>NC_047043.1:26071198-26380948 GCF_011762595.2 Tursiops truncatus | reverse complement strand
AGGAATTTTAATAGGTGTCCCCTTTTCTGAATGGCACCGTGGAGCAAGAGACTTACAATTTTCCCTATTAAGTCCATCTGTCTTCTATGATTTTTTTAACCATGTGTAAGAATTATTTTTGTACTACTTTGATAGTTTTTAAAATTACTAGAATAAAGACAAAAGTGTCCCAATCTGGTAACTTCGGGGTCCGCATTGGCACCAGAGCATTAAAAATGAGGCACAATTGATTAAGACCAATTCCAAAACCACAGATGTAATCAGGAAGATTTCCCCAAAGGGAAGGTGAACATCAGGGTTAAAAGCTAAGGCTTTACAGCCCCACTATCCTTTCCAGCCCTGTGACTCCTCCTGGATCAGAGATGACTATTGTCCCCCAATACTCATTCTCCATCCCTTTAAAAAGAGCGCTCTTGAGTTTTACAGGGGCACATGCCCCTCAGTTATAGGGTACATTTCCCAGCACCCATTGCAATTAGATGTGGCCATGTGATTTACTTCTGTCCGGGAGATAGGAAGAGAATTGATGTTTATCACTTCCAGGTTGTACCCTTAAAAAGAATGAACTTCCTCTGTCCTCTCTATCTTCCCTTTGCAAGAATTGGATCCTGGGATAGAAGACATATTGTGAGATTGACAAAGACTTTGCCGGGCTTAGACTACCTAACTGTTCTGTTATGTGAGAAAGAAATAATGCTTCTAAATTGTTTAAGCCACTGTATTTGTGTATCTCCCTTGGAGCAACTTAGACTATATCCTAAATAATGCCTCTCAGCTTCACTTCTGGCCTCATATTTCATTCAGTTGGTATAGGTTTTTCTTTTCTAAATTACTTGAATGACTCTGTCTAGTGTCAAGTTCTTCTTGTCTATTGACAACCACATATAATTCTATCAGAATCCACAGATTTACTTGTAGTTTCAAAGACGTGTATTGTTATGTAGGTTTCCAGTTCAATTTTGGTCAAGTGCATTCCCTGGCCTTTGAAAAATCACATTTTACATCACGTTGAATGTACGTTAATCCTGGCTCTAAAAAGTTGCAAATTTTAAAACTTTTTCAAACTGAACTGCATTGCCCACCTGTGTAATCTATCAGGTGTCCTTTGTCCTTACCAGGTTTTCATTCTTCTTCCATTCGAATAAGCTGGAAAACAAATACTGGCTGAATTCATTTCCTAATAAAGCACATAGGCCTCAATTTATCTTTTCCATTAAGTGTCTAACATGCCATTTCCCCTTGATCTTTCATATTATGAGATTCTGGCTTTTCTGACTACAAGTATTTATACCAGGGGTGAACTACCACACTTGATGTAATATTTATTCTTATTCAAATTTGACTGATATGGTCTTCTAACCTATTTTAGGTACTGCAATTGTTGGTTGCAGAATTTCCAGCTATCATCTGAGTTTTCCTTCATGGTTTATCTAGTTTTATTATTAATAGATTCAATAAAACCAGAGGATTTTCAAATCTTTGGTCTTCTCTTAAATGTACAGATCTAACCTCCTTTGTAAGTCTTGCAGCATTTGCCAGTTATCAGTTAAGATACTTTTGACTGAAAGGGATAGCATATCCAAGTGAACACGACTCAGGCATTAGGTACTTATAACCATTTCACATGACAAAAATGCTGAGGTAGACAGTTCAGGGTTGATTTCGTGGCTCCATTGTGTCATCAAATACCCAGGATCCTCCTGTCCTTCTGCTCTGCCATCCTCAAGAAGTTGGTGATGTCTCCTCATGGTTCCAGAATGGTTGCAGCAACTCCAAATATTACATCTTCACACAATGCATTTGCAAAGTCATTAAGGGAAGACAGGGTCTACCATTCATACACTCTACTTTTCTCCTTTTATCAAGGAGTAGTATTCTACCAGAAGCTCCCAGCATAATTCCCTTCATGTGTCATTGACCAGTTCTAGGTCACGTGGTCTTCCTTAGCTGGAAGGAAATCAGGATAGTAAATATCTGGTATTTTCATCCTCTCTCCTAGTAGTTGTGTTTGGTCAATGGGAAAAGACAGAGAAGAAGGGCTTTGGGGCATGTAACCATCAGTGTCAGCTATAGCAAAGGAATAAATAATGCAAGATGGAGATTCAGGAGGGTTCCAAAGATCAGGTGCTGTTTTACAAGTTTCTCTCCAACTTGTCTCAGGACCTTAGCTATATAAATTAGAAAAGTGGATTTTCTTCTCACTAATAAAATTGTAAAACAGAACATATATCTTCATTATATTATTTTATTAACTAAAGAAAATTCATAAAGTAACTTGAATGGTGACTTCAATTTTTGATAATACTTTATTATAAATTCCATATGGGTGAAGACAATGATTAAGTACGTGGGAGATATTAAAGATAGGACTATACTATCTTTCATTTTTTTGCTGTGTTCCATAACTTCTCTGGTACTCGAAATTCTTTTAAAATAATAATTCTATTAAAATACAACCATTACATGTGGTTTTTGGAATCTCACGTGCCTTTGCTAAAGAAATTAATCTATATATCACCAATTCCATTCAAATCCCAAGGGATAAATTACAATTTACATAAGCATAGCCTTTTTTCTTCCCTCCTGTCACTTACTAAGTGAACTTAGAATGTCAGAGCAAGTAGTGCATGGCTTTTTCAGCCATTCGTATACTGAATCCAAGAAGAAAAGAGTTATATGTTAGTCAGTACCTGTGCAAATGCCAAACTAGGACAGTGACTAATTATAAAAGTTCTCTTCCTTTTCCTTGCAATTGTACTTACTTTGTAGTTAGAAAGGGATATAAAATAAAGGGGAAAGTGACATAAAAAGAATTATCAAAAGAAGCTCAAGCTTATAAACTTATGTCCATCACCTGGAACTTAATGCTAGGGTAAAGCTTTTATCAGACGCACGTATCACCCGATTATGGAATGAGGGTAAAGTTTAAGGACAGAGACTGAAGGGAGTATAAGCTTTTCCCCAATTGCAGTCATAGGAGCTTCTTGAGACCAACACGTCCACAAGAAAACAGCACCAGAAAGCCTTCAACCCAACAGCAGCTGGTAAGCAGGAGGCTTGAATTCCGGGTAGACCACTAAAAGCTACGGATCCTTGTGGAAAATGCTGAGAAGCATTCTAATTCAACTAATTGAGCTTAAATTTTAAGCATTTTTTTTCCCTCTGAGCAACAGGAACAGATGAACTCTCAAGAAGTAAAGATCTCATTTTCATGGAAATCATCTTCCAAGAACCAGAGAGAAAAAAAATAAAGAAAATGGATGAGGTCGGCTTGGGATTGCTGTACAAAACAGGTGTCAGTTTTCTGTGAGGACTTTATTCCTCGAGGTCTATTTTAATGACTTTCTAACAGTTGACACAGTTTATCTTCTCTTTAGAGTAAACGCGATTCTGGTAACCAGGTGCAATATAATCAGCTCAGATAAACAAAGTTTAGCTACAAAACTACCATAAATGCATGTCTGTTCCTGATCTAAGGTTTAATACACATAACAGTATGCAGGATACTGGGAGAGGACAAAAGTCTAACTGGCTTGTGGCTTGCAGTAATTGGGCTGACTTGTTAAATACTGATGTGATGGGTGCATATTTCAGATCAAATAATAAACACTTAATAAAACTTCAGAGGATCTCAATCTAGGGCACATCAGAAACACTGTGGAGCTCTTCAAAATGTACACACCAGGACCCCATCCCCAGGACTATTGATTCATTAGGTCTACATGCAGCCCCAGGCAATTGTATATTTAAAACGCTACAGGGTAATTTAGTGGGCACCAAAGGCTGCAAATCACTAAAATACTCACCAATTGAACACTGTCAGACGTGTTTACCTTCCACTGTAAACAGACTCGTTTACATTCCAATCTCGAACATGGGTTGATAAGAGAGTTTGATATAAAACAGTAGACACTGTGTCCTTCAACCCCCAGGCTCATTAATCTAGGAGCTCCATAAAGACAGAGACTGTGTCGTGTTCCCCTCTGTACTCCCAGCCACAAACTCAGTTGCTAGAAAATGCCACGTGTTCTACAAATGCTTGCTGAACAAATAGAAAATAAATCCTATGTGCACTAAATTCCCATTTGTTTTTCTTATCATTTTCAAGGAAATGATTGAGATGTGAATTTGAGTTACCAGATACTCAATCCCTAGCTTTTACTGACAAAGTCAGAAAGGTAAAGAAGATGGAAGCTTTAACTCTAGACAATGTTTTAACATTTTATGATCATACATTTAGGGGTAGCTTAATAAAGCGTTCCTGTAAATAAAGTTTCCAGACCAGGAAGTCCTCAATGGAATTGTCCTCAGGGTAAACATGTTGCATATATTCAGGTGTACTCTGTAATGTGTGTCTGTATTCATCTGTGTCTTGTTCCACTGGTAAGCATCATCTTTGTCTATATAACCCAGAAACCATGTAAGCACAGCTTTGGAGGCTTTCTAAAGACTTCTGAGCCTTTCTTCCCACCCCCGCTATAAATATGCACTCTATACAGACTTTTTAGACTCCTTTGAAGAGTTGCCAGGATATATACTAGCTTGAATGTTTGTGTGCAGGTCAACAAGCTAGACCTATATGCATCAGTTACATTCATCTCCTTGAGAATCTAGTGAATACTATGGGTTCTGTGATGGGGGCAAAATCAACTCACAAGAAAAACCTGCCATTCAATTCCAGAAGGTTCACAGGCATCCTGAATTCTTGTAGGATCCTGGAAATCTAGGTTGAGAAACAATGAAGATGAGTAACTGAGTAAAACCTCACTGCCTATTTATGCCAAAGGTAACACTAAACACAGACAGATATTTTAAATACATTTACACAACCTGTTTTCTAAACCATCTCTTTCCACTCACCCATCACAAAATGTTCTGTTAATTTCCACAGGTAAAGCTTCAGGCTCAACCCTCATCCATTCCTTCTAACTTCCTTCCTTCCCACATGACCCAAAACAAGGAGAAACTTGGCACTTCCTTCCCCAGGTCGCCAATCCATATGCGTTAATTTACTAACGCACCCAAGGTGACTGTCATACCGTGCTCATTAGCCACAGAGACCGCTTGTAGAGCTGAATTACAGCCAGCAACATAACCCTTTCCCAGCATCTGTGTGCAGGTTTAGGTTATACCAAAATTGAGAAAAAAGGCTTCCAGAACTGCATTTTCTTTCATCTGAAACTTCATTTTCAACATTTGTGCTTAGCTTGCATGATTGAGAATAACTTACTACTGTAACATTAGGACACAATTGTTAAGGTATCCAGTGGTGTCTCAGCTTTTCCACCTACCCTCCACAGGCACCTCCTTCTCCTTCAGCCAGTAACTGTAGCAGCCAAACAGTTAGTGGAGTTCAGGGTTGTGGAGAGTCACGTGGGAGCTGCCCCTCCAATGCAGCAGATAAAAGGCACTGAAAAGGCGGACTCCACCATTTAAGCTCACTGTGAGCCCATTAAACTCCTTCAGTTTATGAAGTTCATTCTTGCAGTGACTCAAAAATAAAATATCCCTTTTTTTAGGAGGATAACAAGCTTTTTCAGGTTCCCAGGGCAACATTTATTGCATCAGAACAGTCATTTTACAAAATGACACTTTAATGGCCCCAAAAGTTCCGCATATGGGAAAAACTTTTACATATTCTCTTGCGGTCTGAAAATAAAACACCCTATCAGTGAAAATCTCTAGATAAGTACCAATGTCTGTAAATATGACTAAAAGTTAGGGTTATATTACAGATTGCTTTATGAGACAGTTAAGTGAGGTTTACTTAGCCATCACTAACTTCTCCATGATATATGTTGACATCACACACGTATTATCAGATATTTCTAGATACTATAAGTATATTAAAAACATATTTTAAATATGTGGAGCTAATAACAGAAACTGGCATTTTATTTTAAATGCTATTCATTCATTTCATTTTTAAATTAATTAGTTCATTTTAGAACATATGGAGCTGTTTCATTTTTTAATGGTTTCCTAGCATCCCATTATATGGGTGTACCATAACATACTTAACTAGTCTCCACCCAATAGACCATTAGATTATTTTCGGTTTGGGGCGACTACAAGCAATATCACACAAAATTTTCTTGATTATCCTTGAAAATACACTTTTATACATGTGTACATAAGATAAATTCCTACATGTGGAATTGTTAGGTCAAGGGGCATGTGATTTTTATTTTGATTTTAAGGAGTATTCCAAAATTGCCCTGAGACTGGATACAGCAATTTATACTCACAGCAATAATGTGTGAGAGTGCCTCTTTCTTCACTCTTTTATATTTGGTGTATTATCAAACTTATTTCGGTATTTGTCAGTCTGTCAGGTAAAAATACGATATTTTGACAGAGCTTAAATTAACCTTCCACTCATTAAATTTGAGCTCATGCACCTTATGCTTTATATTTTTTATTAATTTAATTTGAGATGATTTTATACATTAAAGAAATTGGCCCTCAGCTTTCAAATATGTGGCAACTTTTTTCCTACTTTGCAATTAGTATTTTGACTTGGTTTATGTTTTTTTTTTAAAACCTGGAAGAAACTATTTTATCTGCATTTAAATTAAAATTTTTTTCTTATATGGCCTCTGAGTTTTTGGTCTTGCTTAGTAAGGTATTTTCATCTGAGTAAATATTAAAACCAAATCCCAAAGTAAAAAGCTTCTCCTGTATTTTCTTCTGAAAGTTCTTTCTTGAAGTACTTGAAAATATAATTGTCTTGTCTTCATTTTTCTTTATAGAAGTGATCTTTATAAGCTCAGGGATTAATGAATAGAAATTTTCACTAATACTCTTATTTCTGATTCCATGAGGATAGGAATCTTGATCTTTTTATTAATTTCCATATCCTAAGTGAGGATGTCTTTATATCTAGAAAAATAGTGTTTTTATAGCAAAATGTTTAATTTACTTTAGTATTCTGGTAGTACTTTTCATAGAGGTGGTGGAGTGGAGCTTGATAAAAACAAATGGTAACTTTTTAATATAATTCTTCATAAGACTGAGTCCAAATTAAAATTTTTAAATGGAACAATAGATTCATTGTCCCAGACCTCACTGACAAATATCATGTTCATTTCCCATTATTGATGGGAAGTCTTTGGAGATGTTTGCATGAAGAACTGTAAGAGTTCAATTTTTACAACTAATTCCACAGAAATGAATATTCTTTCTGGAGTTTCAGCAACAAACTCTTCCTCTGATCACCAAATGAATGATAAAAGTGCATTCTGTTATCCAAATTAACTTATTCAATAAAGGTTTATTGAACAGTTACTATGTACCAGGCTTCTTTCTAGGCACTTAGGATACAGAAATTAATAAAAAGATCAAGATTCCCAGCCTCATGGAATCAGGAATAAGAGTATTAGTGAAATTTTCTATTCATTAATCCCTGAGCTTATAAAGATCACTTCTATAAAGAAAAATGAAGACAAGACAATTATACTTTCAAGTACTTCAAGAAAGAACTTCTCAAAGGAGAATCTTTTATATTCCTAAAATTCTATATTTCCCATAGATTTCTTTAGAGGCCATATCTGTGATGATTCTTAAGAGTGTCCCTAGATTTAAAGTCTGTAATACATGTTCAGAAGGGTGAGTCTTTTTAGATCTTTCCTGAGTCAAGATTTTGAGAACTGCTCAGAATAATCAAAACATGGTAACCAGCATTTTTCTCCTGTTTTTCAACTATGAAAGCAACTTGTATGTAAAATAGCATTAAGAAATAAATCTGTGTACTGCACTTAGCACAGGGCTAGACACACAGAGCTCCTCTATCTATACATAGAGATCCCTCTGCGGAGCTCAGGAAATAAAGCCATATTTCCTGTTCAGTCTCAAGACAGAATGCTTTGATCTAGTGACCCACATCTCTGGAGAACAGCTTCTTACAGCCCTATTTAGGCCCTGGTATGGATTTGCAAATTAACTGAAAAGACCATTAGAAAACATTTCTGTTTAAAGTGCTAAATGGGCTGCAACTTTCAAAACTAACAGGCCTGCCAAATTGTGATTTAAAGTGAAATTGGCATGAGCAGACATTTCCACATCAGCCTGTAGCACATCTGGTCCAGACCAAACAAACAGAAGATTTATTCTGTCAGGGAGATCATTTAGCATTCCTTTTCATGCTTCAGAAGGAGCCTGTACCTGTCACTCACCAAAGCGTTCGGCTTTTGGTGGCTAGGCTCTGTTGCTCTCCCTGACTAGCCTTGATCTAACACTTCTAAGAAGGCTCATGTGCACCGCTCCACCTGGGAGCCCAGTACCCATGCCAAGTTCATTTCCATAGTCTTATAGAAACCTCCTGGAGGATTTCAAACATCTGCTCATAAGTAAAGAAACATTGTCTTGAGCTCTAACAATAATATAAAGGGCAACTGAAACTTCTTTTGCAAATAAAGAGAGCTGATAAATGATCTTATTTCACAGGACTGGGGGCAAGTTGCTTTGTGTCTTTCTGAACTCAAATCCTTAAAATGAATATAGGCAATCATGGGAAAAATGGAATATACTCAGAGTTTTACTGTGAACTTCAGCGGTATACAGTAAAGACTATAAAATAAGTTTAAAAAATTATGTCATTTTGCTGAAACTAAAAGAACGTATTTATGAAAACGGCGTTGTTATTCCTAAACTGTATTCCGTCCCCCTCTCTCTCTCTCTCTCTCTCTCTCTCTCTCTCTCTCTCTCTCTCTCTCTCTCTCTCTCTCTCTCTCTCTCTCTCTCCCCCCCTGGCTGTAGCCTCAGAGCCAAGTATGTACTCTTGCTGTGTGAACCACGTAACCACTTTCTTCTCTAGAATGTTAACCTGCTCATGTTGGACTCAGAAACCCCAGAGGCTCACTTCCTGGCTTCTCTCATCAGAAATACCATTCTTCCTCTCCCACCTCTCGAGTACCATGAATACTCAGAAGGGGCTAGATGTACCACCGTTGTTATGATGTTACCTTATGTGACTATGAAAGAATCGGTTTTGATCTAAACAAAAATTGGAACAGGAGGAGAAAATTATTTTTGACAGTGTACAAGTTCTTTCTAGTTTCTGGCTAAAAATGACCTCTTCTTCGTTTGAGAAATAAATGGGGTAGGCAAAAATGTCCCCTAATTTCCTTCTAGTTGTCACATAATCATTATGATTTCTTTGTGGTTCTTTTGTCCTTGAGGAACTCATTGGTTCATAAATACTATTATTTGGCTTTCCTACTGACATGTAAATCTAGGTCTAGGCAAACATAGGGCTAGTTTATCACATAAACGTAGAAAAGGGGTTTGTCTGACTTAAAACATAACCGAAACAAATATTTTAAAAATCTGGAGACTTCCAAGGCAGGTTTAAGTTACACATCACAGAAGGCACATCATTTGTACAAATATTTTCATCTTTTTGGTTTGTTACAAGACCAAGATAGTATGAAGAGTGAATTACATCTATGCTTGTTTCATGTCTGTCCCTCCTACTGAGCCATTAATAAACATGACACCATGAGTACTGCATTGTTAATACTCAGCTTGGTCTATGGAGCTCAGAAAATGCTCTCTTCAAATTCACACAGAACATTCTTAAATAGGTTACACTCTAGATGCTGAACATGCCAATGAAAAATGTACATCTACAACAAAATCTAACTTCCTCTGAAGAAAACAACAAAAATTAGTCTTCCATAACAACTTAACTAGTTTCAACCAATCTTGAAATACATATTCTGTTATGAAATGCTGGTGATTTCTTAGTATATGTGAACATTTTATCCACTTGGAAAACGTCAAATGGGAAAAAAAAAAAAGGTATGTGATATTCAATACCTAAATAATTCACTAATGGTTAGATTTATGTGTATTCTTATTCTTGAATTCTTATTTGAAGATATGAAATTAAAATTTAAAATAACATGTCTGTATACTTTCACCACAATAAATTAGAATAATATCACATAGAGATCAAAGGTTTCATCTTTCCATATTAAACCTGGAGAGCTTCAAAAAAAGAGGTAACACTTTTGATTAAAAACAGTTATTATCATAAATAATCATCTAAAGGGACCCAGCTTATGAAGAAAAGGAATTGGAAAGTTATTTGATTTTTCTAGTTTATATTCTCTTAAAGGCTGCAATTAGAGTCAAAGAAGGGATGCTCAAAGTAGACAAGAAGGAACTTTGTTTTAAAAGAACGTTATATTGAGAAATGGATTGAAGAGGGGAAAAAAAGGAAATCTACTTATAAAATATATAAATTCAATTCATGTAAAGATCATGGGCAACTCATAAACTGTATCTCAGTGAGATCATGCAATGTCATTTGAATGTTGGAGTTGTCTAAACAGATAGAACTAATCAGTCACATCAATAGCAAAGAAACAAAGAACCATGGGAAAATAACCAGTTTTGATAATCAAAATAATAGGCAATGTATACAGAAGCAAAAAATAGCAGGAACAAAATATGGTAAAAATATATGAGAAAAAACTATACTTGAAGATAAATTCAAGCTCATTGAACAGAACAAAGTACTCTAGTGGGGCACTTTGAAACTTAAGAACATAGTTGTAGATGTATTGTATTATTTTGGGTTAGGTTTCCAAATACTTAACATATTTCATATGCATCTAATTATCTATAAAGCTACTATTTTTGCATCAAAGTAGTTCATTCTACGGCCATGTAAATAATTTAATCATAATTTTTTAAAAGGTTCAGTGCTCTGCAACTCAATCATTGATTTATAATAATCTCATTTTTCTAATAAAATCTACACGTCAAAATCTTTATCATTTTCAAAGTGACTGAAAACTTGTTTAGGATGAGGAGGTAACAAATGATAGGGAGTTCTGCTGTCTAAGAAGACCACAGCAAGCCTTTTTCAATGCATGGAAGTTTATTTAAGAGAACTACATTTAAGAGAACTACATTGGATTGAGAAAGAAAACATTCCATCAATAATTCAGTGAACATTTTTTTCGAGAATGTTCTGCTTAGAGAGTCATATACTAGATGATTTGGCATATCCACAGTTCTGGAGAGAATGTGGATTAACAGTGCAACTACAAGTGGTTGACCAAATGCTACGTATACTACATAAAAGATACCAAAAAAGCTAAAACAAATCAAAATTTAATAAAATGAAAGTTTATTACATTATTCAATAAAATGTAATAGTGTTTGTTTATTAAAACCTAAATGTATGAGAAATGAAGACTTGAAAATAAATTAAATTTCACTGAATAGGAATTCTCAAAATGGGATCTTTGAGACTTAAATGTGTTCTTGTAGACTTGTTTTTTTGGGGTTTTTTAATTTTTTTAAACATCTTTATTGGAGTAAAACTTCTTTACAATGTTCTGTTAGTTTCTGCTGTATAACAAAGTGAATCAGCTATATATATACATATATCCTCATATCCCCTCCCTCTTGCGTCTCCCTTCCACCCTCCCTATCCCACCCCTCTAGGTGGTCGCAAAGCACCGAGCTGATCTCCCTGTGCGATGCAGCTGCTTCTCACTAGCTATCTACTTTATATTTGGTAGTGTATATATGCCATGGTACCCTCTCACTTCGTCCCAGCTTACCCTTCCCCCTCCCAATGTCCTCAAGTCCATTTTTTAGATTCCATCCATATGTGTTAGCATACGGTACTTGTTTTTCTCTTTCTCACTTACTTCACTCTGTATGACAGACTCTAGGTCCATCCACCTCACCGCAGATAACTCAATTTCATTTCTTTTTATGGCTGAGTAATATTCCATTGTATATATGTGCCACATCTTCTTTATCCATTCATCCATCAATGGAGACTTAGGTTGCTTCCATGTCCTGGCTATTGTCAATAGTGCTGCAATGAACATTGTGGTTCATGTCTCTTTTTGAATTATGGTTTTCTTCAGGTATATGCCCAGTAGTGGGATTGCTGAATCATATAGTAGTTCTATTTTTAGTTTTTTAAGGAACCTCCATACTGTTCTACATAGTGGCTGTATCAATTTACATTCCCACCAACAGTGCAAGAAGGTTCCCTTTTCTCCACACCCACTCCAGCATTTACTGTTTGTAGATATTTTGATGATGGCCATTCTGACTGGTGTGAGGTGATACCTCATTGTAGTTTTGCTTTGCATTTCACTAATGATTAGTGATGTTGAGCATCCTTTCATGTGTTTGTTTGCAATCTGTATATCTTCTTTGGAGAAATGTCGATTTAGGTTTTCTGTCCATTTTTGGATTGGGTTGTTTGTTTTTCGATATTGAGCTGCATGAGCTGTTTGTAAACTTTGAAGATTAATCCTTTGTCACTTGCTTTGTTTGCAAATATTTTCTCCCATTCAGATGGTTATCTTTTCATCTTGTTTATGGTTTCCTTTGCTGTGCAAAACCTTTTAAGTTTCATTACGTCCCATTTGTTTACTTTTGTTTTTATTTCCATTTCTCTAGGAGGCGGGTCATAAAGGATCTTGCTGTGATTTATGTCATAGGGTGTTCTGCCTATGTTTTCCTCTAAGAGTTTTATAGTATCTGGCCTTACATTTAGTCTTTAATCCATTTTAAGTCTATTTTTGTGCATGGTGTTAGGGAAAGTTCTAATTTCATTCTTTTACATGTAGCTGTCCAGTTTTCTCAGCATCGCTTATTGAAGAGGCTGTCTTTTCTCCATTGTATATTCTTGCCTCCTTTATCAAAACTAAGGTGGCCATATGTGTGTGGGTTTACCTCTGGGCTTTCTATCCTGTTCCTTTGATCTATATTTGTTTTTGTGCCAGTACCATACTGTCTTGATTACTGTAGCTTTGTTGTATAGTCTGAAGTCCGGGACCCTGATTCCTCCAGCTCCATTTTTCTTTCTCAAGATTGCTTTGGCTGTTCGGGGTCTTTTGTGTTTCCATGCAAATTGTGAAATTTTTTGTTCTAGTTCTATGAAAAATGCCAGTGGTAGCTTGATAGGGATTGCATTGACTCTGTAGATTGCTTTGGGTAGTAAAGTCACTTTCACAATGTTGATTCTTCCAATCCAAGAACATGGTATATCTCTCCACCTGTTTGTATCATCTTTAATTTCTTTCATTAGTGTATTATGGTTTTTGGCATACAGGTCTTTTGTCTCCTTAGGTAGGTTTATTCCTAGGTATTTTATTCTTTTTGTTGCAGTGGTAAATGGGAATGTTTCCTTAATTTCCTTTTCAGATTTCTCGTTGTTAGTGTATAGGAATGCGAGAGATTTCTGTACATTAATTTTGTATCCTGCTACTTTACCAAATTCATTGATTAGTTCTAGCAGTTTTTTGGTAGCATCTTTATGATTCTCTATGTATAGTATCATGTCATCTGCAAACAGTGACAGTTTTATTTCTTTTCTGATTTGGATTCCTTTTATTTCTTTTTCTTCTCTGATTGCTGTGGCTAAAACTTCAAAAATCATGTTGAATAAAAGCTGTGAGAGTGAGCAATCTTGTCTTGTTCCTGATCTTAGAGGTAATGGTTTCAAATTTTTACCATTGAGAACAATGTTGGCTGTAGGCTTGTCATATATGGCCTTTATTATGTTGAGGTAAGTTCCCTCTATGCCTACTTTCTGGAGTTTTTATAATACATGGGTTTTGAAATTTGTCAAAAGTTTTTCTGCATCTATTGAGATGATCATATGGTTTTTCTCCTTCAATTTGTTAATATGGTTTATCACATTGATTGATTTGCATATATTGAAGATTCCTTGCATTCCTGGGATAAACCTCACTTGATCATGGTGTATGATCCTTTTAATGTGCTGTTGGATTGTTTGCTAGTATTTTGTTGAGGATTTTTTGCATCTATGTTCCTCAGTGATATTGGCCTGTGGTTTTCTTTTTTGTGACATCTTTGTCTGGTTTTGGTATCAGGGTGATGGTGGCCTTGTAGAATGAGTTTGGGAGTGTTCCTCCCTCTGCCATATTTTGGAAGAGTTTGAGAAGGATAGGTGTTAGCTCTTCTCTAAATGTTTGATAGAATTCACCTGTGAAGCCATCCGGTCCTGGGCTTTTGTTTGTTGCAAGAGTTTAAATCACAGTTTCAATTTCAGTGCTTGTGATTGGTCTGTTTATATTTTCTATTTCTTCCTGATTCAGGCTCGGAAGTTTGTGCTTTTCTAAAAATTTGTCCATTTCTTCCAGGTTGTCCATTTTATTGGCATATAGTTGCTTGTAGTAATCTCTCATGATCCTTTGTATTTCTGCAGTTTCAGTTGTTACTTCTCCTTTTTCATTTCTGACTCTATTGATTTGTCTTCTCCCTTTTCTTCTTGATGTGTCTAGCTAATGGTCTATCAATTTTGTTTATCTTCTCAAAGAACCAGCTTTTAGTTTTACTGATCTTTGCTATCGTTTCCTTCATTTCTTTTTCATTTATTTCTGATCTGATCCTTATGATTTCTTTCCTTCTGCTAACTTTGGGGTTTTTTTGTTCTTCTTTCTCTAATTGCTTTAGGTGTAAAGTTAGGTTGTTTATTTGAGATTTTTCTTGTTTCTTGAGGTAGGATTGTATTGCTATAATCTTCCCTCTTGGATGTGTTTTTGCTGCATCCCATAGGTTTTGGGTCATCGTGTTTTCATTGTCATTTGTTTCTAAGTATTTTCTGAGTTCCTCTTTGATTTCTTCAGCTGATCTCTTGGTTATTTAGTAGCGTATTATTTAGCCTCATGTGTTTGTATTTTTTATAGTTTTTTTCTTGTAATTGATATCTAGTCTTATAGCTTTGTGGTCAGAAAAGATACTTGATATGATTTCAATTTTCTTAAATTTACCAAGCTTGATTTGTGACCCAAGATATGATCTATCCTAGAGAATGTTCCATAAGCACTTGAGAAGAAAGTGTATTCTGTTGTTTGGGGATGGAACGTCCTGTAAATATCAACTAAGTCCATCTCGTTTAATGTGTCATTTTAAGCTTGTGTTTCCTTTTATTTTCATTTTGGATGATCTGTTCATTGGTGATAGTGGGGTGTTAGGTCCCCTACTATTACTGTGTTACTATCAATTTCCCCTTTTATGGCTGTTAACATTTGCCTTATGTATCGAGGTGCTCCTATGTTGGGTGCATAAATATTTACAATTTTTATGTCTTCTTCTTGGATTGATCTCTTGATCATTATGTAGTGTCCTTCTTTCTCTCTTGTAATAGTCTTTATTTTAAAGTCTATTTTGTCTGATATGAGAATTGCTATTCCAGCCTTCTTTTGATTTCCATTTTCATGGAATATCTTTTTCCATCCCCTCACTTTCAGTCTGTATGTATCCCTAGGTCTGAAGTGGCTCTCTTGTAGACCGCACATATACTGGCTTTGTTTTTGTATCCATTCAGCCGGTTCATGTCTTTTAGTTGGAGCATTTAGTTCATTTACATTTAAGGTAATTATCAATATATATGTTCCTATTACCATTTTCTTAATTATTTTGGGTTTGTTACTGTAGATCATTCCCTTCCCTTGTGTTTCCTGCCTAGAGAAGTTCCTTTAGCATTTGTTTTAAAGTTGGTTTGGTGGTGCTGAATTCTCTTAACTTTTGCTTCTCTGTAAAGGTCTTAATTTCTCTGTCAAATCTGAATGAGATCCTTGCTGGGTAGAGTAATCTTGGTTGTAGGTTTTTCCCTTTCATCACTTTAAATATGTCCTGCCTCTCCCTTCTGGCTTGCAGAATTTCTGCTGAAAGATCAGCTGTTAACCTTATGGGGATTCCCTTGTATGTTTTTTGTTGTTTTTCCCTTGCTGCTTTTAATATCTGTTCTTTGTATTTAATTTTTGATATTTTGATTAATATGTGTCTTGGCATGTTTCTCCTTGGATTTATCCTGTATGGGACACTCTGCACTTCCTGGACTTGATTGACTATTTCCCTTCTCATGTCAAGAAAGTTTTCAAATATAATCTCATATTTTCTCAGTCCCTTTCTTTTTCTCTTCTTCTTCTGGGACCCCTGTAATTTGAATGTTGATGTGTTTACTGTTGTCCCAGAGGTCCCTGAGACTGTCCCCAATTCTTTTCATTCTTTTTTCTTTATTTTGCTCTGTAGCAGTTATTTCCACTATTTCACCTTTCAGGTCACTTATCCATTCTTCTGCCTCAGTTATTCTGCTATTGATTCCTTCTAGAGAATTTTTAATTTCATTTGTATTGTTCATCATTGTTTGTTTGCTCTTTATTTCTTCTAGGTCCTTGTTAAACGTTTCTTGTATTTTCTCTATTCTATTTCCAAGATTTTGGATAATCTTTACTATCATTACTCTGAATTCTTTTTCAGGTAAACTGTCTATTTTCTCTTCATTTGTTTGGTCTGGTGGGTTTTTACCTTGCTCATTCATCTGTTCCATATTTCTCTGTCTTCTCATTTTGCTTAACTGACTGTGTTTGGGGTCTCTGTTTTGCAGGCTGCAGGTTCATAGTTCCCATTGGTTTTGGTGTCTGCCCCCAGTGGGTAAGTTTGGTTTACTGGTTTGTGTATGCTTCCTTGTAGAGGGGACTGGTGCCTGTGTTCTGGTGGGTGAGGCTGGATCTTGCCTTTCTTATTGCCAGGGTTGCGTCCAGTGGTATGTTTTGGGGTGTCTGTGAACTTAGTATGATTTTAGGCAACCTCTCTGCTAATGGGTGGGTTTGTGTTCCTGTCTTGCTAGTTCTTTGCCATGGGACATCCAGCTCTGGAGTTTGCTGGCCATTGGGTGGACCTGGGTCTTAGTGTTGATACAGAGATCTCTGAGAGAACTCTCACCAATTGATATTACGTGGGCCTGGGAGGTCTCTGGTTGTCCAATGTCCTGAACTCAGCTCTCCCACCTCAGAGGCTCAGGGCTGACTCAGGCCAGAGCACCAAGACCCTGTCAGCTACTCAGCTCAGAAGAAAGGGGAGAAAACAAGAAAGAAAATAAATTAAAAATAAAAAATAAAAATAATTATTAAAATTTAAAAAATAATAATTTTAAAAAAGAAGAGAGCAACCAAACCAATAAACAAATCCACCAATGATAACAAGTGCTAAAATCTATACTAAGATAAACATAAAAATCAGAAACAACTCATTGCAGACAGCAAACCCCAAGTCTACAGTTGCTCTCAAAGTCCACTGCCTCAGTTTTGGGATGATTCATTTTCTATTCAGGTATCCCACAGATACAGGGTACATCAAGTTGACTGTGAGGATTTAATCTACTGCTCCTGAGGCTGCATGGAGAATTCCCTTTCTCTTCGTTGTTCGCACAAAGAAGGAGGTGCGAGGAAGGAAGGTCTTACTCCTCCACCATATTTAAGGTTCCCTAGACTTGTTTTATTTTGGGTTAGGGTTCTAAATTTTTAACACATTTTACTTGCATCTAATTATCACACAGCTGATCCTCTTTTTATCCCATGTTTATAAATTTGCCTAATTGCTAAAATGTATTTGTAATCCCCCCATCAATCAGTACTCATGGTAGCTCTCATGGTCATTAGTGTACATGTGCACAATGGCAAAAATTTTGACTTTTGTGACTTACACATTCCCAGTCTGCCTTCTTGTTTTAGTTCTTGTGCTGTAAACAAGTGTTCTGCTCATAGTATATTTACTGCCAAGGATTTTTTACTTTTGTGCTTTTTGTTAAGGATTTCACTGTTTCAAATGGACCTCAGCTGTGATAGTGAAGAGTTGTCTATAGTGCCCAAGCACAAGAAGGCTGTGATGTGCCTTATGGAGAAAATATGTGTATGAGATAAGCTTTATTTAGACACGAGTTACAGTGTTGTTGGTCATATCCAATGTTGATGAATCTACAATATATATTTTAAGAAATGTTTTTAAACAGAAACACCCATGAAACAAAGCTATGTATTGGTCAGTTAACCAAAATGAGACCAGAGGCTCACAGGAACCTAACCCTGTATTTCCCCTAGGAGCAATGGGTTAGTATTTGCTAATTTAGTATTTGTGGTGATTTCACAGAACATAATCACTGCTAATAATGAGAACTGATTGTGTATGTATATATGTATGTGTGTGGGTGTGTATATATGTGTGTTTGGGGGGAGTTATTTCTTTAAAATAAAACAAAATTAAGAAGTCATCAAAATTGAAAACCTCTTAAAATGTCTGCTAACTGGGGAAATATTGTAGGGAAAAAGCAAAATTCACATTGGATTTTGATTATGCATAATATTTTTAGCAATTGAAATTTCCATAAGGAGTTTAGCACATGCAGTTAATTTGCATAAGAGGCAGCTGGAGCATATTGGCTCTTTCAAAGCCACTATGATTTATCAGCTCAATAATGCATGAGCTTAGACAAAGTTATACAACTGTCTGTATTTTTAACAAGGTGATGGAGTAGGAAATTTGCTAAAGCAGCCATTCCAGACCCAGGTGACTAAAAGGAGGTTAGATCATTTACACAAACTGTAACACAATTTTATTCCTGTTTTATTTTTGGCCTCAGATTTTTTTTTCCTAAAAATAATATTTTGTTTGGAGAAAGTGCCAGACTGACAGACAGTCTGGGACAGTCAAGTTGTATATTCCTATATGCTATTAGCACAATGTGAAGAGAGTCAATTAAAATCTCCACTAAAGTGACCTCCCCGAATTAGATTCATCTTGCAGAGGCAGCACCTAAAGAAGAATTAACTATTTCTTTCTTTGTTCAATAAAGTGTAATGACATTAATTTATTGAGCCCTAAATTTCATGGCAAAAATGGCTTATAGGAAGTGTCTCTTCTTGAGGGCTAAGTTTTTGTCCCTTATTTAGATTTGAGGAGAATGTAGCCCAAACACCGTTAAGAAGCTATTGTCATGGTAGAGATATAGGTTACAAAAACCTCATGCATGGACTCTGAGGTCAAGGGCAGTAATTAGGAGAATACAGAGGAAATGATTAATTCAAAACATTGTAAGTGAAAAATTAATTGATAGGACAATATGCAATGACCATTGGGATAAAGAAGAGAAATGAATTATTTGAAGATTCCATGTTTTTGTACCTAGGCGACTAGAAGAATAACTGTATTTGTTTTAGAGCTTATATAAAAGTTTGAATTTAGCTTTTAGAACTCGTTTTAGACACCCACATGTATAGACTAAAAACTTTAATATCCAATATACTAACTTCATAGGATATCAAATGCCTGTCTCATTCCATAGACTTCCACCATTTTTTCCCTAAGGTATAGGAGGAAGGACAATAGAGATGAATTTCATGAAACCATTGGTACCCAGTGATCCTTTCTGTCAGAATGTATTGGACTGGCAGGTTGAAGCCAGGAACTGGTCCCATAGTGTCACACAATAGGTGTGTTGATATGAAGTCAAGAAGTACCGTAAGCCTCCCACTGCAAAAGGCTACTGAAGTGTAAGAATAAATCAAGCATAAAGTTGTAAAGTTACTTTGTTTCATCTAAGTTAATCTTTGAATACCAAGGCAAATTACCAGAAGGGAAACAAGAAATGATTTACTACACAGCAGCCACAAGACTAACCTGAGAAAACCTTCTCAACAGTTGTGTTTGGAGAGGCAACCATACTGTCAGAGTTTAGTAAAATAGATTAACTGTTACCTTGTACAAACCTCTCATCTGATAAATGGGAAAGCTGAGACCCAAAGCTGTGCATATGACCAAGTCCTCTAATTCATACTGTCTCAGTGTTGGATGACTTCTTCAAGACATCAGCCACTCTCTAGCCCAACAGTTCCCAAACTTTTCTGTGCATCAGAATCACCTGAAGGCATATTAAAACACAGAGTGCTGGCTTTACCCCCAGACATTCCCATACCATAGGTCGGGGATGAAACCAGAGGACTTATATTTTGAGAAGTTCCCTGGTGATACCAATGCTGCTTGTGTGGGAACACGCTCTACGAACAATGGCTCTAGACCAACTAGTCTAATATCGATCCCACTCAAGTAAATTTTCTCTCACGACAAAATGGACCCTGCCTGGAAATTCCTGGGCATTACACTCCAGAAAGAACATATGATCTGAAACAACATGATAAGGGTCTATGATCACATAGCTATAGCTAGAGCAATATATCTACTCAGATACCAAAGCGTACTTCACTAGACATTTATGATGGGTCTATTCTGAAATAATTGCTAAGAGCTGTAAATCCTCGGTTTCCCATCCCAATGTAAAAACTTCTTGGACTTTAAGTACTGTGTATTATTAGAATTTTTCTGGTTGCAAATAAAGGTGACATCATTTAGTTGCCTTTTTTCCCCCAAAATTGAAATAATATTGTAACAGTTATAAAGTGGTAATATTGATTATCCAAAGTCTAGGAATGGAATTCAGCAAATAGAGATATATACACAGAAATGGTCATCAAGAGATGATAGAGATGAGGGATTAAATAGGGGCAACTGAGCTCCACTGGAATAGAAACAATACAAAAAGCAATTGTCATATAACAACTATATAGAAATGACTGCATGTGGTGCAGAGGGGAGATGCTGAGAAATGCCTCAGGGAGCTTGCAATAATTAAGGATATTAAATAGATGCTGAATATAATATTATGTATATTCATGATGTGTGTTTGTGTGTGTGTGTATGTACAGACAGGTTACATTGAGAAAATTTAAATAAGTTTCTCAGAAGAAACACCAAAAGCATTTTAACAAATACAACAGTCTCAGAAAGAAACAACAGGCAAATCTTGCATTCTGTAGAGTAGTCATAATGATTTTTTTTTTTTTTTTGGCCAGTATGTGGAACCTTAGTTCCCCATTGAACCTGTGCCTCCTGCATGGGAAGCACAGAGTCTTAACCACTGGACTGCCAGAGAAGTCTCAGAGCACAGCGGTCCCCAACCTTTTTGATACCAGGGACAAGTTTTGTGGAAGATAATTTTTCCACAGACTGGGGGGTGGGGGGAATTGTTTAGGGATGATTCAAGCACATTACATTTATTGTGCACTTTATTTCTATTTATTACATTGTAATATATAATGAAATAATTATACAACTCACCATGATGCAGAATCAGTGGGAGCCCTGAGCTTGTTTTCACTTGCCACTCACTGATAGGGTTTTGCTATGAGTCGGCAAGCAATTGATTTATTGTGGTCTCTGTGCAGTCAAACCATTCTGCTAATGATAATCTGTATTTGCAGCCGCTCCCCAGCGTTAGCATCACCGCCTCAGCTCCACGTCAGATCATCAGGCATTAGATTCTGATAAGGAGTGCGCAACCTAGATCCCTCGCATGTGCAGTTCACAGTAGGGTTTGAACTTCTATGAGAATCTAATGCCACTGCTGCTCTGACAGGAGGTGGAGCTCAGGCGGTAATGTGAGCGATGGGGAGCGACTGTAAATACAGATGAAGCTTCACTTGTTCGCCTGCCGCTCACCTCCTGCTGTGCAGCCCAGTTCCTAACAGGCCATGGACTGGTACTGGTCTGTGGCCGGGGGGTTGGGGACCCCTGCCACAGAGTAGTCATAATGAATTTTAATTGACAATGTCATAGTGTACCAAAGGAGGATGAGAATCTCTGAGTAAAATGCAACAAAAATAGATTAGAAACTATTGCAGCATTTGTATACTGTTTCACACATTCTAGAAGTTTTTATCTACTTGCATATCTACATCACCAGAAACTTGATATTTCATTAATATTTTGAACTATACAATTTTCTGCTTATATATCCCAAATTTCACAAGTAATCATCAAATCCAATCATCATCAACCCTTACATTTTACTTTAAAATATATCTGTGGAATCATATAAAAAACAGTCAGAATCCGATTTGTAGTCAACACTCTAAAAATTAATTAAAAACACAATTATTTAATACAGCAAAATGACATCAAAGTATATCACATCACATGCCCTTCTTTTAATGGAAGTGCACTAAGAACTCAGAGGTGTCCCCTGACAGACACACATGACTCTCTGGATAGTACTATGGAAATAGACATAATTTCTTCCTCAGGTTGGAATCTGCCAGGGCCTTCTCTGTCTGTCATGTGGAAGAACAGTGATGTTGAATATATTTGCAACAGCAAGAAAGCAATTCAGCATATATAGGAAAAAATTGCAAGCCAACTGTCAAAAGGAAAAATGTGCCTTACCCACCAGTCACAAAAGGACCTATCGGTATAACAAAAATAGTACCATCTATGAATGACAGTTTTAAATGTACAATAAAACGGAACTTTACAAACTTTGCATGGCAAGGAATTCTCTGAGCACTAAAAGAATAATTTAAAATTTCTTTTTTAAAAATGCAAATTGAAAGGAAAGAAGGGGCTGTCTTGGGGAGAATTGCTTGGCTCGACAGAGATCTTGATCAAAACTTCAACATTCACTTCTCCAAAACTAAATCTCTAATCTGCATGTCTATGTTGTCCTCTCTTCAGAGCTAGTCCTAAATCTTCAAATGCCTTCCTGGATTTCCACTGAAATTTCTAGCCAGCCTCAAACTCAAAAAAGAGTATTCCTATGCTTCCTTTACCTAAACTGCCCATGACTTTGCTCTTCTGCTACTGATGCCATAAGCATAGGTAAGCCTGAGTCACCTAGTTTGAAACACAGTGGCAGATGAATGATAACAAACTTCTCTTACCATGTATTATTCTCTTCTCAAATAGTTTCCGTGGGCCCTGATCCCTATGGAATACTATCTGCATCTGAAGAGGAACCTCATTCTCCCACAAAGCATAGATCTCAAAGTCAAGAAAGGACATTGATTACTGGTGTTTAGTCCTGCACCCAGAGCTTTACTTTTCTTCTAATAACCCCAGATCTGCTCTCCTGAGGCTCTTGTTATTCAACTATAGCACCTCCTTCGTCTCTCAATCTAGTCGCCCTACTCCCCAATCTCATTGACAGCTCCAAAGCCTAATTTCCTCTACACTAAAATCTGGACAACACCCTGAGAGTGTTAAGTATCCATGTGGATAGATGTTTCTACCTACACATTAGACCCTCAGTTACTTAAAACTTCTATTCCCCAATAAGACCACTGAACCTTATTGGTCAAACAAAGATGAGTTTATTAAACTTATCATAGCATGGGGAATCACTATCTTGGTAGAGTCCAAATAGCATCCCAAAGAGGAAAGAAATTGGAGGGTTTTCTTAAGATTTGGGGATCTTGACTCAAGTGATTTAAGATGGGTCTTTAGATGTTGCTTGTTAGGACTGGGCACAGTGTGTGACATGGTAGTTTTCTATTGGTAGACGCAACAAGGCAAGGGTCTTAAAGCAAGTGTTGATGAGCTGATTGTTGTCCTGATAAATAAACTCAATCCAGGTGAGTAATCTATTTTCCTGTTTATTTAGCTATTTTCCCAGGTGAGCACAATATCTGCCTGAATAAATTGGTGTACAAGAATAACCTGAAGCAAAAGTGAACTTACTATTGGTTTACAGTTTGATCTTCCTGGGTAAGACTTTTTTTTTTTTTTTTTTTCCCGATACGCGGGACGCTCACTGTTGTGGCCCCTCCCATTGCGGAGCACAGGCTGCGGACGCGCAGGCTCGGCGGCCATGGCTCACGGTCCCAGCCGCTCCGCGGCATGTGGGATCTTCCCGGACCCGGGGCATGAACCCGTGTCCCCTGCATCGGCGGGCGGACTCTCAACCACTGCGCCACCAGGGAAGCCCCTGGGTAAGAATTTTAAAGAGCAAACAGTTATGTTGACATAGACAGTCTCAGTTATCACAGAGATGACCAAAAGGAGAAAAGATTCTGATTGAAGATTTCCCCAGAACAAAATCACTCCTTGTGAGGAATGAGAAGTTGTAGCATCAAATCTAGCATATTATTTAGTTCTTGAACATGAGGCAAACGGTTTCCTTTACTTTGTAATTTAATCTCAAGCTAGAATCAGTTCTCTAGAAATAAAAGGAAAACAGATGATATAACTCTTCTCTATGGCCTGAGACCATGAGATTTTAGTTATTCTTGCAGACAAACCTCTTCCCTATGGGGGAAAAGCATTTCCAAGGTGAAGTTCTCATAAGAGTTCTTCCAGTCCATCACTACTCCATAGCTCCTTGGTCTCTACAGCTCTAATACAAGAAGACTCCTCAGCAAACCTGCCATTCCTCCTTCTCTTTGATTCAATTACTTTGAAAGCTGGCATTAATCAGTTCTCTAGCTATCCCCTTCCCTAGAGTCATTTCTCTTAGTCTTTCTCTTCTCCTTCCTCAATTTGTAGGAGCTATTTGCTCTCAACTGCCACATTTCTAAGAGTATTTCATCCTCTTGGCTTTCATAATGGAAATGGTAAATTTTCCAAAAGGGGAAACTACCTGGAGGGGAGTTTTGCTCAAACCCTAGATTGGATGTCAGTTAATATTTAGACGCAATTAATTAATGGTAAACCCTAAGGCAAACTTTGTTGTTAAGGAAATCAAGCCATATCCCTGATTAAATGAAGGGCTGTTTCCCTGACCAAGTCAGCAGATGTTCTACTAACAGCAAAGACTGACATCACATGCTTGGTAGATGGGGACGTAGATAATTAAGAATATTTAAAATGTAAGGGTGAAAGAGCGTCAGACTTTCTTAAGCTAAGTCACCAAAGTTTCCCTATCTCCTGAATTTCTCCTCATATAGTTCCTCCCTTCTACCACATCCCAGATTTCAGTTCATGATGCTATAAAAAGTTTTAAGATTTCTAAAAACCTCTTACAGTCACCATATCTTCTCTGACCTTCCTCACATAATTTAGCCTACAGTGAATTTTATTGCACCATATTTATTGAGAAATTTTTTAAGATACTCACATTTAGGGCTTCCCTGGTGGCGCAGTGGTTGAGAGTCCGCCTGCCGATGCAGGGGACACGGGTTCGTGCCCCGGTCCAGGAAGATCCCACATGCCGCGGAGCAGCTAGGCCCGTGAGCCATGGCCACTGAGCCTGCGCGTCCGGAACCTGTGCTCCGCAGTGGGAGAGGCCACAACAGTGAGAGGCCCACGTACCGCAAAAAAAAAAAAAAAAAAAAAAAAAAAAAGATACTCACATTTGGGCTTCCCTGGTGGCGCAGTGGTTGAGAGTCCGCCTGCCGATGCAGGGCACACGGGTTCGTGCCCCTGTCCCGGAAGATCCCACATGCCGCGGAGCGGCTGGGCCTGTGAGCCATGGCCGCTGAGCCTGCGCGTCCGGAGCCTGTGCTCCGCAATGGGAGGGGCCACAACAGTGAGAGGCCCGCGTAACGCAAAAAAAAAAAAAACAAAAAGATACTCACATTCATGTTTTTATCTCAGTCAGTATAGAAGACTGGATATAGTTGAATCTAAATGATTGAGACTTTTATCTTGACATTGTAAATATTGTCAAAATATGCGTGAGACGAAACAAAGCAGTAAGTCCTGGAATTTACTCAGTCCAAGAATGTTTGTTCATTTCTTCTTTGTTTTGGAATAAATTCCTGAAATGAATTTATCTCCTAATAAATTTATTTAATAAATATTTAGAAAATGCTTATTGTATTCCAGCTACTCTATAGGATTAAAAAAAATAAATTCAAAAGGGCTCAACTGGTAAGGGAAATAAACAGAGTGTGTTGGGATAGGAACACTTCTTCCCCCTCTATATGTGGAGGGAGCCCACATCTAGCTCAACTCTATGCCTCTCATTCACTCACGTCCAGCTTGAAAGGACAAACCGGGCATGGATAGCCTCTCCCTCTCTTGACCCTTTTTCCTGGGACCAAGCTGCTCCCCCTTGGGAGTTTTAGGGTTTGTTGAAACTTCATTCTGATGGTCTTCCACACCTGATAGCGTTGGGCATGGTGCAGTTTACATTTTCAGGGTGCTTTTTAGGGGGTAACTGTCTAATTTTGGAGTTCAGAATTAGGAGCCCATCTGCCTACTGCCCATTTTGAGTTTATAAAAATAAATATGATATTTTATATCCCACTCAACTTACTGTTTGTCTCAGTTGGTTCAAAACTTGGGTGAGAAGAAGGGTACTATTTCATTGATCAGCACCCAACTTCCAATAAAAGGGAGAAAGAACTATGGTAGGGTTTGAAGTGTTAAGAGAACTACAGAAAGGAAAACAAGTATTTCTAATCAGGGCACAAGCAATTGCAGCAAAAGAAAATCAAGGCAGATTTCTTTAGATTGTAAACTCAAGGATGACAGGGGGCTTGTTTGCTTGTGCTCATATTCTTTCCCCAGCGTGTAGCCGTTGAGAATGAATTAATGAGAAAGGCAGAGATTTCAATGAGCAGAATTAGGAATGTGGGGTAGAGAGGAAGAGAGAGAGATGCGAATCTCTAAGCAGAGGTGGGAAACCTGATAAATGTGCATGTATAAGAAATACTTATTTCTCCTAAGAACTGAAGAGAACAGAAGTGTTCACTTAATTAAAATTTGCCATCTAAAATGAAAGTTGAAAATCTATTTAATACAGAAAATGTAGGCACCTTGTTACAGTTTTTTTTTTTTCCCTCACAGCAGCCTGGGACAGCTCTTACTTACACATTTAACTAAAACAATGGTGAAAAAAGAATTAGCCTATATGCATGTTGTAGAATAATAAGTCAAGAATTTATTTATTCTTATTTTTTAATGATACATTCTGAATGTGGCAGAAATTCCTAAACAGCATTCCTGGCATTCAACCAATTGCTTTAATGAACAATAAACATCCAGTCTATAATATGTATACTGATGTAATTACTAAGAGGTACAAGACTAAAAGAAGGTTTGATGCCAAACTTTGCAGCTGGGTTTATTAAAGAAGATATTGGGAAATATTACATTAGCATTTTTTTTCCAGATGGATTTACTCATCTGTCTTCATTTCAAAATGAGGTGGCCTCCTCTCCTACCCCAATTTCTCCAAATTTCACAGTCAGTAAACCACTAAGCCCAGGAATATCCACCCACTGAGAATCCCAGCCACTTAGAGTGCAGCATGACACTCCTGAAATAACAGCAGGCCCTGTTTTACTCTGCAGAGTTGTAAGCAACCAGGCTCTGAAATTATGATCAATGAAAACTTTGTTATCCTTAAAAAAAAAAAAAAAAAAACAACAGTGGAGGTTTTGTTGGGTTTTTTAAATTTGTTTTTTGGGTTTTTTTTGAAAGCATAAGAAATGAACTCTCCAAAGAACAAAGGAACCAACGGCTGCAGATATATTTTAAGCCTAAGGAAAGTTAGAAACCAGAAGAGAATATGAGTGGCAGGACACATACAGTCGACTTTTAAAGGTTTGATTTCTGTTTTAAGTTCTGCAAATGCCCCCGGCTTTCCCCCACATAAAATAAAAAAAAAACCTGACTTATGTTCAAATGTGACCTTCGCCCTTCACCCTAATACCAAACACCACAAGGAAAAAAATTAAGGGTGGAAAAGCGACATGTCTATAAAGATATGAATATCCATCCCCACTGTACCAGCTGAATCAAAGATGAGGCTCTGAGATTTAAGCTTGGTGGAGAAGCACGATGTACTGTGATGATTCTTAAGCATGGGCGTCAGACTCAATGCTTTTCTGCAAGGCTGGTGAAGACTCGGCCACCCTATCTCCTCCTCAGACCATCCCTCATGAAGTGCTTACCGAGAGCCTACATTTGACCCTGGATTCGAGTCCCCATAAGGCAAAATTACTTTGATCTGTGATAGCTGTTTCATCTGAAATTGACTCCTCAGATCATTAATACTCTAGTTATGTCCACACTAGCATTATGAAGCATTGAAGAATGGAAGAAGTCATTTGGAAGATCAGAAGGAAAAAGAAAGTCCAGGAGGCAAACCTAACTCTAGTCCAAAATATTTAGGTCATGAAGAAAAAATGACCTTACTATTAGCTGAAAAGTATAAATAATTGAGTCAATTTTCTATTTTACTTTGGGATGGGCTGTTTTGTTCTCTGCTCAGGCACAATTTAGTTCATTACCATTAAAGACCATTAAGAAGGTGATTCAGACCAGTTTCTGCCATGGTCAATATTATATTTTTGCTAGTGCTCATTGCAGTGAGAATACTTTAAGAAAGCAGGAATTAGTGTGGGTTCTTATTTACAATTCAAAATCCTGATATAGAGGATGTGAAATTTACTAAAATTATGAAATCCATCCAGTCCCATGGGTTTGTATATTTAATAAACAGTTATTTTTTAATCAATGAGGAATAGAAAATACTAATATAAAAAAATGGTAAAACTCAGAATATGCACAATCAAGTAATACGAACGTCCAATAAACATATGTTCAAACTCACTAATAAAATTTAAAATATCAAATTAAAATGAGATACACTTTTATCAAATTGGCAAAGATGAAGAACGAAGAAAGAAAAAGAATATCACGAAGGGTTCCGGGGCTTCCACACATAGCTATTCAGAGGGAAAACATCTGTGACCCTTCTAAAAGGCAATTCATCAAGCTACAGCTGAAATTTTTTCCCGTAATAGCACTTCCAACGTTTATTCCAAATAAAATATTAAAGATGAAGGCAAAGATTTAGCTTCAAGGATATTATCTCACGTATTCACAACACTGCAAAAATTTGGAAACAAATGTTATATCCAAAAATAAGAAGTGGTAATTAACATGTGTTAAACCCATGTAATAGAACACTATGCAACTATGAAAAATGATATATCTATATGTTTTATATAAAAACAAATTTATTGATATAGAAAGAAGATATGTCTCACACAACATACTGGGGGGAAAACAAAGACATTTACAAAAGAGTCCATAAAAACAATCTCTTCTGTGTTTTTTAAAAGAGTATATGTTACCAAAATGTTAACAGGGGTGACTTTGGGTTGTAGAATTTTACAGATTTTCAAGTTTTTGACAACTAAAATACATACAATATAATTTCTTTTAAAATTATATTCAAGAGTTCAAAAGAAAATGATGATGTACAGATAAGCTAAAGCAAGGAGTAAAGAAGTAAAATCGTGAGCCCCACATCGTGAAGGACACCAAGATATCTGGTTTGAAACTGTGTGAACATAACCCCTAATAACTTTAGGAAAACACAAAATGAAGGCCTTCTCTGCTGGTTGCATATTTTGTTCTTCCATATACATTTAGGAAACTTTGTATTTTTTATTGGAATGCTTTAGTAAGTCTAAATATAACTGATAAGGAGTTTGGCCCAATGACTGAGGAACAAGAACTCAAGTTTTCTTACATGTGTTTTGGATTTTAACGCTAGCCTACACTGCATGGTTCTTTCTGTAATAGCTTATAAACATTAATTGAATTCCATTGACTTTCCTAAGTAGAAGATGTCATATAAATTCATAAAGATGATAATGACATGCTGTTATAAAAGAAAAACACGTTTTTATTTAGACTTCTCTTTCCCAATGGTATTTTCTGTACCCTAAACAGAAGTGGAGGTTTTGCCTGAATTATCAGGATATTGCCACACTTCCCATCTTTGCTTTGCTAGGAAATATATGACATATGGGGCTTGCCCAAGGTTGTTTTAAAATGAAGGAAATGCCATGAGGGGAATACAGACATTCTGACTAATTCAAATGTACCTCTCATTATTTATTCATTCATTCATCCATCCATGCCAACCCAGTTGAGTTTATGAGATCCATTTCTCCCCTGCTGGGATCCTCTCTTCTTCCTCTGGTAGCTGGCTGCACTTCACAGGTCTGCTTCAATAAATATACCCCTCCTCCACTCCCTTCTTACCTCAAAGTTGACATGTCTTTAATTTCACAGTATCTTTAGTCTTGTAATACATCAATATCAAATCATACATTAACTCCATCTAGCTGGAAGTGGCCACTTGAAAACAATTTGTTGGAAAGGATTCTGAGGGCAGAAAGAAAAGTAATTCTGACTCCGAAACCTAATTCATTTGTGAAGACTTCCACAATTGACTAGCAATGCCTACCATTCATAAAACGGAGGGGAGGGATGAAGAAAGTCCCATTCAGTTCTTATTTTCAGGACAGAAATTTCCATTTTGACCCTTCACTCTCCTCTGTCCCTTCCCTACTGTTGTAGAAGCAGCCACCACTCCACCTGCCACTTTGGGATTGCCCAGTCTGTGTTCTGGGCCTGGAACATTCCCCTATGTGGAACTGGGGGCAAGCTGTCACGTACCCCTAGATTCTTCTTCCTCATTAGGAGAAATCTTTCCTCTATGCTGTGTATGTAGTGAATGGTCACTGCATTGCTTAAGCCTGTGCAGCATATGACACCTAACCCCAGTCCCCCAGCCCAGTCCATCTGCCCTCATTGGGAGGAGAACTGGGTCTTTGCCTGCAGCCCACCACCCTGAGTTGACTATATGGAGGGACCCGATGACCTCTCTGCAGACGCTGATCTTGCTACATTTCTTCTCTTTTCTGTGAATAAAGCTTTGTTCAGACTAGTGCCTTGAGTGTTGAGTCCTACTCGGCGACTCTAAACCCGTAGAAGGTGCAGATGGGGGAGGTCTGTGGGCTCCTACTTCTGGGAGTTGGCTGTTGTGAAATGCGCTGTCCTCCATGCTGTAGTTCTCACTTGGGGTTGGTAGCTGGATCTTCCTGCACCATAGCTACCATAAATAATTATCAGTCCTTTAAAAAAAAAGCCCATAGCAGAGCCCACCCCGGCATCTCCTGAGATGAAACACGTCCTCACCCACAGAACAACCTCTTCCTGCAAATCTCCTGGTGAGCCAGTGGTTAGGACTCTAAGCGTTAGGACTCTCTCACTGCCAAGGGCCTGCATTTGATCCCTGATTGGGGAACTAGGATCCCGCATGCTGCCCAGCACTGCCAAAAACAAATACCCTTCCTAAAACTCTCTCGTATTTCTGTTCTTGCCTTAAACCTTGATCCCTTCATTTCATTAGATATGGAGCATTAACTAAGTGCCAAGTACGGTGCTGGGACTCCAAGAAAGATCATCTATGAGAAGTGAGTTGATATAGCCAAACACACTCAGTATCCAGCACTCACAGGGAGGCTCCACTCTGGATTACCCAGAAAGCAATGCGCTTCAGGCTAATTGTATCTCTGGTTCATATTTAGGGAAAAAAAACCCTCCTAGACATTTAATGGGTAATGAATGACAATGTGTCCTATATGCTATTTCTTTTCCTTTTTCCTTCTTTTTCCCCCCTATATTTGAAATGTAGCTTAAACAATATCAGGCAGAAAGTCACCCCAGGAAGCTAGCTAAACTCCTGTCTTGAAGTACTTGAGTACAAATGAACACAAGGTAGGAGTTAAATGCCACTGAAGACGGTTACCCATCTGAACTGAGTTAGATTTTAAGCAATTGCATAATATTGCCTCTAGCAACAAACCTTACCTAATCATATGAGTCCACACCACTTTAGCACAAATGTAAACATTGCGAGAAAAAGCCATATTCAGCCTTGAACTAAAAGCTGCAAGATACATCCTGAAAAATACTCCTCTAATGTACAATCAAAGAGTTAAAGGCACTAAGTTATATGAGGGAACTCTCTACCCAGAGCTTTCTAGACAAATAAAACAAAACATGGCTAATGTGTTACAAACAATTAATTCTGTTTCCCTCGAAAGGAAAAAAAAAAAAAAAATCCCTAAATTTTGCATTCACCGCTAGGGAAAATTTTAAATGTTGATTCAATTTTAAACATTGATTAAAATGTTAAATGTGTTAGTACTTGTTAGGCACTTAGAACAGTGCCTTGTACATGGTGAGCAATATATGATTTAGTTATTGTTATTATTATATTATCCCTATTATTAATTCAGAGAAGCCTGTGATTACTCCATTGACTGGATCCAAATTTATTTAGCTCAGAAAAGTTGTATGGGGAAAAGTGTACTAGCCCAGGATTCAAGAATCTCAAATTCTAGCCTATGTATACATTGATTTTTTTACATTTATTTTTTTGAAGTATAGTTGATTTACAATGTTGTTTTAATTTTTGCTGTACAAGGTCCTACTGCATGGCATAGGGACCTATATTCAATATCCTGGGATAAACCAGAATGTATACATTAATTTTTACTGTGACAATGAGCATCTCACTTTGTTTCTCCAGATCTCATTTGTTCTAGTCTTTAAAATGGAAAGCCTGTGCTCCATGACTAAGCCACCCTACAGAGACCACCTGCTCCTTCTGCGGGGAGGTAAAGCCAAATCCGGCCTCTGTACACAGACACTGAATTAAATCTCAGAGGCAGAGTTTTGGGTGAAGTAGAAAAGAATGGCTTTACTACTTTACCAGGCAAAGGGGGCCACAATGGGCTAATGAGACCTCAAAATTGTTTGTCCCAACCCAGTGGGTGTGGGGTACCCAGGGGAGCCTGTGAGGAGTCTTATAGTCCAGGGGCAGTTTGCTGATAAGGATCAGGGTGCCATGCAGGGCCCACATCCCTTCAATCCAGAGATCGTCTGGCATCAGGTGATGAAGGGCTAACTGTACCTCTGGAATGAAGAATGCTTCATCAAGTAGTTAACCTCTTCCATTGGGTGGGGTTTTAGTTCTGCAGAAGAGCTCAAAGATATTGTTCTGTGTATCCCTTGCGGTGGAACCAGGACCTGCCCCAAGTCTGCACTATTGTTTCTTGACTGCTCTTCCCTTGTCTCTGCATCCCTTCCCTTTCCTGATTAGCAACAGTTTGAACCTGCCTTTTGGAACTCAGAGAAGTGGACACAGAGAGGCTTTTGTGCCCAGGAGCCCCACAGGGTCTTGCTTGGTTTCAGAGGGACAATTGAGCTAAGCACATAAATAGTCTGAAATGCCTGCTTATCTTTCACAAGTAAAAGACCTTGTGAAGCAGAGGGGAAGAAGACTTCTACCCACATGGTTAAAAAAACCCAAAAACCAAAACACCAAAAACTTTTCCCTAAAACAAAAATAGCCCCTCTCCAAATACCTTAGCTCTAGATTCTCCATGCTGTTCATGACCATGAATTCCTTCGCCCAAGAACACTACCATACTAAGATCATTAGAAAAGCCACCTTATCATAAAGGAGTTTGTAAAATGAAACTTCAGTTCTCTGAATTGAGTCATGAGAAAATGGGGCCCTGGCTGGCTACGTCTGTTCTTAAGGAAAAATCAAAGCCTGAATCATGGTGAGGGAGAAGCCCAGACAGGCTGGAAGAGAAAGACACTGAAAGGAGAAAGGGAATTACTGACATTGAGAGTATAACCTATTTAAACACTGTAGTCAAGTCTAACCTTCACAGTAAATTTAATTTCTGACCCAAGCCCTCAAAGACAGCATGACCATATGCCTTGATTGCCTAGGTCACTCTCAGTCTACTCCTTCTGTCTCAGTATAATTACTAATAATTCCCTCTTGCTCTCTCAAAAGTGCCCTGGTTTGGATGATAAGTCATCCTTTAATAAGCAGTGTTTTTTAGAAAAGTGACAATGAGGCTATAGTTCTCTTTCCTTAAGAAAGAAGCCTCCAGTCATCCAATCTGTAACTTCTCTACTCCCCACCCCATTTCCGATGACCAACTGCCTTACAAATATAGGAGAAAAACAGAAATGTCTGTACATACAAGGGAACTCTTCCTATAGAGGTTAGAAAATAGGAATTCAGGGCTGTTTCAGCTTTACCCAGACTATGATGTCATGTGCCTGTGAAAATCAAAAGTGAACAAAAGTGGATGTGTGTGCCACTGAGTTTGGAGCCAGAGCTTAAACGTCCACTAGCACCCACCAGGCAGTCAGAACAACTTAAGAGTAACAATTTCCTCTACAGAGAACCATGTTCCTTCAGTCCCTGACAATCTCCTTTCAATATCTGAAAGATTTTGTCACAGTCATCTTGAGCTCCAATTGTAATGAGCGATTAATTACCAAGAGGGAATTTCTACACAGAAGTAAGACCCAGAGGCTTCTCATTTGAAATTGCCTAATTGATCCTGCAAATATTTTGGTTTAATGACTCATGCTCATGTAAAATCTTCCCAATCATTGATATTTGCTTTCACAATTTTAGGACAGTAAGGAGAGTGTCCAATATGTCAAATGGTTAAAATTATTTTAAATTTCCTGTGCCTCTTTTTTATTTTCCGAAACTTTTCCAGTATTTCTAGATACTGAAATTCGTCCCAATGGACTTTATAAAAAGGAGAGAATTAGTAAACCCTTGAACGCACAAAGATAAAAGGGAATAGGAAAGAAAAGCCACATTTATTGGACTTTATCTACCAGGTACACTGAGTGAAATATTTTTCTTTTGTTTATCTTGTTAAACCTCATGAGAGTCTGGCAAGATAATCCTCCATTTTATAAATGAGGAAACTGAGCTCCAGAGATCAAATTGTCCAAGACTCCACAAATATTGGATGATAAATCTGGGGCTCCAACTAGGACCTGCTAATTCAAAAGCCCGTGCTTTGCTGCTGCTCTCTGATGCCGCTCAAACTTCAGGGCTTCGTAAAGCACCTCCACAGTGACTGTCCTAAGGGACAAAACTAGGATTCCAATGCAAGACAATCTTGTGCTACAATTTTAAAATCTTTGCCTGTGTGCTCTTTTCTCTTATAAAAAGGAGAAAAATAAATACGATAGAGCTTTGAGAATTTTTCAAAATTTTATAAATTCAAGGAATCGTTCCTTCTATTAAAATGAAGATGATGTAATTAGGCGTCTCTACACTCTGTTTATAATCCATGGTCTACTTCTCGCTTTATGTTTAGAGCTTCTGAGGGACTGAGGAGGGGGAGATGTTCTTATTACCAAATTCAGTAGTGAGTCCCGTCTGCTTTATTTTGCTGTCATTTCAGCTAACAAAAACTTCACAGGCCTGCATACAATCTTAATACCAAATGGATCCAAAGAGTCTGGGTATTTCATTATGAAAACAAAAATGGGTGAAAGAAGAGAAGCAAGGGGAGAAACCCTCATAAAGATGGAAAGAATTTGAATAGGATCTTTAATAATCAGGCTAAAATAACAAAAAAAATAGCAAAATGCCAGTTTGGAGGGCAAATACTGGTACAGTGAATGCTTCCCTTCCCAAAGCAAACCGATGGCCTTCCTCAAATATTCCCACTGTGTTTTTCTCACATCGAGAAGGACTCAACATCACTTCTTGGTATTCCTGCCAAAAGTTGTGACCTGAATCTAATCATTAGGAAGTATGAAACAAACCCAAATTAAAAGCTAGTCTGGGCTTCCCTGGTGGCGCAGTGGTTGAGAGTCCGCCTGTCGATGCAGGGGACACGGGTTCGTGCCCCGGTCTGGGAAGATCCCACATGCTGCGGAGCTGCTGGGCCCATAAGCCATGGCCGCTGAGCCTGCGCGCCTGGAGCCTGTGCTCCGCATCGGGAGAGGCCACAACAGTGAGAGGCCCGCATACCGAAAAAAAATAAAAGCTAGTCTGTTCTTTTCTAAAATATGAATGTTATAAGAGACACAAGAGATTTGTCCTTTCTTTTTCTTGTTTTCGTTTTGGCCATGCTTCATGCAGGATCTTAATTCCTCTACCAGGGATCAGGGATCAAACCCGTGCCCCCTGCAGTAGAAGCCCGAATCTTAACTACTGGACCACCGGGGAAGTCATGACATTTGTCTTTTCTTATGACAAACAAAGAGAAACTGTTCCCCACCTCATCCCACCCCCAGCAAAACAGAAGACTAAATGCAACTTGTGACACCCTGTTGGATCTTGGACCTGAAATGTTTTCTTTTGCTATAAAAAAATCGAGGTGTAAAATTTGAGTAATCTTTATAGATCATATCATAAGATTATATTCATATTAATTTCCCGATTTGGCCATTACACTGTGGAATGTACGAGGCTATTCTTGCCTTTAGTAAATACACTAAACTATTTAGAAGTAAACGGACACTGATTCTTCAACTTTCAAATGTTTCAGGAAGAAGACACACACACATACACAATACATAGAAGACAGAAAAAGAACAAGAGAAAGAGAATAAGAAAGCAAATATGGTAAAATATTAACCATATTTGGAGAATCTAGGTGAATGGTATGTGGGAAATCTTTGTACAGTTTTTGCAACTTTTTTGTATATCTGGAGTTATTTCAAAATAAAAACTTAAAAGAAACAAGTGAAAAAGTCCTCCTGCCTGAGATTCATCTCTCTCGAACAAGACGTAAAGGTTTTTCTCTCTTCCCTCAGCCCCTAGCCCTCCACCACGCACATGCAGGTTTCCGAATATGTTACTGGCTGCTCTAGAGACTGATCGAAGTGCAGGTGACAACACCAAATTGAAGTCTATGAACCAGATTCAACTGGTAAACATGTTATATTTGTCCCTCTCTATGTTTTGACCTATGAAATTTTCACCTGATATTTTAAAAAATCTGGAGATTTCACTTTAAAAAAGAATCCATATTGGGGGCCTCTTCAAATGTTAGAAAATCAGGCAACGTTGGGCTCATCTGGCAGGAATTCATGGCTGCTGAGTAACAGCTCCCCTGGAGATCATAGGGCTGCCAGTTCTCCACCACTTGTCATCTTCTCCCAACCTGAGATCTGGTGTGAATGGCTGTTAGTCACTGCACTTGCACAGTTATTTGCCTACAAGTAGGACAATATATGTCTGTAGCCACATCTTTATCCAACGTGAGGAGTAGAAGAGAGGCTGATAGCCCTTGGCCCCTTCAGGTTACCTATCTGGCCCCTGTGGACCCTTGAGTTTGAGACTCTTGACTTATCCCATTTGTGAGGGTCTGGACTTAGTTTTAAGGGCAACAAGTTAGTTTGGCTCCAACTAAGCCCCCTCTCATAGCTGAGAATTAAAGTTAATTCCCTGTTTGAACAAACTTGAGGGAACCTTCAATACATCAATATCTACTCGTGATGGAGCGGATGCTGACAAGGAAGACACTATAGGAAAGAATCATTAGATAGATTTCTTTTTTCTCATTTTCTCTGACAGAAGCTAGGATTCAAATAATAAGGTAATGGGAAAGAAGACCTGGCAGGAAGTGGAAAGATAGAAGACCTCTATCCCTGGGTCCTGGAATCCATGCAGAATGCTGATCCTAACAGTTTCTTTAATTAGCTTTCTATGTTCTGTGGGTAAAAAAAGAAAGCAAGTTTCAAAACAATCTTACTTCTCCAATAATCATAGCAAGCCCTTGTATAGCAGTTAACTCTATGCCAGACTTAATTTTTTTATATGGTACAGGTAGTCTTTACCACAACCCTATTAGATAGATTGCTACCATTATCCCATTTTATAGATAAGGAAACTGAGGCAGAAAAACATTAATTTGCCCATAGTCACACAAGTAAGTTATGAAATCAGGATTCTGTCCCGGAGATGATTCTCTTAATAACCGCACACTACTTCTGTACAAATGGCTGTAATTAACTATTCACAGTAAATTCTGAAGTGATTCTGCTAAGGTTCACAGACCACCACTACTAATGCTTTCAATGAACTTGCGTATTGCCGGCTGAGGTGTAACAGAACACAAACTCTTTCTGTTGAGAATTGAAACCATGACCTAAACATGTGGCAACTGGTTTTCAGTAACTCTGGGCTGAGAAGAGGACATCTGACTGACCGTTGAGGCTCTTTGGAGTATGCCTAGGATTTTATGTCCTCACTTTGGCCTGGGGCCCTTCATGGGCTTCTCTGAGGCCCAATCTTCCAGAGCACAGCCCTCTGGCCATATGTCTGCAGGTTATACTAGGTCTTTCAGTCTGAATCTGCTTTCAGAAATGATAAACAGTTGACTACAGATGCTTCACAGAATTAGAAGCTATGATCCAGCTCACAACTTGGACACACACGTTCCCTTTCAGAAACTTAACCGTCTTCTCTCCAACAGGTACCCGCAGCAGGCTCACCAGGTCCCACTGGCTTTGCAGGAAGGAGCTGTTCAGCAGAAAATGTACGTACCTTTGCTTCCTTAGGAATCTCTCTCCCTGCACAGCGTGGTGCTCACAGAGCAAAAGGTCAGGAAATTAAAAGGCTGCCCAGGGCCTCAGACGCTCGACCTGCTGGGCTCGGACCTCCTTCCTCTGAAACTCAACCCTCCAGATTCCCAATGTCTGTTTTACTTTGTGCCTTTTTAGCACTTTGCTGCTTTCCTTCAGTGTCTTGGGCCGACTTCACAGTCACCAGGTGTCCCCCATCCTCCCATCAGCTGACACTTAATGAGCAGTTGGTGCCAATGGCCTGGCAGTAATGTGATGCCGAAGCCGGTGGCTGAGGCAGTGGAAAGACGGCAGCTTCAGGGGAAAGGACAGACTGGTGTGGTGTTTGTACCTCTTAGAATCTGTAAGTGCAGAGAGAGGTTGAGCCACCTTTTTTTTCTTTAATGCAAAAGTAAGATCATTTTATTTAAAAGGAAGAAATGGTTATGAGAATCCAGGGCTTCTGTGCTTCTACGTGGGGGAAACACCCGGCATGACTTAGAAAAGGAATTTTCTGAGATTTCAAGGTCCTGGTAGTCAAGATGACTTGTCGTTGAAGTTTGGCTGGGTGAGAATAAATTTCTCTTCATTTGTTTCGGATGCCATAATGCACTCTAAGTCAAGTACTCTGTTAGGACTTGTAAGGCAGTCACCACCATCCCTGTACTCAAAATGATGAGCGTTTCAACCGTAAGAAAACCTTAAGAGTATCAGACCCACGGCTTCTGCAATGTTCATAGGAATCACCTAGGATCTATCTCAAATGCAATTCGTAGTTCCAGTAGGTCTGGAGAGAGCCTTGAGAGTCTTAAGTTCTTTGAGGTGATGCCAGTGCTGCCAGTCCATGGACCACATTTTGAGTAGAGAGGGTCTAACCTACTATGTTCTATTACAGCTGAGTAAATGAAGTTCCAGATATTCAGAGATGTGTCCAGGCTCACAAAGCCAGTGAGTGACAAAACCAGCCTTGCAGACCTAGGCTGGACCTCATTGCACAATGATGCATTGCTTCAGCAGTGAGGAGGGCTTCAGTGTTTTGGTCCTTCCTCTCATAAAAATGAATTGATAATAAGATAATAACTAACAGATAATAACTATCCTCACCATCTGTCATCAGGGTTACTGCAGTAAAATCATTTAGGCTCTTCAAACAAAAGATTAACTTTATCAATTATCCGTTGTAGTCTGAATCCAAACCACCAAAATCGTGACAATCTTCCTGTTGCCAGATGATCAGCCTATCTGCAAATTTTCATTGAAGCACAACTTGTTTGCAAAATGTAAAATTAGAAGTGAGAGGCGAATCTATTTTTATAAATCTTAGCCTGTCTATTTTGAGTCTCTGCATTTTAAAAGAAGGATTGAGGGCAGCTGTTGAACTTGACTGAAATATCTAATGGTGCTACTTTATTTACTTCTAATTTATAAGATATCGCCATTTTCCCCTGGTATTACTATTAATATGCGCTATGATGTGGGGCACCTATGGAATCATTTCAGCCCTAAAGTGGACATGTTTTAGCCTAGTGTTTGTTGGATATAAGGCTGAGAACATGGTCTACAACCCCGCTACATGGGGTAAATTCATGATTCCCTAGAAACAGAATCCCAACCATGTGACCTTAAATAAAACACTACTGTCTAGACTTGAGTTTTTTTCATCTGTTAAATAGAGATGAAATGGCTTAGTTCCTTGATCACCCAACTTGAATGTCTTGTACTTAAACAAAAATAAGCATCACAACAAGAAATTTGACTTTACAGGAGCAGTCTTAATCATATATGGGACTTTATTTCAGGTTCTGTAGGATCAATCTCTCAGTCAACCAGTATTCATTTAGCTACTCCCATGAGTAAAATAATGTAATTAAATATGGTCATTAATGTTCTGCATGTAAGGTCCAGAGCATTCCTACTTAAAATGTAATTAGTATAATAAACAAATGATGAAAAACTAAGTAAGAGATCCAAGTCCTACCAAGTCACTTATAATGTCAGTATACATAAAATTTCCAATGGAATTCAACAAGAAAAAGAAGGTGTACAGTGAGAATGAAAGTTCCAATATCCACCATACATAGCCTATTAACAGAAGTGAAGGGGCACTCAAAAAAATCTGCCCCATCTTCCTGTCTTTTTGTCACAATCAAGAATCTAACATTCTTTTCCTAAAGCTAAATGGCTCTAATTGCGTATATTGTCTCTTCTTTTGTGTATGTGTTTAAACCCAGCTAATTGATTGCTTCAAAACACCTCTCCTCTACTGGTCATTCATTCTATCCTTTAGCCAAGGTAAGCCTCTCTAATAGGAACTCATTTCATCTCCTCCTTGCCTACATCAAAGCACCCTGGCCTGACCTTCAAATAGGAAAGCAAAATTTAAGTAAATTGCAATTTTTGAGCCAGAAAGTCTAGTTTCTTTCAGGCCTTCCATGTTAGTAAGAGCTGGTGAAATCGGGAGGAGACTAACAAACAGCACGTTGAATGTGCATGCTGGTTGAAAACTATTAAAATCTGTCTTAAGAGAAAATACGGCATATTATTTCATTCTTGTGGTAACTCATGTTGAAGGCAGTAATTCCTCCGCCCATGCTAGGGATGATGTAACATCTGATGCACAACTGGCCTGAGGTCAAGTTGGTCCAAATTTGCTAATCTTCCGGCTATATCACACTGGCTGTGGCTCCAAGCCCCTCTTTTCCTCCTCTTCCAGCATCCTTCCTGGCTCTCCTTCTTTTCCTTCTTGTCCTCCTCATTATCTTCCTAAGAGTAAGAAGATACTTTTTGATTCACCTTACCTACCATATTTCTTGGCAAATCTCAGCCTCAAGGTTTAGATGGAGCTAAAGTTCTTCCGAGATTTAGCATTATCAATACCTGAATCCGTGAGACCGGGGGACTTATTTGAAGATATTTTGGGCTCTGAGATGTCTCTAAATAAAGGTGGTCAGAGTTGATCCTGGAGAGAGAGAGGGATAAATAGTTAACTGCGTTATTTTCTTTTCAGTGTCAAATCTTGCTCAAAATTCTTTTCTATATTTGGATATATTTTTTTTTAAATATCAATCTTTTGTGTCCACATAAAGGACTTCAACTCTAACTTTTCTCTATTTTTCTTAGTTCCTTTATGGATGCAGAATTATACACTGCATCATCTAGTGAAGATTTGACTGGTCTTATTCATCTTTATCCTACTTCTCCCCCATACAAGCTAGCAACGTGCCCAGAATATAATAGGTGATCAATTAATGTCATTTAAAGAATGGATTATTGTACAATACAGCAAGAGAATTAAATTAGAGTTCATATATGCAGCAATATTATTTTTAATTCTGTACTAATTTTCATTTGAAAGTAAAGCAGTGATTTTTAACTGCAGGTGTATATGTACAAGCAAACTTGTATACACACACACATGTACACACCAAGGACATTTGTCAATGTCTGGAGACTTTTTGTTTTCACAATTAGGAGAAGGTAACTATTGGCATCTAACGAGTAGAGGCCAGAGATGCTTCTAAACATCCTAAAACAGCCACTCTACACACATGCACAGCAAAGAATTACCCAGTGCAAAAAGTCAAATGGTGATATTCACTTTCCTGTGGAATCTAAAATATGACACAAATGGGCCTATCTGTGAAACAGAAACAGAATCACGGATGTAGAGAACAGACTGGTGGTTACCCTGAGGGAGGGGCTTGGGGAAGTGATGGAGTGGGAGGCTGGGATTAGCAGATGTAAGCTTTTAGGTATAGAATGGATAAACAGCAAGGTCCTACTGTATAGCACGGAGAACTGTATTCAATATCCTGTGATAAACCATAATGGCAAAGAATATATAAAAGAATGGTTGTATGTATATGTATAGCTGAATCACTTGGCTATAGAGCAAAAATTAACACAACATTGTAAATCAACTATACTTCAATAAAAAAATAATAATGAAATAAAATAGAGGGAATCGGTATCCATATTCCTAGTGGAAACAGCCAGGGAGAGCAGGGTTGTGATGCCTTTCTCAGTGTCTTGCATCTTTATCTGTGTCCTAGCATCACTGGAAGGTAACTGACTCCAACTCTTTCTTCATTTATGATGTGATCTGTGCCTTATTCCAATTCTGCTATAAGAAGGTGTTACTTCTTTATTACAAATGTCCATATTTTAGTTCAAAAAAAATTATGGCAGTATTTAGAGAGCCCAACATAAAGGTGTTGAAATAAAGTGACCCTAGAAAGACTGATCATCTCGACTTCAATCCTGAAATTGTGTGTCCGGTGCTCTGTACTCAAGCACACTGTATTGAGCTCAGAGTTACGACTAATGTTCTCCAGGCAGCACAGGCATCCTTTCATGCCTCCACAACCACCTCAGAATCAGGATGGGGCAGATGCAACAGATCGTGTAAAGAGCCCATTGAATAGTTTTCCCACCAGACCTGCCACATCTTCTGTGGCAGTGTAGTGTATTCAGGAGCCTGTGCTCTACGACAGAGTGGGGTTGGAACCCCAGTGCTAAAACTTTGTTAGCTGAGCAGACTTGAGCAAACCACTGAAAGTTTCTGAGCCACAGTTCCAATAAAACGGGATGATAATACCAAGGCTTCAAGATTGTTTTGAGGGTAAAAAAATAAAATTATAAAGTGCCTGGCACATAGTACATATTAGAAACAAAAATAGGCCAGTTATTATCATTTTATTTGACCATGATTTTAAAACATTCACAATCTTCTAGACAAACTGATACCTGTATTCAGACCACAGTAAGGACTGGCTCTCTAAAAATGTATATAGGTTTACCCAAGTCACTGTAGTTGATTTTATTATTATTCAAAGTACTCACCACTCTCCTCAGGGGAGGATTGTACATCCTACCTCACTGAGGTCATGGGACATCAAGTGGTGTGTAAGTGGAAGGGATGAAGTTTTCCTCTCAGAGTTCTGACATGTTGGATCATCTTTGTCACAAGACAGGCAATGTCCCAGAGACAGACTGTCCTTCAGCTTAAGGTTGTAATGAAGTCAATATGAAGGCATAGTCAAGCCACAAGACATGCGCTGTGAGTGAGAAATAAATCTTTGTATGCATCTGAGGCTTAGAGGTTGTTTTTATCCTAATATTAATTTGGCTAAGTTGACTGAAACGGCCATCAATCTCTTAAGCAGAGATAAAAAACTCCCTTCTAGCCCAAGATATTCAGCACCAAGTAGATGAAAGTTTACTGGCAGACTAAAGGCTAAATGCTAAAAAGGACAAGGTGTAAAGTTTTCTTAGCCTAGCATGAATTTTAAGCTCCATTCATTGGAATAGAAAGAATGCCTTAGAACTGAAAACTTGGGACTTCCCTGGTAGCACAGTGGTTAAGAATCCACCTGCCAATGCAGGTGACACAGGTTCGATCCCTGCTCCGGGAAGATCCCACATATCGCAGAGCGAGTAAGCCCATATGCCACAACTACTGAGACCACATGCCACAACTGCTGAAGCCCATGCTCCTAGAGCCCATGCTGCGCAACAAGAGAAGCCACCACAATGAGAAGCCCGTGCACCGCAACAAAGAGTAGCCCCCGCTCACCATAACTAGAGAAAACCTGTGTGCAGAAATGAAGACCCAACACAGCCAAAAATAAATAAATAAGATAAATAAATTTATTAAAAGAAAAAACTGAAAACTTGGCTTTTATTTATTTGAGGTAGAGTTGATTTACAATATTATATTAGTTTCAGGTGTACAACATAGTCATTCAATAATTTTATAGGTTATACTGCATTTAAAGTTATAAAATATTGACTATATTCCCTGTGCTGTACAATATATCCTTGTAGCTTATTTATTGTATGCGTAGTAATTTGTACCTTTTAATACCCTACTCCTATCTTACCCCCTCCTTACTCCTCTCCCACTGGTATCCACTAGTTCTCTATATCTGTGAATTTTATAGTCATTCGTTTGTTTTATTTTTTGATTCCACATATAATGATCACATAGAGTATTTGTCTTTCTCTGTGTGACTTATTTCACTAAGCATAATACCTTCTGGGTCCATCCATGTTGTTGCAAATGGCAAAATTTCATTATTTTTTATGGCTGAGTAATATTCTGAAAACTTGATTGTTAAAGCCATAATCTGAACCTGGCAGGCAGCCTTGTCCTTCATTTTTTCCTCAAAAATTTGGTCTTTCACCTTCTCCAATCCTAGCCTGGCCCTTAGCAAGTCCTTGTCAGTCTGAAATGGACCTCACTTTATGGAATAATTCAAAAAGTTGCCAATGACCAAAGTCAATATATTATGCATAACCACACGTGCATGGATCTGCTCTCAAATACCTGTTAGTACACAATTCTCTAAATAACCTGATGGTTAGATTTTCCTCCAAATTTCACTTATTTCGAGAAGAGCTCTAACTGCTTAACAGCTTCTTCTAAGTGACTCATGATTGCCTCTCAGAAAAATGTCACTATGGGGACTTCCCTGGTGGCGCAGTGGTTGAGAATCCGCCTGCCAATGCAGGGGACACGGGTTCGAGCCCTAGTCTGGGAAGATCCCACATGCCGTTGAGCAACTAAGCCCATGCGCCACAACTACTGAGCCTGCGCTCTAGACCCTGTGAGCCACAACTACTGAACCCGTGTGCCACAACTACTGAAGGCTGCGCACCTAGAGCCCTTGCTCTGCAACAAGAGAAACCACTGCAAAGAGAAGCCCCTGCTCGCAGCAGCAAAGACCCAACACAGCCAAAAATAAATAAATAAATTTATGAAAAACGGAAAGAAAATGTCACTATGTCTTCTGTATATTCCCAACATGATGAGAAAAAATAAGTTTGTAGATGCCCTTTTTCCCTACTCTACTGCAAAAAATAAATCATTTTCCTCTCTGCCAACTGATTATGCAGCCACGTTGTTTGAAAGCTTGCATAATTTACATTAGCATGCTTAAGATCTCAGGTGACTATGCCTTTGAGGCCAGCATGTTAACCCCAGTGGGCCGATTTGATATTCTTCCCAATATCTGACCCTTTTTTTCCTTGTTAATTACAGGCAGACTTCCTTGGTCTGGCCCTGGATCTGCACCTGTTTCCCATCTTTGAGCAGCTGCTAATTAGGTTGAAAATGGTAGGGCTGGGCAGTGCAGGCCACACACGCCTCATCAGGCTATTGATCAGGCTGGCATAACCCACATGCAGTAACGGTGTCTGCACAAACCAATTCCAAAATAAAAGCCATTCCTGGAGTTGCACGTTTGAATCCAAGCATACACCAGGCTCTACACCAAATATCAAAGCATGTGAAAATAAGAAGACAGTGTAGTTTTCAAATAAAATTTTTCATCGAAATACCAAGAATAACCCTAAGTACTATTTACTCCTCATTTGAGTCTTTCAATTTGGAGTAGGGAAAAAGCTTCTTTTAGGGAAAAGAGATATGTATATTTTTATATGGAAATTATTTTAGAGGTAGGTTATGTGGAGCTGAATTATTTGTAAACTATCTGAGCAAAATCCTTGTTCTGAATTCCCATTTGGCCTTGTGCCTCACACACTGCTACAGAGTTTCACACTTTGTCATGATTTATAGTTTGCGTAGCTATGAATATCTAGAACACTGATTATGAAGGGGGCACTGCAGTTATCTACGGGTAGATTTGGAAATGGGTAGGAGAGTTTCGGGGTTGTCACGATGATTAAGGGGGCGCTACTGGCAGTGAGTGGGTACAGTGTGTTCACACCAACATCGGTTACAAGTCACAAATAAGGGGCCAGGGTAAAAAATCATTCGATAAATATCTGTGCGTAGAACCTAATTCCATTTCACATATAAATATAAAATATTTTTGCAACTTTAATGTACTGAAATCTAATATCCTAAAATTTCCAAGAATGCAAGTCCAAGAAAAATTAAGCTTTATTTGGTTTGAAACTTTTCAAGAGCTACTCAGTGTTCTGAAAAGCATATCACTATTCTGATATTTTAATTACCAATAAATCACCCCATTACCTTTCTCCATTTATAGTTTCTGCATTCGGATTCTATGTACAACTGTACGCCTCTGACTACCTCACTATACCATCTCAGTTGAGCCTAAGACTTTACAAACCGAAAACATATACAATATTTTTTATATAATTTTCCTGGATGTAACAATTAGACCATTATATTGATTTTTTTAATTACATGCAGAGTTAAGTTAGTTATATGAGCTGTGATTTTCATTCAAAGATAGCAAAGAGAAGATTATAAAGCATTTATCATGAAAAGGGGAGGTTAGGTCTTTGTGTGAGAGTCACTGTCCTTGGGTTATATTTCTGGGTACAGTTTTCATTTGTACATCCTTTTGCCACTGACTTTGTACCTTTGGCACCTGGCGTATGATAGTCAATGATGTGTTTCTTAAAATTCTGTTTCTAACTTCCCCTCCTGATATTGTCATGCATACTACTGTTGCCTATGATCTAAGCACTTTGCCCAGCCGAGCTGCCCCAACAGAGCCACCCAGCAGTCTAAATGCAGAGAAGCCTCTGATATCCAGGAAATGAATCACATCACCTGTCCAAAATGGGATAGACGTTATGTTCACTTTATGTAAACATTGCAGAGACCAATGAGATGGAATACTCATCGAAGATGGTGCTGTAATGATCTGTCATTATTGACCCATCCTAATTTCTCCTGTCATAAGACTCTACACGATTCGTTCTTCACTCTGCTCTTTCAAGCAAGAAAGAAGCCTTACAGAAAATCATGACATTCACCTTTTTTGGTTCTACTTCCTACATCTTCACAGTTGAGAAAATGGTAGAATTAGGCGCAAGAAATTTTCTAAAGCAGAGTACATTGGCTTTCAAGGTCCTGGGCTTTGGTTACCTCCTCAAAGACACACGTTGAGTCTCCCTCCCTCTTGTAAACTGAATATAGCTTAATTTCATTAAATTTCCTTTAAAAGCACTCCCATCATTTACCTTGATTGTAACATTAAGATGGCTTCTCTGGCACATGAAAAGCTGCTCAACATCACTAATTATTAGAGAAATGCAAATCAAAACTACAATGAGGTATCACCTCACACCAGTTAGAATGGCCATCATCAGAAAATCTACAAACAACAAATGCTGCAGAAGGTGTGGAGAAAAAGGAACCCTCTTGCACTGTTGGTGGGAATGTAAATTGATACAGCCACTAAGGAGAACAGTATGGAGGTTCCTTAAAAAACTAAAAATAGAATTACCATATGACCCAGCAATCCCACTACTGGGCATATACCCTGAGAAAGCCATAATTCAAAAAGACACATGCACCCCAATGTTCATTGCAGCACTATTTACAATAGCCAGATAATGGAAGCAACCTATATGCCCATCGACAGAAGAATGGATAAAGATGTGGTACATATATACAATGGAATATTACTCAGCCATAAAAAAGAATGAAATCAGATCATTTGGAGAGACGTGGGTGGACCTAGAGACTGTCATTCAGAGTGAAGTAAATGAGAAAGAGAAAAACAAATATCATATATTAACGCATATATGTGGAATCTAGAAAAATGGTGCAGATGAACCGATTTGCAAGGCAGAAACAGAGACACAGATGTAGAGAACAAACATATGGACACCAAGCGGGGAAAGCAGGGTGTGGGGGTTGATGGTGGTGGGATGAATTGGGAGGTTGGGATTGACATGTATACACTAATATGTATAAAATAGGTAACTAATAAGAACCTGCTGTATTAACAAAAAATAAAATTTAATTTAAAAAATGGCTTCTCTGATAATTCTCTTTTCATATTCAGAATCTTGATTGATCTAATAATTATGGACATGATGTATTTAAATTAGTAGATAAACTACCTAGAGTTATTAAAGATGAAAGTGTACTTACTGCCCCATGACACTCTTATGAAGTAACAAATAGGAGATTCGTTCTCAACTAAATTAGCTAACATATTTGGAAACACAAAGACAAACATTATCACAAAGATCCAGCTTCTTCAGTGTAAGCCTTGTCATTGGTTCTACATGGTGATTCCCCTAAGAACCTCCAGGTTCCCCCTCTAAAAAGCAAAAAGGATGCACCAATTCCAGGCTTCGTGTTCTTCCTACTATAGCATCCAAAGGAAGACTTGGAGTCACGTCACTTAGCACACCTGGGAGAGAGAAGAGGCCTTTCTTTCTGAGAAACCTCATCTAACACTTCTTGCAATTTGCATTACATGCCCAAGCCTGAGCTGATTATTATAGTTGGAGATGTGCACTGCTGATTGCCTTATTACAATCAGGGCACATCCCTAGAGCAGGATGTGGATTATTCCCATCCAATCTTACTATTGAGAGTAGGAGGAAGGGTAGTTTCCCAAAGGAAGTGTTCACCCAAGAAGGTTGTGTGGATGCTGGCTGGCAAAACCAACAGATATTCATTACAATGACTTTCCCCTAATTGGATTGATGATTGTCGTTGTTTCATGTTTTAATAAAACCTTGAAAACATCAAAAAAGTACATAATTCACTCTCCAAAAACGAAACACAATTCCACATTTCAAATAAAAACAAGGTTCATTTTTTCCGCAATTTAAATGCATAGCAAACTCAAAATGTTTCTCCATTTTTTACTTTTTATTAGCAGTAGATAAATAATAGTGATTCATGAGATTTTTTTTCTTCAAATACACTGAAATAATTATTTGTGTTTAACGTATCCCACATTTTGGGCTTATTTTTGAAATTTCCTGTGAAATCAAATCATATTGAATATTTCAGAGTCCCCCTTCTTTAGAATTTGGAAGATAATTGTTGTTGCAAAGCCACATTTGAAAAAAAGGCAGTTGTTCTTTATAAAATGGAATAATTTTAAATAATCTAAGTATCAACAGGTACTTTGAAGATGCATGCTTATAAATTTCATAAAGATCTGTTGCTTATCTTTTTCTGTAGGAAAGAGTGAGCTTTCAAAACCTGTGGCTGAATCTCTTCTCACTATGCACTTCTAGTTCATCTTGAGTTTATAGTAAGTGCAGAGAATATAGTCATAAATACTTGCCCTCTCTTCCAGTGTTCTCAGCTTCATGCCGTCTCCTCCACTGTCCTTAGCTTCTTACTCTCTGTTTGGAAAACATTGCTCCAGATCTTCTCTCTCGATCCAGGGGAATTGCCTGTCAACTCAAACCAAATATGCTGACTGGGAAGAGGTATCCTGTAAGTCCATAGCTTTGGAGTGCCTGGTGCAGCCTGGATAAATCACCTGTTAGACTACCTAATGGTGCCACTAGCTACCCAGTCACCTATGACAGAAATGGTGTGGTTTTCTTGCATGCCCTCTACATTCTTGTCCTAGATATATGTCCAATCTCTAAATCCTGTCCCTTACTTTATGTCTCTCACAGTATCATTTCTGCTAATACACTTTGGTGCATAGCCTCCTAACTAGTCTTCCTGCACCCAGGCTTCAGTTAGCATTATCACTACAAGATAGCTTTCACGTTTTGTCTAGAGTTAAATCTGTAAAATACAAATTTGAGTATATTAATACACCAGTAAACTCTTCCAGAGCATGACAATGCTGGAGGATAAAGCACAAAAACCCCGATACATTTTCATCTCCCACTATCACTACTTACCTTCCCCTTCCAGGGAGAAAAATATTTAATTTGTAGCATTTTATTTTTTTAAATTTTATTGGCATATAGTTGACTTACAATGTTGTGTTGTGTTAGTTTCCGGTGTACAGCAAAGTGATTCAGTTATATATATACATATATTCATTCTTTTTTAGATTCTTTTCTCATATAGTTTATCACAGAATATTGAGTAGAGTTCCCTGTGCTATGCAGTAGGTCCTTATTGGTTATCTATCTTATATACAGTAGTGTGTGTATGTTCATCTCAAGCTCCTGATTTATCCTTTCCCCCTACGTTTCCCCTTTGGTAACCCTAAGTTTGTTTTTGATATCTGTAAGACTTTCTGTTTTGTAAGTAAGTTCATTTGTACCATTTTTAAAAATTAGATTCCAAATACGAGTGATATCATATATTTGTCTTTCTCTGTCTGACCTACTTCACTTAGTGTGACAATAATCTGTACGTCCATCCATGTGACTGCAAATGGCATTATTTCATTCTTCTTTATGCCTACTGTATATATGTATCACATCTTTATCCATTCCTCAGTTGATGGACATTGAGGTTGCTTCCATGTCCTGGCTATTGTAAATAGTGCTGCAATGAGCATTGGAGTGCATGTATCTTTTTGGATTATGGTTTTCTCCGGATATATGCCCAGGAATGGGATTGCTGGATCATATGGTAGTTCTATTTTTAGTTTTTTAAGGAACCTCCATACTGTTCTCCATAGTGGTTGTACCAATTTACGTTCTCACCAACAGTGTAGGAGGGTTCCCTTTTCTCCACACCCTCTCCAGCACTTATTGTTTGTGGACTTTTTGATCATGGCCATTCTGACAGGTGTGAGGTGATACCTCATTGTAGTTTTGATTTGCATTTTTCTGATAATTAGTGATGTTGAGCATCTTTTCATGTGCTTTTTGGCCAGCTAATTTGTAGCATTTTAGAACTACACACAGTTTCTCCCAGAAATCTCCTACCTGTGATGTCTTTTTGTCTTCGTTGTTTCTTCTTCCTGCAATGCCCTCAACCTACCATCTTACCCTTTCTTTATTATATAGTTCAAGGTAACCAAATGCTTACAGCTTTCCCTGACTCCTCCAGGCAGATTCCAGATTTTCTTCTTTTGTATGTTTTCATGTTATACCAGTTATGAGATTCTGCTGTATTTCTTCCTTTGCTTACCCATTTTTTAATTAAACTTGAAGGTAAGGCCTGTCTTTTTTTTCCCCTTTTTTTTAAATGTATTCTCAGAACACAGCATTATAACTGCACCATAAACACATAATAAAAGCTGTCAGGATGAAGGAATGAATGGACAGGTGGACAGTGTACTAAGTACGAATTATTCTACCTGGCTTTGAAGTCTCTCCTTAAGCTACCTCCATCCTAACCACTTCATCTCATTTTCTACATTTCCTGATACATATGGTCTCTGTTTAGTCAGGAAAACCACAATTCACCTTTTTATTAACTTCTGTCATGTATATCGTTTCTAGTTTATGTTTTGGCTTATGGTGGTCTTCAGCCTGCGATGCCCACTGTCCCTAACTGTGCTTCCACATTTAAAATAATAACTGTATTCAAGCCCCAAACGAACTGCTACCTCTTGTATAGTCATCTCTAGCCACCAAATCCTGTGCAGTGGTTTTTAGAAGTGACCAGTGCTGACAGAACAAATCAATGATGTCAGTACAGATCTTCCTCGACTTGTGATGGGGTTACGTCCCTAAACCCGTCTTAAGTTGAAAATATCGTAAGTTTAAAATGTATTTGATACACCTAACTTACCAAACATCACAGCTTAGCCCAGCCTACCTTAAATGTGCTCAGAACATTTACATTAGCTGACAGTTGGGAAAAATCGCCTAACACAAAGCCTATTTTATAATAAAATGTTGAATATCTCACGTGATTTATTGAATACCGCACTGAAAGTGAAAAACAGAATGGTTGTCTGGATACAGAATGGCTGTAAGCATTTACCCTCGTGATCGCCCAGCTGACTGGTGCCCAGCATCGCAAGAGAGCATACCTATTGCTAAGCTCGTGAAAAGATTAAAATGCAAAATTCGAGGTAAGGTTTCTACTGAATGTGTACTGGTTTTGCACCATAATAAACTCAAAAAATCAAAGTTGAATCATCATAAGTTGGGGACGGTCTGAAATTAAATTACACAAGTAACAAAAATCTTAGGTCAATGGGACTTCCATGGTGGTCCAGTGGTTAACACTCCGTGCTCCGAATGCAGGGGGCCCGGGTTCGATCCCTGGTCAGAGAACTAGATCCCACATGCATGCCGCAACTAAAGATTCCCCATGTCACAACTAAGACCCGGTACAGCCAAATAAATATTTTTTTTTAAAAAAAAGAATCTTAGGTCAAGATTTTTAACTTCTCTCCTACACAATGATATTGTGTTTCTTCTCTAATACCATATGAGTCACTGCATGGCTCTACTGCTTGTATCCACTGTATTGTAATGATCATTTTCTGTGTCTATTCCTTTCTCTTCGTGTACCAACCCTAAACTGGAGCCTCTAGAAATCAGAAACTATGCTTTGTTTATATGGTCAGGGTGTTACCCACTGCCTAATACATAGTAAATGTTTCACAAATCCTCTAACACAATGAATGAATGCACTCATCACTCTTTATAAAGTGATAAGCTCTGTTAAATAGGGATCTTTTGCCTAGTTTGTGCTGGTAACTCTAATACCTGGCATAGAGCCTGCCACACAGTGAGTTGAATGGATAATTGTTTAATGAATGGGAAAATTACAGGTATCAAGGAGTCCTTAGCCATAAATGCTCCCCATGTTTTTGTGGGCTCAGGATCAACCACATTCTATCAGGAAGGTAAAACTAAATTAATACCAATATTAGTACTAACAGCTCCCACACATACAAACACATACGCATAGGACTGGTACGTGAAATGATGAGCTTGGACAGGATCACTCAAGGAGAGTGACAAAGCCTGATCGTGCACTCACTTTACTATTGTAAATTCAACTCCACTTGCTTTGCAAAAGAGAAAAAGATAGATAACTATTTAAAAAGTGCAGGGTCTCCACCTGCCATTCCAAAGGAAATATATCCCCATATTCCTGTCCTATGATACATATTTTGCCTTTTTAAAAAAGATGCTCATCTTTAAAGTTATTTATTTTTCAGACAATATAGCCCTTAAGAGCAAGCCACTATTTCATCTGGGCCTCAGTAGTAACTGGAGTTTCAGTACTGAAGAAAAAGACAATATATGCTAAGCTGTCTCCATGGGGCACCTTCTCAGGAGATTTTCGTGGGTAACTCTAAGACGCAGTTTTTGTCTGAATGTCCCATTGCTTAGAATGGGAAGCACGGTGCTCCAAGGACAAACCTAGGAGATGTGTTGAGAAAGAAAAGCCATCAGAGGTTAAGGGAAAATAGCCAGAGGATTATGAGGAGAAGCAGCATCCGTGTCATAGAAGCCAAAAAGTGGAGAATTTCTAGGGAAAAAAAAATGATTGAGTTTCAAATACAGCAAAGAGATCTAGTAAGTATACTGAGTATATTAAGATCACCAAATACTCTTCAGAGCAAAGTTCTGATTATTCTTGTTAATGGTAGTATACTTAAAACTACAGAATATTTCTTTCATTTTTCTTCATTGAGGGGAACATGACACTAATACATACATGGAAAAAAGAGTGTTTCCATAAATATCTAACTTTGACAGTTAATGAAAGGAGGAAAAAAAAGAACACATTCTGAATTTCTCCAGCTGGGAATCAGATTAGCCCAAAGAGACATAAGGCAGATTCAGGGAAATATGGGAGAAATTGGACTTGGAACAAGTTAAGACCTGGGAAATGTAACAGGAAACAGCCACTCCCCCTACACATAACCTGGTACTGAGAAAAGGTTTGTAGAATTCGTGGTCGAAAGGAACCTAGACCGTAGGAGATCAGAAGTGAACATGTCTTTTAAAAGATTCTGCACAGTCATACTTGGAGCCTCAAAAATGAATTAGGATTGCAAAAAAGTTAGTCCATGTTCAGACCAGGGAACAACATCCTTGTAACGAATTTTCTTGGCCATTAGAAGTCACTCTTGGATAGACTGGACTCACAGGAACAAAGGAAACAAGGAAAAAAAAAAAAAGTGAAGGAGAACGTTGACCTCAGCATTGTTTTCTTGTCCTTAGTCTTGAGAAAATTGGTGTCTAATTTGAGAGCGCCCTGAAGGCGGCTTTAACTTCCCTGACCAGCCCTTACTCCGGGGATTGCCTCAGGTCCTGCCGAACTGCGCAAGCATTTGAGGGTCAACTCAAGTGTTCTTGAGGAAGCCTTCCTGTGTATTAAAGTGGGCAGCATTGGTCTCCTCTCTCTCAGCTTGTCTTTCTCTTACAGTTGCTTGTTCCTTAATGGCTATGACTTGCTTAGTGCTGCTGGCAAATGAGGGATTCCTGGAGGGGGGGACTCGGGCCAGACTGTGGTGTCCAGTACTTCCCTGGGGCAGTAACAGGAACTGTGTGTCTTATCCCCGTGACGCTCTGCCAGACTCTAGCTTTATAAGTTGTCAAATTGACCCTGTATGTTTATTGAAATCAGACTTCCAATTAATAGCCCAGTTGTTGTTGCCTTTGGGGATGCTGGGGTGAGCTTGGTTAGTTGGTTGGTAGGTTAGTAGGGAACCATGGTGGAAAGAGAATGAAATCAAAAGAGGATTAGGGGGCTTCCCTGGTGGCGCAGTGGTTGAGAGTCCGCCTGCCGATGCAGGGGACACGGGTTCGTGCCCCGGTCCGAGAAGATCCCACATGCCGAAGAGTGGCTGGGCCCGTGCGCCATGGCCGCTGAGCCTGCGCGTCCGGACCCTGTGCTCCGCTACCGGAGAGGCCACGACAGTGAGGCCCACGTACCGCAAAAAAAAAAAAAAAAAAAAAAAGAGAGGATTAGGAAGAGACTTTGTGTGGGAGAATCTGCTTTAGAAACTCCAATCCTTAAAATGCTGACTAACCCCTCTGCATGTTTCTACAATACTAAGCATTCTGACGTGAGCTATTTTGCAAATATGCATTTGGGGGTGGGGAACATTTATATGACTATCACTGTAATAGGAATCTTGGGGGTGGGACACATAATAATCCAAAAAGTAATGTAGAGTCCACAAAAATCTAAAATTTTCTAAAATGTAAAATCCTTGATGCAATCCACTTCAGTTTAGCTAGAAAACCAGCTAGTAGAAGAGCTAGGGTTTGTTTCCTGTGCGCATCAGTTATTTTGGCTCTGCTCTGAGGGAGTAGACCCAACCTTTAACTTAACGCAACATATATATTCATGTGCCCTGCCTACAAGTGTGAGATGAATACAAATCACCTCTGCTAAAAAAGAAAACAAGGAAAATATATTTCCAAATGAGTGTGAGTCCATAGTGAGGTCTTTCACTCCACACAGGGTGACCATTTGTCCCAGTGTGCCTTTCATTGTCCCAGTATAATTACAGAGAGAGCACCTTTCACTCTCCATGTGATGTAGTTCCGACAATGAAGCATATGCTCATCCTGTAAAATATGGCATGTTTAAATGACTTACAAAGACATCAAGAATAAAAGTACAATAAAAGTACAAGACTTCCAGAATAAAAGTACAAGACTTCCAGAATAAAAGTACAAAAGTACCATTATGTTTACTCTTATGTAGTTTGTGTGACTACCTTAAAATTCTATAAGATCTAACGATAACCTCTATCAATTTAAGTCCTTGTGAAGTTTTTGTAGACTTAAATTATAATTGTTACCCAAAGCGGGGTCTGACTGCTCACCACTCTAAAGCCAATAAAGAGGCAAGGTTGGTGGAAAGGAAAGTTTGCTTTATTTTGGACGCCGGCAACCAGGTGGGAGGGCTGACTCTTGTCTGAAGGCCGAATTCCCCCACTGACCATCAGTGGGCACAAGCTTTTACAGGCAGAAGGAGGGGGCTACATGCAGAAACAGCACAGTCAGCTCTGACAGTTCTCTTGAAATGGGTCATGCTGTGGTCTGATCAGCTTCATTTTGATTGTTGTACAGTACAGTCTTCAGTTCAGGGTTGTTTTGTTCCCATTTATTTGAGGCTGGTTCTCAGAATTGTCGCAGCTTATGTAATGGCTACACACTCTGGACACCACGTATTTAACTTCTCCCACTTGGTAGGGATTTCAGTATCTACAAGACAGCTCAAAGGGTAGGGCTCAGAATATTATCTATAGCCCTTGAGGAGGAACTATAGGTCCTTTAACGACTAAACTATTGTCATTTGGTCTCGTTTGACAGTTTTCCTTTGTTTCTGTATTTTCTCACTTCTCTGATTAAACTTAGTCTTTGGCTAAAGTTTTTCTACAGACAAAAGGCAGGCAGAGGACACGGGAGTGGAAGGACCATAGGATCCTGCTCTGTTTCATAGTCATTTCACTTTTAAGAAAACAGAAAAGACTCTGCCAGTCAATGCGGAAGGATCAGGACCCTTGTACATGATGGTGGGAATGAAAATGGTGAAGCTGCCTCAGAAAATATTCCGGCAATTCCTCAAATGATTAAAGACAGTTACCATATGACCCGGCAATTCCACTCCTAGGTATCTAGTCAAAAGTAATGAAAACCTATTTCCATAGAAAAAAAATGTTTGTAGCAACCTTATTCATAAAAGCTGAAAGGAAACAATCCCTCAACTGATGAACGGATAAAGAAAATGTTGTATATCCGTACAATGGAATATCATTCCGCCCTAAAGGGAATCAAGTACTGATACATGCTACAACATGGATGAACCTTGAAAAGATGATGTTAAATTAAAGAAATCTGTCTCAGAAGACCACATGTTATATGATTCCGTTCATATGAAATGTCTAGAAAAGGCAAATCTATAGAAGCAGAAAGATAAATGGCTGCTTAGTGCCGGAGAGGCTGGGGGATAGAAATGAGTGTTAGATAAAGGGTATGGGGTCTCTTTTTGAGGTGATGAACTGCTCTAAAATTGTGATGATGGTTGCACATATCTGTGAATATACTATAAGCCATTGAATTGCACACTTCAAATGGGTGAATTGTGTGGTACATGAATGTGATATCAATAAAGCTTTAAAGAAAAAGAACAAAAAAGATTCTATCATCCAGAAAGGCAGTCATTCAGCATGAATAATAATAACAAACATTCCTGGAGAATTTGCTCTCTGGTAGATGCTGTTTTTCCTGCTTTATATGCCTTGTATCAATGAACCATCACAAAAGCCCTATGACAGTGATTCTGGAAGTATACGCACTTTGAATATAAAATGTTAAGTCAGTTGTGCAGGGTCACAGAAGTAGTAAAACACTGAGTCTTCGAACCCTCATAGACTAATTCCAAAGTCTGAGCTTTTAGTCCTACTCTAAACACCAGTCATTCAATTAATCTAATTCATATCAGCATGTGAAGAGCTCACCAGATCCAGTTTCCTCCTGACACAGAGGCACTCAAACCCTAGGTAAGTACGGGCCAGTGGAGATCAAAAACCCCGAAGGTGAGCCTTAGGTCCGTTGTACTTGCCTGGAGCCAGCTTTGTGATTGAATGCTGTTACACACTAAAATTTGCCTCAGTTTGGAGACTGCTTACTAGCAGTGAGTAGAGGGAAATCATATCTTGTCTCTATATGTCAAAGAGAACTTAGAGCAGCAATGACTTCAAAACCCACAGTGAGCTCCTGGACTTTCTTCACCTGGGCATGGTCCTGCCATTGCCACTTGCCTCTTGCTTTTCTTGTTTGAGTTCCCTCTTGTTTTCTCTTCTGCTGGCGGCCACCTGTTTGGGTTACATAAAAAGCATTACAACTTAGGTCCTGGCTTTAGGCTTGGTCCTTGTGCCAGGGATATATACATATATTCAAGAATATTTAGGATATTTATTTGTAACACATAAAACAATGAATACCTTCAGTCACGGTAAGTAAAAATTAACAATGGAACAAACAATAAAATAAGTAGACAACATAATGGGTGGGATTTTTCCTTAAATGACTTGAAAGAAACTTAATCAAGCTACTTATATTTATATACTATTAAAAGCTGGTTTTTTGTTGTTTTAGGAACAGTATTGTGTGAACATGATAAAAATAAAATCAGACAAGACAGGTGATTTTTAAACAGTTAAAGCATCACTGGTAATTCGAGTATGTAAATAGGAATCTGAGAGGAGCTGTCACCTAACTCTGCATGCCAGACTTTATCTCAACAGAGATCTCAACCCTCTTAGGAATTACTATTTCCCATGCAAAGATTCAATAAATAGGGTGCTCAGAAACAAATGGGGAGTCTAATGGCTATTCTTCTACCAGGAATTATTAACGGTGAAGAATATATATATGGGTAAGCATATATGAGTTACAGAGAGAAGAAAGAGGGAATATCCTGCTTCATTACCTAAATACTTTCCCACTATATAAGGGCCTTTAAGTTATGGATTTAATAGTCTTGTTCAACTGGACAAATGATGCTTCCTACACCATGGAAAACTGGTTAGCAGCTTCTTAAAATGTTAAACACAAATTCACCATATGATCCAACAATTCCACTCATAGGTATCTAGCCAAGAGAAATTAACACGTTTCCACATAAATACTTGTATTCAAATCGTCATAGCTACATTGTTTATAACAACCCAAAACTGGAACCAACCCAAATGCCTAGAAACTGGTAAATGGAGAAACAGAATGTGGTCTATCGATACAATGTAATATATTTCCACTATAAAAAGGAGTAAAGAACTAATGCATCCTGAAATATGGGTGAACCTTGAAAACATGACCCTAGAAGAAAGAAGCCGTCACAAAAATGCCGCAAATTGAATGATTCGTTCTATAAAATATCCAGAAAAGGCAAATCAGCAAAGACAAAAAATGGATTAGTGGTTACCTCAGATAGCAGTGGGAGTTAGGGAGTAACCGCAAATAGGCATGAGTTTTTTTTGAGGGGGGCAAGGGGATGGAAATGTTCTAAAATTAGACTGTTGTGACGATTATACAACTCTATACATTTATTAAAAATCACTGGATTGTACACTTAGGTGAGTTATGTGGTATGTAAATAATACTCCAATGAAGCTGTGAAAAATCAGTCAATATATCACATTAAGAAAATAAAAGAGGAAAAAGCAATACATTCAGAAACGGTAAGTGAAAAAATTAGGTATCTAATGAATAGTTTTTAAATTACCTTTCAAAATGTGTCTCCCTAAGAGCCGAATTCCAAGCAACTGTAAAGCTGGTGTATCAGGTAGGCTAGAGTAAGTTATGCTGTGGTAACAGAAAACCCCAGCATTTCAGTGGTTTCACACACAAAAGTTCACTTATCTCTCATACTTAATGGCCAACAGGTATCATCAGCAGGGACTGGCTGTACAGAGGAGGACTATATTCATCTTGCTGATCAAAAGCCAAGTCTGGCAGAAGATTCATCTTAATACATTTCCAACATTTCCAGAAAGGGAAGAGAAACACGGGACATTGCACCCTGGCTCTTCTTGGAGGTGAAACACATCACTTCTGCTCACATCCCATTGACCAAAGTAAGGCACACTATGACAGTTAATTTCAAAATATATCGGGAAAATACAAAACTACCATATATTCAGAAGGAGAAGAAAGAAAATGTTTGTAAAGGGTCTTCATAACTGCTATGATATGAAAAACTTGAATCCTCCCATGACACTGGCTATATCTGAGCAGAGTGCAAGTTAGCCCAGAACCCACTAACAAAGAACATGGCAGGTTAAGAAAAGTAGATACCATTGGTTTGGGGGCCAAAGGATCAGTATTTATATTTAACAAGTTGATACTTTAAAGGTAAATCTGGAAACCATGGTTAGGCCCTAGATATTAAAGATTTAAAGCAACATTTTAAGATAGATGTAAGTCTTAGGACTTAAAAGTTATGCTTCAGTAGTTGTTAAGACTTTAATGGAAAAAAATTTCTACAATATTAATGGGCAGGATATTGCTAGCGTAAGTAGTATGTTTTGCCCAAGCTGAGGCCTGGTCAGATAAAAAAAAAAAAATTAGAGCTGTAAAAACAGCAGTGGAGTCTAGAACTTTGTTGAAACAGGAAAATCATTCAACAAATGTTGTATTTTATTGCACATTTGTTTCTATATCTCTTGAAAAGTTCATATGATTTTATATGTTTCTTTTTTTCTTTCTTTCTTTCTTTATTTTTTTGCCACACCCCACTGCTCATGGGATCTTAAGTTCCCAACCAGGGACTGAACCCTGGCCCTTGGCAGTGGAAATGTGGAGTCCTAACCACTGTACCGCCAGGAAATTCCCAATACCTTTATTTTCTTAACTGTTTGGTAATGGTGATCTGCCTATCCCAAGCACTACCTATATATATATAAAAAAAAAAGTATGTTTGTTTATTTTAGCATTCAGGGAAATAAATATGAATTTAAAGGACAAAGAAATGTAATACTAAGACAGGAAATAGAACAGCACTTTTCCCTATAATAATGATGACATGTGGGCTGGCATATACAGGGGAACCTCCTAAAGTAATAGGTTAAAAAACGAATACAGAGTACAAAGTGACATCAAATTGTCATTTTTTTGGAAGTTGATTGCCAAAGTTTTATTCTGTTTATTCATGTTGAGCAATATTTTAGACATAGGGTGGTTGCTTAAATTACAAGTCAGATGATCACAGATGCCTCCAGAATCCTCATTTCTTTTCTGTGACTGATGAGTGGCTTGACAGTTTTTAATTTTGTTTCCCACACGCATTCCCCAAACAATACTATGTATATAATTTGTTGTGTCTTTACCTTACGGTTCTTTAAGGGCACCAAAGGCACACTATAAATCCTAAAAGTTTCTCTCAAACATTTAAATTAGAGTATATTTAAGAAGAAAAAAAAGGATAAGTGCGATTTTAAAGTCATTCGGCAAACTGGTTCTGTCAAGAAAGCTTAGTTTCATTCTGTTTGCTACAACAGCTTTTTTTTTCACAATTCCACTCTTCTTGTTCTTGTAATCCATTTGGGAGGCCTGTCAAGGCCTATCCACTCTCTAAATAGCTTTGCAGATTAAATTTTTAACTCTCTTCTCTTCATGCAGATTTATATTTCTGACAAAGAATTGCCCTGAGATGTCAGCTTCCATTTTTCTCACTGGAGGGAAGGCATCTAGGTGCCACTGTGGATTCTCAAATCTCAACCTCGTCAAGAAATGCAGGCACACATGTAGGTGTGTCTCTCCAGGACCACGCATGTGTGTTTCCATTGTTCATTCCTTTTAGATTCCTGACTCTTGCTTTATAACCGCCTTTCCCTTCAATGGGTCTTGAGGATAAGCATGTAGGAGACTAAAACAAGAACACGAAGAATTTTTATTTGTGTAAGTTGTAATCTTAATAATGAGGATATGCCAAGGTGTGACGATTATACAAAAGAATAGCAGAGAGTCGAACCTGGTCTATGTGGGGCTGGTTTTCTTTTGCAGATGATGCCTGAGATGAAATTTAAAGAGAACAAAAAGAGAAAATGAGTGAGAAGGTCATTCCAAGCAAAGAAAGCAACTGAAGTAAAACTGAATTTGTAGAAGCACCGTGGTCTGTATAAACATCTTCAAAAATACGGGCAATGTTGAATAGGCATTTTCCAAGAGGTAATAACTAAATGGCCAATAAGCACATTAAAAGGAAGTCAACATCTTAGTCACCAGGGAAATGCAGATTACACCTGCAATAAAGAATGACTGCATATACATTTGACTGGTTAACATTATAAAGACTAACCAACTGACCAACGTTATTAAGACTGATAACAACTTTTGTCCTGAATATGGAAAAATTAGAGCTCTCATGAATTGCTAGTGAGAGTGTAAATTGGTACAATCCCTTTGGAAAACTTTTTGGCAGTATATACTAAACCTAAACATTCACCTACTCTGTGAAAGCATTTCTATTCATAGGGACATGCCTGAGAGGACTGAATGCATATGTACATCAAAAGATATTACAGAATGTTCATGGCCAAAATATGGAAACAACATAAATGTCCATCAACAAGAGAATAGATACATTTATTACAGAATAGTCATACAATGGGATACTACACAACAATAAAAAAAAAGCACAAAATACTGTACCACCACACACAACAATAAAAATAAATCTTTCACACTTAAGGTTGAACAAAAGGAGCCAGAACAAGTGTACAATGCGTGATTCCATTTAAATGAAGTTCAAAAAGAGGCAAAATGGGGGCTTCCCTGGTGGCGCAGTGGTTGAGAGTCCGCCTGCCGATGCAGGGGACAGGGGTTCGTGCCCCGCTCCGGGAGGATCCCACATACTGCGGAGCGGCTGGGCCCGTGAGCCATGGCCGCTGGGCCTGCGCGCCCGGAGCCTGTGCTCCGCAGCGGGAGGGACCACAACAGTGAGAGGCCCGCGTACCACAAAAAAAAAACAAAACAAAACTATGGTTTGGAACGACAGCATTAGGTGCCAAGAATATTCATTTTTTAACAAGCACTCCCACATTTATTCTAATAAGGTGGTTCTTGACCACACTGAGGAAAATTGCCCTAGAAAAACCAAAGTTTGACAAAAGATTGTTTAGAAAGACCTGTATCACTGCTTATAATTTGTGTTCTGATTTTATCAAGAAATCAAGAGGTCTATTAATATTTATTACTGTTACCATTGTGATAATATTATCAATATTATCAATCAATTCTTCTTAAAATACTAGAACATAGTTTCAAGTATGTCTCTGCCATGTAATTTGAAACATGTAAGTTCATTACACCTTATGTAATTATTTTTATCATACATGTTATTACTTTTAAAGTGACTGGGTTTTATTTTCCCTACATTTTATGCTTTTAACTTGAACTCAGCTTATTGTGATATTAATAATCTGATTACTAATTCTTAACTGGATTTTTATATTTCTTATTTTTCTACTTGTAAACTTTGAGGGTTTTGTGGGGGTTTTTGGAGGAGGTAGTAGTCACTTTTATTTTCACCCAATTTTATATGCTTTTTCTTTTTAAACTATGTTTATCTTGAGATTTACATAATATGTTTTTATGGTACATAACATATATCCTATATGTATTTTGATTATGTTTTTGGTCTTGTATTTGTCATTTTATTTCTATTGTAAATAGTTTATTTTTCCTATCTTTGGCAATAGGTTTTTATTCTTTAATTTCCCCTTTAATAATTCAGAAAATACAGCTTTTTGTTGTTCATTTGTGTCTTTTTAAATGATTACTTTTTAACTTTCAAAAATTATAATTCTTTACTTCTCAATTTAACTAGGAAATTGACAGTGTCTATTAATTTCTCAATATGAAAGATATAAATATTACCTAATTTTTCCATGCACAATTATATTTTGCTTTCCTTGGTTATATATTTGTATGATGCATATGAATCTAGATTCTTGAGTTTCTGTTGTGGTATATATCTAAATTGATTTTTGGTGTCAATGTAGTTCCTGGGAATCCTTAAACTCAACTAGCCTGATGTATAGCATTATTATCAGGGGAATTATAAAAATGATATATACATCCATTTAAGATTTATTTTAACTTAGTAAAGAGTAATATCCATACAAACATTCATCAAACTTTTGAAGTACAGCCAAGATCTTTTCTTTGAGTATGCATCTCCTGATTGGAGTACCTATTTTTAAAGCAAAATTCATCACCATGAAGTATTATCTACTATTTTTAGTTTGGATTTCTTTAGAATTGAGTGTCTTGATGAGCTCTGAAAGTGTATATACAGAATCCAAAATGTTTACCTTTTTTCTTATTCACAAGAAAGTTGGGAATCTTTTATTGCAATTTATTTTATCAAGTCTTCTTAAAGCGCTCAACAATTTTCAGAGAGCAAATCTTTGGCAGTTATTTTATTGGTTGATACAACACTTACACTATATGATTACAGGGAAAGGTACAAATATGGGGAACAAACATACAACTCAAATTGGTAGAAGTAGAAATGCATGGCTGTTAACCTGAAGGCTATTAGCTGCTAGCATCAGGAATTTCACAGAAGGAATGAAGAGCTGATTAGAGGCCAAGAATAGATTGACTTTTGTATCACTCGCATGCATCTAAAATCCAAGGGTATAGATGAATCACAAAATTAGAAAAAGCATAATTCAAGGATAAAGTATAAAAAGGGAAAACTGAAGAAACAGAAAAGGGCAAATGAAGATAACTGAGTTGAAGACTTCATTCAGTTTTACTTCAACCATCGAGTGTATGGATGCATTTTGTTATTATTGCTTGTTGTTTTCCTCAACAATGAGTTCCTGTGTATGAGAGTAGCAAGACAGCACAACACAGAAATTTTATGAAAAGATGTTTTTGTGAAGATAACAATTTAGTAAAAAAGGCCAAGATTTAATGAAATAATACTATTCACATGTCCAAAACACTGCTAAAATTTTTGCTAAAGCATCCCCTCCCACAGTCCCTGCAGTTTTGGTGTGGATGGGAGAATGCAAACCCTCACTAAGAGGTATTATTTAACAATTTTGAGAATATTTTGAATGAAATTGCAGTAGTAGGTAGAACTGTCAGGTTACATGAAATACATTCTATTATTTTATAATGAACTCTTGGAAAACAAAACACCTTTATATTTGATAAAGATTTCATAAATACATCACCAAAGTCTTCAAAAGAGAACTTGATAGTTTCCCTGACAAATGAAAATGGGACTTTCTTTAGACTTCTAAAGTTCTCATATACCATATATTCTCTTTTTTTTTTTTTTTTGGCCATGCTATGTAGCACACAGGATCTTAGCTCCCCGCCAGGGATTGAATCCGTGCCCTCTGCGTTGGGAGCTCGGAATCTTAACCACTGGACCACCAGGGAAGTCCTATCATATACCATACATTCTTAAGGGGAAAAAAAAAAAGGCATTGATAATCCATTTCTTGGAAGCTAAATAAAGTAAGTGATGACTTGTCTTAACCAGTGGAATATTTCTTGATGTTTACTCCTATTAGTAGTAGAAAGTCAGTATTACTACTATCTGTGCTGGTCATAGGGCTGTGGAGATGTAGAAGTATCAGAGGGTCAGTATTCTGAGCTCACTAAGAGTCTAACAAAAACAAAACCCAAAATAAGATGGGATAAATACCAAGGATGCAGTCTAGAAAATGTAGTGTCAAAAACGTATCATCTCTACATCCTAACTCATTGAAAATGTAGAAATATAATTATGCCTATAAAACATCAAGCCACATTCTGTTAATGATTTGACAACTTAATGAATTTCTTAGTGCTCGTGGGGTTTTTTGTTTGTTTGTTTGTTTGTTTAGTGTTTTGCACTTTACCTGTGTGACTCCTGAAATCATTTATGCCACCTCTGTGTTAGGCATAGATCAGTCTATGAAAATAACTATGTAAGACGTATGTACAGTTCATTGTGCTTGGTAGTTTTATAACAACCTTGTAAATGAAGCATCCACATGGTATCTTGATATCCTTTACAATAATAAACCAAATACAGTTAGACTTGACATTTTTCCTGGATTAATTTGTACATTCCATGTACAAATTAATCTCACACTTACCTGTTCCATGTCAGAACCCTTTGTTCTACAAGATTTCTTTTCTTGCAGTATTGATCCTTATTGATCTTAACCTAGTACAATAGTGAATAATTAAATATTTTCTCAAAGAAACAAGTTGTTCCCTCTTTTCAGTATGACCTTCACCTGATGTTCAAATAGCTCCAGCATTGTTGAGGCATCTTTTTGGTGCAAACTTAACCTTTGTTGTCCTACTTTGAAAATACCCTTGATTTCTAACAAGAGCTTTTAGAAATGTAACAGTGCTGATTTGTTAGATAATGAAATCCAAATTGTTCTAGAAAAAGGTGCAATTATACAGCATGTAATACACAAATAAATTGACTTGATGTTACATTATAATGAAAACTGTGCAAAATCCTCTACACAAGCACAATAAAATAATAAAAAGTAATAGAACAGGTAATAGATGTAAAATAAATGCTAAAAAAGTAGTTCAAATCATTTTCATACCAGTCAAAAGATACTGAGAAGGGCGCATCCAATCACAATAAAACACCAGAATGAAACACTTCTAAATAGTAATATAAATTTTTGTGGACACTTCATGTCCCATGATGTGGAATTGACATATAGTTTGATTTTCTTTTTCCTAATGTAAGCCACAGTTTTACAGTCCTAGTGAAAACATTTTATTGCTGGGGATGTATTAGACATGGTTCATTTCCCTTCTCAGTATGGCTTTAATTTTCCACATCCATGGCTTGACACAGACCCAAACACCAGAAGATGGTTGTCTGCTATAAACTGTTTGGTTTTCTCTGATTGTTTTACAATTTAATCTATAGTTCATTCCATTAACCCTTTCTATTTTAATGCTGCCAAATCTCCCAGCTCCTTAATATAAAGATAAACTTCCCCCAAACATTTATGTTTATTCTGGTTTCTCTTGGCCAGAGAATCACGGTGCTTTGGCAGTGGGGCAGGCTGGAAAAGGAACTGTTTCTTTCCTAGTTAACTTTTTCGAGGCCCTGGGTAACTGCAAAATAATTGACATTTTACACTGAGGGGGGTTTCCCTTTTTCTTCATAATACATGCGTCATTGTCCATTCATTGGGTTCCATTGTATCCATACCGATCTGCTGAGCCAAGGAAGTACCACTGTCATTCTAACATCCTCCTCAAACCCCTGATCTTTCGGAGGATGTGGGGTGGACAGCGGGGAGGGGGGAGTCCTCCCCTGGCTGCAGTGTTGTCACATCCGATATCCTGTTCCTTCCGGCAGAGAAAGTGTATCTGGAAGGGTCACCGGATCAGCCTGTGCCTGGGGCGTCTCGCCTCAAGTACAAAAGACTCGACTCAACTCACGTTAGTCTTCTAGGTGGCCTATCGGCGGTGACGGACTGCCAGCTCGGGCTGTGGACGAACGGTGACGACTGCCTTGAAATGCTAAGTGCTTAATTAAGGGCCTTTCATATCAGTTATTGAGGCCTCCATCTCCCGTAGCCCTGGGCATTGTACTTCACCAAGGGCTCCCTGGAGCCAGAGCCAACTTCATTGCAGTGACAAGTGGAGAAAGAGAGAGAGAGAAACAAGTGGTTTCAATCCTCTCACAGCCTGCCCCAAATCTAAATACAATCCGACAGCTGACTAGTCAGAGCTGGGCGACTCCTAAAAATATACTTTTTCATGTTCATGGAAATACAGCAAACTTGTGTCTCCCTCGCAGGGATAGACCATGGACCTCACCTCTGAGAAGAATCTCATTGTTGGCAGCCACTTAGCGAGCGCCTGGTCTTAAAACATGGAAAGACATTTTTTGTCTGATGACTTTTCCCCCTTATTTTCAGTAGTTCTGGTACTATTTTTTTATATAAATTTATTTATTTTATTTATTTTTATATGTGGCTGCGTTGGGTCTTCGTTGCGGTGCGTGGGCTTCTTGCTGCGGTGGCTTCTCTTGTTGCAGAGCACGGGCTCTAGGCCCGCGGGCTTCAGTAGTTGTGGCACACAGGCTTAGTTGCTCCGTGTCATGTGGGATCTTCCCGGGCCAGGGATCCAACCCATGTCCCCTGCATTGGCAGGTGGATTCTTAACCACTGCCCCACCAGGGAAGCCCCCATACTATTTTAAAAGTCCACCTTAAAAAGTGTGTGATGGTGAGCTTCTGCTTATGGTTTGTAACTATTTTGCTCTTTTAGGGTGGAACCGCTTCCTTATGAAAGGACTTCTATATATCTCCATTGCCAAATATGTTTAAAGTTACTAAATAGTGATCCAGAAGTAAACAAAGCTACGGTGGCTGGTGGTATCTGTTATCATTGTTAATGGCAGAAGGATTGATCACTGACAGGTGAAATGCAACACATGTTAAAGCAAAGTCCAGGAGGAATGTAATTTTCCTACACCTAACTGATGAAGTAAAAACACAAAGTCTTCATTCATTAAAAAAAGACTACTGTTGACCAACACATGTGATAATATACAAACTATATACTTTAAATTAAAATAGAAGAACCATTAGCAAATGATTTTGACTGTGACTTGAAATGAGCAGATCCTGGCAAAGAGAGAATCTATAAAACAATGTGTTTGACATTACACTGCAGTATTGATGCATCACAGCTGAAATTCTTGAGCCTCAAGAATATTTGGGGACCTAAAATATTTGAGGACCGCTTCCTCTATTCTCTGTGTAGAGCCACATGAAAAGATATTTCTTGGTGTCAGAATGTTTCCAAATCAAATGCTAACCACTGCTATCTCTTCTTAATACACTTGGGGTTCATTTACTCATTTAATTCCTTGCCCTTCCATGAAGAAATATTCATATAATTATATGTATACGTATTATTGCTATATTTATACACACATAAATGATGCATATTAATATTTAGAAAGTAATGATCGATTTGCATTGCATGTTTTCAGGCAGAGTAAAGTAGGCTTGTAAACAACAGCTCGTGAAATTCAGCCTCTGGAGACAGTTGGAATTTCAATGTTGACACTCTCTATTGGTTCTAAATGATCAGGTTAATAGAAGAATTGGATCGGAGGGTCATAACATTATCTCTTTGTTTCCAGAGTGAATAGGAGAGGGTACTTCGGTGATTTATCGTTTAACTCTTAAGACGGGTTTTAACTCTTAAGATGTCAGCCTCCAGTACTGTGAACACTTATCAGATTTCAATATTTCCACCTCAGAATACAGAAAAGAAGCTGTCCACTTTGGAAACTACTTTTACCTAAAATTATGCCTCAGCACTTAAAGCTCAATCTCTGTTCCTCTACTCATCTCCACGTTGAAAAGATTTGTCATAATGTTTTAGGTTACAGAAATGACCTATGCACGTCAGAGAAATACCGTCATCCCATCCAAGTATTCACACCCATGCATATCTTTCCATAGTAGAATCCCAGAGCATTAAATGGCTGAAGCAATTGCTTTAAATCTTAGCCCATGGAAATATCTATAGGTTAACATCTACAGAAAAAGGCAAACAGGAAATTCATTCCAAGAAAGAAATATCATGCAAAATATATTAAAATATCATGCAAAATATTAAAATTATTTAATTTAATATTAAAATAATTTAAAATATTAAAGTAAAATACTTGCTTGTAGCAATTCACTTCCTTTTTTTTTTTTTTTTTTTTTTTTTGCGGTATGCGGGCCTCTCACTGTTGCGGCCTCTCCCGTTGCGGAGCACAGGCTCCGGATGAGCAGGCTCAGCGGCCATGGCTCACGGGCCTAGCCGCCCCGCCGCATGTGGGATCCTCCCAGACCGGGGCACAAACCCGCGTCCGCTGCATGGCAGGCGGACTCTCAACCACTGCGCCACCAGGGAAGCCCAAAATTCACTTTTATAGTAAAATTTTATACTGTTGTAGAATCTGTTCTTTTTTTTAGGAGAATTATTCTGACTTTCATATTCACTAAATGCTATCTCATTCCGCCCCTCCCAAAATAATATTTAGAATATGAAGTTGGAGCAGATGACTTCACAAATTCAACATTTTCTCCCATCTTGGGGTCAGGGAAGCAGATGTCTCTGCTGGAATTTATTGAAGAAATCTTTGTGAATGGAATTCATTTTTATTTGCACAGGTAATATTCTTCTCACACAGTTAGGCACAGCTTCACAACTCAGGGGAGAGGAACAGTTGGGATCTTCATCAAAGTCATCATTGGAGGAGCTTATTTCTGAAGGAGCTCCTTGTGCAGAGCCTAAAGGTTTGAAAGTAGAACGAGTTGCAGTTGATAGAATTTGTTCTTTAAATACTCAGCCTACAGATGCTATTGCTTTGCTGGTAATCATGGGAATTCCTGAATCTGTAACTGAGGACTTAACCCTATCTACCTTCTAATTTAATACTGCCAAGCAGCATAGATTCAACTCAAGGGCTGAGAGCATCAAAGAAAATAAAACATGCGTGAAAATCTCTAGGAAACACACAGTGAACTAGTAAATATTACTTTCTCTTCCTCTTTTACTTCTCGTAGAAAAAATATATATGTTAAATAGTCTAAGTTCTCCTAAATTTGATTCCATATGTTAGAGAATTGAGTAGTTATCTCAAGAAATTCAAGCAATATGGGTAGTGTGTCTCAACTATATGACACTTAAAGTTGATATTTTAGAATTTGAAAAATCCAGCTCTATTGTCTCTCTTGCTGCTAGAATTCAATAGATTTCAACTTTCTACACCTCTTTGATTAGGCTTAAGGGCATGGTTATATGTGGTTAAATAGTAAATCATAGCTGGTTTTGTCATTACTTAGCTTTAGAACAAAGGACAAAAATATTGTCCTTTAAACAATAAACGTTCCAATAAAATGACAATCTGGCTTCATTTGAACCTAGTTATGCAGATAGTACCTTAGCTACTTATTTGAAATATTTTATCACATACCTTCCTAAGTGCCAGACAGAGTCCAGTTTTTCTTGGGGGGGAAGGGGTTGGGGGAAGGAGGGTAGTATTAATACTACAGGAGGTAAATATAGACAAGATTTGATTAGAGAAATTAGGTATTTGGGTGGGGACATAGTAGAGAGGAAACAATAGGACTTTCTAAGAAAAGCGTAGATTTTATCATTTTAAATTGGTTTCAAGAATCCAGTCCTCTTTTTTCTTTAGCATTAACATATGACATCTGTATGCTTGCAGCGAGTCTTAGAAACATTCAGCATCTCCATTAATCTGTAAAATAAAACTTACACCACAAGCTGACATTAGAATTTAATTATAACTGAAGACTAATTGCAGCAAACAATATATAAGGAATTTTAATTCTTATCTCAAAGTCAGATGGATACAAAAAAGTCAGAAATATTTATATGATTTTAAAACAATGAATTATTAAATCAAGAATAAATACAAAATTAATGAAATAATTTGCAAAATCCAAATTATACTGATTTTTTTCTAAATTCACTTGTACCTCAATTTGCAGAATGACACAGCTTGCTTTTTCATGTGACCAGACAAATACTAAAAATAGCTATGTTTATTTTATTGCATACTATTTTATTTGCATATAAAAGATTTACCCTTAAGTTAAATTATTTGCATAGGATTTAACCTGAGCCCCCTAAAATAATCTATATGCATCTGGTTGGAAGAAGACATATAATACTTTGAATCATTATTCATTTGCATTTAATGAATTTTTATAATCCCTTAAAGAGAAACCCAAAAATGTCAAATAATTTTCATTCTATTCCTAAAACTTAATTTGGCAGATAATTTTCTGAGATGTTGCCATACACAGAAAGAGTAGGAACATTTTTAGTTTTTTCTGTTGTTTTGTAAAGGAATGTTGAATCCATTAAATTAAACAAAGTGGAAAACGGATAGAGTAGTAGTTTTGAATCAGGTCAGATTCTGGAAAATTCCAGAATTCTGGGGAATGATTTAATTCAGCAGGAAAGAGAGAGAAAACGTGAGAAAGAGAGATCACTGAAAAGATTATTGATAATTCAAAGGCCCGGCATCCACACTCACTCAGCAGTGTGATACTGACAACTATTAACTACAAAACTGTGGTCGCCGAGTAAGGGTAAATAAGCTGTCACCATGGAGCTGCGAGGTGGGCTGGCGTCCACTGGAATGTATTTTCCTGCAGCAGGCACTACCTGATGACAGCTACAATCAAGAGTGGCTGCAGGCAGCTGCTTTGCTCCAGGCCACATTCAATTATGTCGGACTGCATTAGTCCCTGGCGAAGCTGTCACCTTCTAGCCTGTGAAGTGATAGCATGAAGAGGCTCCTGAAGTCTCTGCAGTCCCTTGTTTCAGGTTTCAGGGGGAGGAAGGGAAACAATGTGGGGGAAAAAAAGACCATTAGTACTCTGACTGCTTACAGCATTCATTTGTCTGGTGTTGGATAAAAAAAATTTTTCCCTCCAACAAGTAGCTCTTTTTCAGGAGGCAGTGCCAGGAGAGTGTCCTATTTTCAGGATTTGAGAGTCTCTGTGGTTCACCCTCCTCAGGAGATAGCGTTGCATTGGAATGTATTTTCTAATGTATGATATCCCCAAGGATTCTCTAACAGTCAAGATAGTTTGCAGGGCCTGATCTGCAAGTGTGGGATATTTGACTTCTCTTCTAAGCTTTCCAGAACTTTAGGTTGGATGGACTTTGAGATTTCTTTCCTAAGGGAACACTTGACTTTCAGAGCGAAAGAGAAATAAACTCAGGTGATTCTGGGAAGTTATTTGGGGACAGAATATATTTTTGATGATCAACCTGCCCAGAACAGTTTATAACCTTTACCACGCTACAACCAATGACTGAAGGATGTTGAGATTAGAGATTTTTAAGGTTCAGTATTTTCACTCCTACACAGAGTATATAAATTCTCAAAAAGAGTGGGGTGGGGGGGTTATAGCAACTCATGATATTTCGTTAGAATGTCTAATCAAGTACCACTACCTAGTGAAGCTAGCAGAAAGAGAAGTTATTTACTGCAGGCACTAAATAAAGGTCAGGCACCATGGTCTTAAGATGTGATGTCCCTTCTCAAGATATCTAGTTGTAGGAAAAATATAACATGTAAAACACTGGAAAATCAACTCCGGAACATACAGGACCCCTCCCTATGACTTGCTGTGCAATACTGGACAAGTCACTTAACCTCTCTCTTTGAGTTTTCATGTTGGAAAAAAACAGGTGCAAAGATGTCTCCAGATAGAGATTGTGAGAGAATAGATATTACATATCACATACTTTATAGCACTTCCAAATAAATTTAACCAAAGAACAGAGTCCGAATTTTCCAGAATATTTTGCTAATTTAAAATTCTTTTGTCCATCTGAAAGGTTTTTAAAATTTTTCATTTCTTATTGGTAACTTCGGGCATTTTGTGGCATCATCAATATTGCAAATAATTATTTAGTTATTATTTACTGAATGCCCAGCATCACCACGGTCAAAACTGGACCCACCTCTTGACGTTGATATTTACAAATTGGTATTCTTTAAACTCCTATCTGTTGTGCTGCTCTGATTAAATTGGGCAGAAGAGCTGCCTTAGTTTTGTGAAGCGGCAGCAATCTGGTTTCTTAGGAATTCAAATAAATAAATAAATGAAGTACCAAAAGTTCCTGGGCTAGGACGCCATTATCTCCCTGGCATGCTGTGAGGTCTTGTGCAAACCCCTCACCTCTCTAGTAATTGGATGTCTGGCTTAATGAGTCCCCTTCCTGCTTCTATCCCTCCAATTTAGGAAGGAATTGGTAATATACCATCCTTCAGAAGGGAAAAGACTTCCTCCTAGCCCCACTTCTCAAGGTTTTTTAAAAAAACTTCATTGACTATCTGAAAGTTATTTGGTGACTCAGAAAACCGAACTCCCAACTAAGAGAAGGAAGCTTTTTTGTAGTCCTATTTGTAGTAGTAATATATAGATTTTTTATATAAATTTATTTATCTTTATTTATTTATTTTTGTCTGTGCTGGGTCTTCGTTGCTGCGCACGGGCTTTCTCTAGTTGCGGCCAGCGGGGGCTACTCTTCGTTGCGGTGCATGGGTTTCTCGCTCTGATGGCTTCTCTTGTTGCGGAGCACGGGATCTAGGCACGTGGGCTTCAGTAGTTGTGGCACATGGACTCAGTAGTTGTGGTTCCCAGGCTCCAGAGTGCAGGCTCAATAGTTGTGGCGCACAGGCTTCGTTGCTCCGCAGCATGTGGAATCTTCCTGGTCCAGGGCTCAAACCCGTGTCCCCTGCATTGGCAGGCAGATTCTTAACCACTGCGCCACCAGGGAAGCCCTAGGTATATTATTATATCTATTATTATACATTATTATATAGGTATGTTATAACTATGCCTATTATCTATATTATTATATAGATAAATTATTACTATATATAGAAATATATAGATCCTTGGAAGAGTTTCTCAAGTTGCATATTTTCTTTTTTTTTCTTTTCTTTTATTTTTTGGCTGCGTTGGGTCTTCGTTGCTGTGCGCAGGCTTTCTCTAGGTGCGGCAAGCGGGGGCTACTCTTTGTTGCGGTGCGCAGGCTTCTCATTGCGATGGCTTCTCTTGCTGCGGAGCACGGACTCTAGGTGTGTGGGCTTCAGTAGTTGTGGAGCACGGGCTCTAGGCACACAGGCTCAGTAGCTATGGCTCACGGCTTAGTTGCTCTGAGGCATGTGGGATCTTCCCAGACCAGGGCTCGAACCAATGTCCCCTGCCCTGGCAGGCAGATTCTTAACCACTGCACCACCAGGGAATCCCCATCAAGTTGCATATTTTGTTTGTGCCTCTCTGTGCCTTTCTTATCTTAATGCATGGCTCTGGAGTTTTGCTAGTGGGGTAGTTATATGAAATGCTACACTGATTATTCAAATTGAAAAGAAGACATACAGCCCAGCCCACCTGTGAAAAGAGCAACAGCTGATACCTAAGGCATTAAGCATACACATTCATGCTAATCCACCTTTCACAGAATCCCAGGCCATGGCCTACATTTCTAGACATAGATGTGCCTCACAATTAGGACACACTTCCTCCATCTTGTTCCCAAAATGGCCTTTTGTAGCCTAACTTATCCTGTTTCTGATGAATCAGGCCTAGAATACTGCTTCACAGTGTATCCTTCGAAGGATATTAATACACAGAAAAGTTGAGCATAGAACAGATTGCATAGCTGCACGTAGGAGTAAACACACCCTGGGCTCAAAACCATTATCACTTCTCCTGTAATCACAGTCAGACTGGAAATCCCAGAGGGAATCTCATACTGGAAACAGAATGCTTTTATTTGGGGGTGGGGGGGATTGGCGCCTATCATAGCATAATTTCCCAGCTGCTGGAAAAAGGCTTTGTGTGCCCCTGTATCTCAGAAAAACAAAACGGATGCCATCGTTAATAGAACGAGACTTCCTGTGACTCCAAAGTAACAAGTACCCAGCAATGTGCTATTCCCCTAAAGGAAAAATATCTCATGGTTGTAATAAAACCATATGGATTCTCTGAAGTCTTTTCTCTTGAAGAATGAAACAACAAATGTAAACAACTGGAAAAAAACATTTTCACCTTTTGAAACAAATTCCTGTTATTTAAATACAAAGAATTATTTCTTGTGTCCTGATGGTGATGGGAAATGATGTAGCTTCAGAGACTCTTCACCCTCACTTCAGGAACATTTATCTATATAAACTGAGGTGTCCTTAGCTGAGGTTAAAGGCAGTGCTGCTGTGATTGGAAGAGAGAGAAGAGCCATGTGGGAGATTTAAATGTACGCAGTGGTGCATTAAGGCAGAGAGAGGGAAACAGATAGAGTGGGTGGAGAGAAGCAGGAGGACCAGACTATCCAGACTGGAAAAGCCATGATCAGAAAAGTTAAAACTGGGGAAATTACAAGAGGGAAAGAGGAGAGGAGAGGCAAAATAAGACTTCATGTGATTAACAGAAACCACTGGCTCCGCTATGACACTCACTGAAAGCATTTTGCTCTCTGGCTTGCTTTGTCCATCTTTTCTTTTGTACACCTAAGAGAATTGTCTATTCTTGACCAGAAATGTATCAAAAGACACTTTGGAAATGAGAATGAAGTGAAGAAGAGTAAAATTTATAAAACTGATTGCACCCTGATGGTAATTTTAAAAATAGCATGGATATATATATATATATATATATACGAATATATACTTGTATATACATACTTACTAGCTATGTGTGCATATATATACATGTATATTCAAATATACTTACTCAATATCACACTAACAATTATTTTTCATGTTCATAAAGATCTCTGGACAAAGAAAGATTCTGGTTAATGTTTTGGAGAGTTTTCAGAACAATTGTAACATTTAAAAGCATTAAATGAATATTAAATATTAACTAAAAACATATTAAAATACTTATATGAGGCAGATTCTTGAACATAAACAATGGACAGAACTTTCATGACTAGCAACAATGTGATTTTAAATTTAAAATGCTGCTTTGAAAAGGGATACTTCCATATGCAATGGAATCTCACATGCATAAATATGTGATATTCATTGAGCGGCCAGAAGTTAACGACAGTGATTTTTAGGATCATGAAAAATCTCGTTCCCTCGGTTTCTTCAGATGTATGTGGAGGGAAGTATAGATTGAGTATTGATATGTATCTTTAGTAAAGCATTAAGCTCAGCAGAACATGTGGAGATCAAACCGCCCTTGTTTGTCCAGATGAGCCGCAGTCAAATATTTTCATCATTGGATTTTGTGAAAAGAGGCCCTTGATTAATCATGTGAAGGTTCCTACAGCCTTAGCAAGTGGCTGAAGAAATAAGCCAGGCTGATCAGAGCAATGTGCACTTCCCAGGGAATTTCAAAGACGTGCTTAATAGAAGCTCTTGAGTTAAGAAGAAAATGGGTAAAGGTAAATATATATATTTGAATTTTTAAAAGCAAGCCAAGGGCTTCCCTGGTGGCGCAGTGGTTGAGAGTCCGTCTGCCGATACAGGGGACACGGGCTCATGCCCCAGTCCGGGAAGATCCCACATGCCGCGGAGCGGCTGGGCCCGTGAGCCATGGCCGCTGAGCCTGCGTCTGGAGCCTGTGCTCCGCAGCGGGAGGGGCCGCGACGGTGAGAGGCCCGTGTACGAAAAAGTAAGCCAAGTAACAATGTTTCTTATGATGTTTGCTTCGCCTTTTTTCTTTTAAGACGATTCACTAGGATATACATTGAAGGTGATTCATGTAATTTTCAACTTGGCTACAACAATGCTACAACATGCTGTCACGTCAAGTGATTCTACCTAGTGTGTATGGCAGGAAAATAAACTCCTTTTTTTAAATATTATTCAGTGGCCAACCCACAATTTTCTTTTTTCAATGTAATTTGTTCTCTATAGTTAGATTCCAAATAAGAACTACAATCTACTTTAGAAAAGTAACCCTGGGACTTCCCTGGTTGTCCAGTGGTAAAGAATACGCCTTCCAACACAGGGTACGCAAGTTCAATCCCTGGTCCGAGAACTAAGATCCTAGCCCGTGCGCCGCAACTGCTGAGCCCACGTGCTCTGGAGCCCGCGCTCCACAACTAGAGAGAAGCCTGCACGACGCAACTAGAGAAGCCAGCATGCCGCAAGGAGGAGCCCGTGTGCTGCAACTAAGACCCGATGCAGCCAAATAAATTAATTAATTATTTTTTAAAAAGAAAAGAAAGGTAACCCACATACAGGTCCACAATCCCTTATCCTAAACATGGGGCCAGATGTATTCTGTAATTCTGAATTTTGCAAAATTCAAAAGGTAACATACTATATATTATGTAGAACCCTCAATGGGGCCTAGGGCTGAATCATTATTGAACACATTAACATTTTGTATTGAAATATATGAATATTCATAATAACTAGGTTGAATAAAGGCTATAAATAGCCTTCTCAGTTCAGGTCAATTTTTGATGCTAAATTAATTTTTTTAAAACTTAGATTTCCCGGAAGTTTCTGGATTTCAGGACTGAAGTGAAGAAAATATGAACATGTATTTAGAAATCCCTTACTATTTTTCTTTTAAAAGTTATTTCTAATTAAAGTCAATAAAATAATTCTAAAATTCTAGAACTTGTATTCAGTAAAATTCTATTTAATGTTTTTAAAACTATTATTTACGGGATTTATTGTTTCAAGATTCACTATACCTTACTCTAATTATGTATTACATTCCAAATAAATATTCTATATTTCTATAACTTTATTTTAAGATTCTACATACAATCTGAAATGTCATATAAATTGTTAAATATTTTTTGATAGAAAAAAATGTGGAGCCCAAAGGATATGTGCATGAACACTAGAAATGTACATTAAATATTGTTTGAGAAACACTATTTTTATTAATTTATTTGGTTTCATCCAAAGTTTTTTCTTAAGATAACAATTTTCTCTTCCTGAACTGGAATTTCCCTGAAATCTGAGTCTTGCCTCTTAGGCTAACTTTCGATTTGTTGCTGTAAGGATTCTATTCTGCTTAGAGAAGAAATAGTGAAAATGGGCTTTTATTGGTTAAATTTGTCGTATGATTAGAATCCCCATCCAGTATACCTTACACACCCCGTTAATTAGTCAAATCCCCAAAATTTCATGCCAGATTTTTTAGCATACCCTTATGAATTGAAGAGCGAGGGAAAAGAGAAAACAAAAGAAGAAAAGAGAAGAAAGAGAGGATGAAGGAAAGATGGGATAAAGGAAAGAAGAAAAAAGAAAGGAAAAATAAAAAAGCAGAAAAGAACAGCCCAATTTCCCTCTGAGACTTTGGTGCTTTGGCCCCTTAACCCTATCTCCTCAGGGGTCAAGAAGAGGAGGTACTGGTTTGTGAAACAAAGGAAAATCAGAAATGGGCTCAAAAGAATTAAGGTTGGAAATGATTCCCAGACAGGTGAAATGAAATGGAACCTGGAGCGGACATTTACAAAACCAAACCACACCAGTAAAAGGAGGCCAGACACCAAGAACTCAGAACGAGGTGCCCCACAAGGGGAAACGTAGACTCAGAGACAGGTCAAATGAGGTGTTCTGAGACCCAGCTTGAGAATCCAAAGCCAGGGTCTCTGCTGAATACTAACACAAAAACAAGATCCTGGGATGGCCTTTTCTTACAGAGAGAGAGAACAGTCACCCAGGCTCACAGGGACCAAGCCTGGGCAGCAGGTCTTTATCAAGTTAAAAAGTCACATGCAGAGCCAGAGAGCTGGCAAGAACCCACATCAAACCAACAGTCACAGTTTTCACTTGTGCCTTGTTGTGATTTATATACAGACTTTGTTTATGCATAAACAGTACATTAGGATAACAGTAAGTGGACAACCTGACTTAAGCAAGCTAACAGCAGCCCCACATAAGTATCAATACATACTCAGCATATAAATATAGCCAAATAGAGCACCGTCTTACAGGTTTCAGAAAAATACTGCCTGTAGGTTTCTATCCCGCTGCTCCCCCATGTTCACATCCCTGTCCTGGGCCCCAGAATGACTGTAGATAGGAAAAGAAGGGGAGAGGAAGAGAAAAACAAAGAAGAAAGGAGAGAATTTCCTGGTGGTCCAGTGGTTAGGACTCTGCACTCTCACTCTGCCGAGGGCTTGGGTTCAATCCCTGGTCGGGGAACTAAGATCCCATATACCAGTGTGGCGCAGCCAAAAACATTTAAAAAAATTTTTTTTAATTAAAAAATAAAAAGAGGAAAGGAAAGACACTCCTTCAGAGACATCAGTTATGCATGCAAACTCTGTCCTGAGTAAGGCTCATACAAACCCTGCCAATTGCCAGGTTTGCTCTGATTCCTTAATTCCCAATGTTTTTTAAAAGCAAAATAATAATAGTAATAACTATAGGACGGTTGATCCTTGGTCAGAGTTAATCTCGGTGCATGAGTATGATGGGCTGTGCACTAAGGACATTTTTTCATCAGATATTTTCATTTTTTGCCTTTGGCAAAAATTCCACCAGTCGTGATAAATAATTCCATACCCCTAAGTGGATATTATTATTATTTTCAAGTGCAAGCCACAGCTGGCTCCTAGCCTGTCAGCTCTGCCGGAGTCACAGATGCTGTGTGCATACCTGTTGACAATTCTGTGGGTGGAAACAGCTCAGCATCCCCACTTCCGCACTTGTGCTCTTTCATCCTAATGGTGTCCCTTGAAATAGCCAGGGAAGGGAAGAGGGACAGACTGAGGTGAAGGTGCAAATAGACAGTGTGGATTTTGCCTGCAGGGTTAGAATATACACCTACTTCTCAGATGTCATGTTCGCAGGCAACTCACTTGTTCTACTAGGAAATTTAATGACAGTACAAACCCACCACTATTTTAAAGGGCTAGTGTAATGTTTTTCACATAGTGGGCACTAAAAATGGCTGAATAAATAAAAAAGTGAATGAGGGTCAAGGTTTGGCTTGTTCTGCTTTTTTTTAAATCTATAAACCTCCACTTCTCTGTTTTCCTGTCTTTCTAATACATTTTGACACTCACGTTTCCCCCTCCTCTGGTATCCACTGCCTTTGCGGTGCCCCCCGGCTGGCCCCAATGCAATACTCAACCTGTCCTGAAGTATTATTTTCAACCTCTTACCTCTTTCCCTCTATCAAAATGTGTTCTTCCAGCCAATCAAAGCTCCTGTGACAGTCAGTCCTAGTGACTTAATTGGATAACCAAACATTTTAAAATGTTTTACCTAGCAGTTGGGTTACCTCTTGTCTGTATCCATATCTTAACTAAGGAATTGTGAAACAATGGAAATTCCCAGTATAAACTGGCTGGAAACTAGTCGAACAAGACGGTTATTTGGAAATGCTACTGAAATTGCATCATGTACTGTTTGCCATCCCAAGTTGTATAGGGCTGGCCATCTTTATTAGACTCAAAAAATTGGACATACATATTGTTTTTGAAAAGATATGATATAATCTCCACTAGTTAACAAAAAGTAAAACAATCCTATAAGATCAAACGGAGGGAAAAGGGGAGTAAAATATACCTAAGGAAAACTATTTGAGTAAATGTATAATATGGAAAAATACTTCTATAATTCATAAAGAATCACAGAACCCCAAATTAATAGGATTCCTTTGAACATACTTTGTTACTGTTAATCGGTCATTCCACCAGAACACTGACGAACAGCTCAAAAAAATGCAATTTTCAGCCGACTTTGAAAACTAAGAAAGTCTAGTCAAAGACTCAGAAGTGAATTATTGGTTTAATATTGACAACAACATGGTCAACTGTTTTGTGGGGAACTTTGTAGCTAAGAAAAAACACTGGACTTGGACCTAAGAAAACCAGATTTCCTTCCCACCACCACTAACACTAACTAGTTGTCAACCCTTCAAACAGCATAGAATCTTCAAACAAAAACAAAAACCATGTTTAACAAATAAATAGATAAAAGAGTGAATGGCCCTGGGGTAGTCATTTCAATCACTGTGAATCTATAAAATAAAGGAGTTGAAACATGAATTGTCTACAGTTTCTTTCTAATAGTGAAATTCTATAATTCACCAAACGCATCCCAAGAGAATCAGTAGGTATATTCTGAAACAGAGATGGAGAAAAGCAGCTGGCCACAAGGAATCAGACATCGAAGAATTATCTCTGCCCCCTCCTCCTTCCCTCCCTTCTTTAGGCTGGAGGAGAGGAATAAAGGAGTATGAAGGTCAGGACAGCTCTCCATGTTGGTGGCAGAGCCCCAGGTGCCAAACGCCATCACCACTCTATGTGTCCATTACAAACCTGAGGTCACAGAACAGCAAAGCAGAGGAGAAAAAAATCTGTAACTCAGCACCAGTGAGCCAATACCCTACACAACCATTTCCAAGGCAGTTAGAGCCCACCCATATCAACTTAACGGTTTGAATAATAAGGGCATCACCTTTACATTCATAAAAAACAGAATGAAAAAGTTGCAAGAAGATGCGAGCAAAGTTTTCTTGCAGTACAAGTGAACCTAAGAAAGTCCCACCACACACCAAGGCATTAAAGGCAACCTTGTTTGGAAACAGATGTCATGAATTCTAAAGCATCATGCAACTGCACAGTAGGTCTGGGGCATTTCCCCACCTTCTATCTATTCACAAAATTTTTTTTTTAATTTTCTGAGTCAAACAAGGAAATAATCAACTCCATAATTTGAATTATTTTTTGAATTTTTGTATTTTATTTTATTTACTTTTTTATACAGCAGGTTCTTATTAGTCATCAATTTTATACACATCAGTGTATACATGTCAATTCCAATCGCCCAATTCATCATCTTAAAACAATTCTGAGACTCGCGTTTTGATCGTGGCTCAGCTCACGGCTAGCTGTGTGACCTTGGGCGGTCACATAATTTCTCCTGTCCCCAGGTTCCATTTGTTGGAGGCATTTGTGCTAAACAATTTCTAAGAACATAATCCAGATCGAAGGTTCTAATGACTCTGGTATACAGCACATGACGGTTATTCTCTCCAGAGCTATTTTTAAGTGACATGAAATTTACATAGCCGGGGATCTTAGACATTAATTTTCTAAAACATTCTTCTGACATTTGTAAGAAATACTGGCAATCTCCCAAACTGAGGCAGAAGAAATACCAACTCAAAACATTTTAATGTGTCGGAGTAGAAAGCTGATCTTTAAGCAAGGAGTAGCCAGTTTCCTTCAGAAAATCTGTGTTAGGCAAAGCCAAAAAAAGATTGGATAGAAATCCTAAAGATGGTAGCAGATCATGAAAACCTAGCCAAACTATATATTCCAAGGGATAAGGAATGAATAGGTTGAATGAATGATAATACCAAATAAACATGTGCTGATTTTTATTGAGCATATATATTCTGCCGGACATTGTGATAAGGATTTAGGATAGATTATTTAATCCAATACAGCATGGCATTTTACGAGCTTTTTGAGAATTAAACTGAAAAACAATGTATTTTTTTGTCACGCCATAAATTTAGGAAGTATAGAAGTTTAGGAAGAGAGATTGATTTGGGCTCTTTCTGGGCAGACCTTTCCTTGCTGATGCCAAAGCTCACGCAGGCCAACAGACAAGGATGTGCTCCCTCGTTCTCAAAATATGACATCTTCTCATAGCAAACTGTACCTCTGTCATGCTAGCATTGTTAGTTGTTAGGAAAGTTATGTAAATAAATATGGCCTAGTAAGAGAAATAATAGTGATAATATACAGCATCAAATCAGTAGCTATAATTAAAGCTAATAGTGCTTGGCAAATACGGGTTTTCTTCTCATTTTCTTAATAAAGGTTTATTCTAAACAAATGACACGTTTTTGACTACCTTTTAAAAAGTTTTCTGTGATGAACTAAAGTTAAGACCACGCCTGTGACGTGGGTAAATTCAGTTTGACAACTAAATAATAATCCTCATCTTTCAGTTGCTTATGTAATGATAGGAATCACGAAAGAAAAGTCACTGAAACATCTCTTCTTTATGACTTCAGCCTTCAGCAGTCAGAATACATATATATGAAATCCTATCTGTATTTAACCAAGAATTCTTGCTCTCTTGGTTGAAACTTGACTGCAGCGTATTAATATTAAAATAAGAAGCTGATATTAACAGAAATATTTTAAAGACCTAAACATTCCTTCCATGTGGCATCTTCACTGCTTCCCTGGAACCTCCTCAAAATATTCCTGTCCAGGTATGAGAAAGGAAGAGGGTGAGACTTTGTCACCTCTAAGAGAAAAGAAGGATAAAGTTAAAATCTTGTTCTATCTTGCTTCTTGTTTTACTAGTGCCCCCTCTAGTGGAACTTTCTCAGTAATGCAGGCCAAAAAAAAAAGGCGGTGGGGGGATTTAAGACGCCAAGCACATATTCCGTTTGCTTTTTTACATTTCCTTTTCAGAAACGTTCTTAAAAAAATGATGTGAAATAAACAAACATAATAGTGCATAATAGACGTACAATAGTTTCACCAGCAATTGTAATTAAACAAGGGAGTGATAAAAATCCGTGCTATATTCAGAACAGAAAACGTATTCAGATGCAATGTGGCAGACAGACATGAAAACATATTTTGCCGGAATTCACTGTCATTCAGTTGTGGCTTGACTTTTTTTCCTACATCAGCCTATTTGGCCATTAGCCTGAAACTTTGTTACCAGTCTCTTTCTTCTCATTTACTTTAAAACTTGAATTTCCCCTCTCTATTGTTTACTATCATTTCTCTTTAATACCTTTGGGAGAATCATACCCTTCATCTCTAACTTTTGCAATTTTTTCTGTCTGCAAACTGCATTGATGCATCAGAACCAAGAACTAGAAGCGAATTCTGTTTACAATTCCTGAGCAGTCTTTTTCTAATCATTTTCTCGCATCATTTTTTTTCTCCTATTAATTTTGTTTGTATTAGTAGGAAAAAGAAAAAGAAGAAAAACTACCCCCACCCCAGATGACCATTCTCAACACGGCCTCATAGGATTCTTCCTGGAGAAGACTTGAGCTTGGTAGATGCATCTTGTTCTACAGGGATCTCTGTCGACTTCTCTTTTTATGCATTTAATGTGCTTCCCCGGTGATAGCCTAAGGGTGCTTTCACTAAACAATTAATGTAAGGCATCTCCTGGGAACCTAATGGGTATTTAGCAGTAAGTTCACTTCCAGTGAATGTATAATGTGGTATTTTGACAATGCATATAGAGGAGGCGCAGAAAGGTGAACTTTTCTCCAACAAGGTAATAAACTACCTACCCAAACTTCTCACTCTTCTGCTATTGTTTGGGGACAAAGGAGACCCAAGCTGTAATTTAGTATATTGTTGTGTGTGCCTGCCTTTGCTGTTTGGGCATAGTACCACACCACTGTTCACTGGTACTAATGTAACGTACAAGTCTCAATCTATTAGTGAAAGTAAAATTTGCTGTGACATTTTGATTCTGAAGCCGCGAGCAATGAAAGGGGTAGCACGGCACAGGTTATTTGTATTATGTTAATAAAAAATGATGCTACCATATGATACCAATGCTGAGCAGAGAACACTGATTAGTATTTTCCCAAAGTTACAGTCTAATTTTAAAGTGGTTGAATACCAAGGTTTTAGATTTAATCACGTCATCATCTTAATAAATACTTTCAAATGTTGCCTGAATTGTCTTTGGTTAACAAGAAAAAACTAAAACAATAAGATGGATACTTAGCTTTTCGCCCTCTTTAAGAGTTTCTAAAAATAAAGATCATTTGTATATGAAGAAGGTTTTATCAGAATAGTCCATTTTCCCATCTCAGAATATGTTCTTAATCTGGATTAAAATTATAAGCAGAAATAAACTAAAATAATAACATATTTCTCAACAAACAGTAGATTTTGATACAGTACACAGAAAAGTAATTCATGTATTATTTCAACTTTAAAGCATACTTAAAAAAAGCATTTCCCTGTATTTTTTCACCTGCTTGCTTGAAGTGCTCATTTAATGTACACAGGTATGAGCATATATGTGTGTGTATATATTGAGACATATATAGAGACATCTATTCATATAGATGGTTCAAATGTTTCTTTTAAATAAGCCTGGTAATTTACAAAGTTAATAGGAAGCAGTCCCCATTCCAAACTTATTTAAATCTACGTAACATACTTTTTCAATTGTGCTTGCTATCCCCATGAAGTTTGCACTCACACTTTTATTTCAAATGAATGTCTTCTTTATAGTGTCAGAAAATACTGCAGGAAAACCCTGTAACACAACATAAAGCACACACAGAACAAATAACCCCCAAGGAAGGAGAAATTATTGTCATATTATCGTTGCTGTTACTGCTCCTGTATTTTCACGTCCACAGTGATCTATGAATATTTCTGTGGCATCTTGAAGAAAACAAAGCCCAACTCTGCAAATATCTTCCCCAAATCAGAACTCAAATGATTTCACTGACTATCCTCAGAAACTGTTATTTCCCAGTGAGACCAAACGTGGGCAGTAACAATTACAAATCAATTACCATAAAAACATTCTATCATTTTTGCCCTCCTCTTCCATATCCTTGGGGCTCTCAACTGATATTTTCCCATGTACAGTGGACTCTGTGCTCCTGTCTGTTAAGCTTACTAAGCGGGTGTGCCTGTTTGAATTATTATTGAACTTGTGTAGCCAACTCCTATGTTGTGAAAAGCATTGCATAAACAGCTGCATCATGTATTAAGCATAGCAATTGCATTATGAGGTCAATAAAAGATCGTAGGCAAGATATCTGGAAAGTAATTACTTCTCTTTAATGAATATAGAGCCTACTAATTTCTGAGTGCTGTAGGCATAACAGTGCTATATATGTTTTATAGTTTATAAATAAATCGTTATTACCTTACACAAAGAGTAGAAATACATCCTTGGAAGAAAAGTTAATTTGTTGTAAAGAGGAACATTTTGTTTAAACTACTAACATATAATGGATTATCAAGTAATTCCAATATGCTGTAATTGAGAATTACCTCTCTCAATGTGGAATATTCAATTGCATTTAGTACATCTGGGAGAAAACTGTATTTTCATCTCAGCTCTCCTCTACGTTAAAAGCATGATTTATAGGGCTTCCCTGGTGGTGCAGTGGTTGAGAGTCCACCTGCCGACACAGGGGACGCGGGTTCGTGCCCAAGTCCAGGAGGATCCCACATGCCGCGGAGCGGCTAGGCCCGTGAGCCGTGGCCGCTGAGCCTGCGCGTCCGGAGCCTGTGCTCCGCAATGGGAGAGGCCACAACAGTGAGAGGCCCGCGTACCGCAAAGAAATTTTTTAAAAGAAGCATGATTTATAGCATATATTTTATGTGGGGAATAATGGCAATACAAAGTCAACCTTATGCTATGAATAATTTAGAATTATTTCTTTAGTTTAAATATATTTGCATGCAAATTACATGATATAATTATTCTCACATAGAAGTCTGGCTTGTCTTGGTTTTTTTTGTTTGGTTTTTTTTTTTTCCCAGTAGCCCATTTTTCAAGGTGTAACCTCCACATTTATTATGAATTGCCAATTTAAGTGTGTATACTTTGCATGTGTGCTCTCTCTCTCTCTCTTACCTAAGCAATATTGAGATTAGAATGTCATGTTATAATATCATTTATTAGATAATATTACAAGAGATGGTTTCATCAAGGCATTAATTTCCCATTTTATTAAATAAAACCATAATAAACACCTCCTGATAATTTTAAATTTTAGAAGTCTGAAGCACATTTCACAAGTCTACAGAGCAACACCACTACCTTCCTAATTCTTGAAATGTTGGGCAGACATCACAGAAGAAGAAAATTTGTTTCGGTAACAGAAACTGTGACAAAGCAGCAACAATTGTTAATGCTCTATTGTTAGTACCACTTGCTTATTTCTAAGAAGCTCTGGTCTTTTTACAGACTCCAAACACCAATTGAGAAATCACTAATGTTTAGCAGTTAGAATGAAGTCCTTCAGAGAATTTTGAAACTGCAAAGATTCAGTTCTTTACATTTAACTCTCCATTTATTTCTTAACTTTTTCATATTATCTACATACAGTTGAAAAAAATATCCCATCCGTGTTTGAAGATGACCTGAAGTAAAGAAGTATGGATTTCACCTGATTCACAGAACTAGGCATTTCTTAGACCACAAAATAGATAATTTAAAAAAAATCATTCAACAGTATTAACAAGAGCATCAATACCTGTTGTAAAGCGGACCAGCCATCCTAAAACACCAACACAAGTTACCCGGAGCTAAAAGTTACTACCCCTGCTTCAGGGCAGGGAGGAAGGAGGGCAGAAGGAAATGAAGAGTCTGCTCCAGCCTTCACCCTCCACCCACTGAAATCCCACGTGATCACGGAAACAAGATAACCCGCTTCTCATGTCACTTCCCTCTCTAACCATGTAACCTCAGGAAACCTAGACAACTCAGCTTTAGTTTCTGTGCGTGTAAAAGTTCGCCTTAAAAGAGTCACAGCTCCTTTCAATCTAAACTTTCTGTTATTTCAACTTCTGAAGGAGAGCAACAATGGCAGAGGAATGGAAAGGCAGAAAATATACAAAAGCCAACGTTTCTTAAGTGCCTCGCATGTTCCTGATTCAGGTTTAAGGGCTTTACTTCATTAGCTCATTTATTCCTCACAAAAACCCTCGGAGGCAGGCACCTGTGTCACCTCCATTCTATCATTGAGGAGATTGAGGCACAATGAGGTAAGAAAGCCCAGAACCAGAAAGTGGCAGGGAAGTCCCTGGCGGTCCAGTGGTTGGGACTAGGGGCTTTTACTGCCGAGGCCCAGGTTCAATCCCTGGTCAGGGAACTAAGATCCCACAAACCTTCTGGCGCGGCTGAAAAAAACAAAAGCAAAAACAGTGACAGAACCAGGATAGGAAACCTCCTCTGTGTGGACGGGATGCTTGTCTCTTAATCTCTACAGAAAAGGTACTGGCAGCATGGAAGAGTAAGGGATGCCAGGAGTGAAACCTGGCCTGGTAAGGAGCTGGTCTTACAATTGGCAAGAATAGGCTTTGAGAACTTACTGAAGGGCCATAAAGACAGGGGTCCACTCGCCTTCATCTTGGGCTTTCCCATCTGATACCATTTGTAGATATCAACCTTGCTTTAAAATATTAAGCAGTATCTACACAAAATTGACATGATTTTTTTTATAGCCACACAATGGACTGCTCATGCTGGCACTTAAAAATAAAACTAACTTAACTAGGATTGTGTAAGTACCTTTCCATTAAGCATCAAAAATGAAAGTTTGGGAGTTCCCTGGTGGCGCAGTGGTTGGGAGTCCGCCTGCCGATGCTGCCGATACAGGGGACGCGGGTTCGTGCCCCGGGCCGGGAAGATCCCACATGCCGCGGAGCGGCTGGGCCCGTGAGCCATGGCCGCTGAGCCTGCGCATCCGGAGCCTGTGCTCCGCAACGGGAGAGGCCACAACAGTGAGAGGCCCGCGTACCGCAAAAAAAAAAAAAAAAAAAAAAAAAATGAAAGTTATCTGAGAGGTTATAGTGATAGAGGAATAATCTAGGAGTTTGAAGTCATAAATTCTGCTCCGGGGTCCATTTCTAACTAGCTCTGAAAGCTCAGCTAAGTCTCAACAACGGTAGGTCTAAGTTTTCCCATCTATAAAATGAAGGGTTGATTCCAGTTTCTCAACCACCTCTAATATTTCATAATTATTTCCTTAGGTCCATGATCATTATACAGAATAAGACTATGAAAGCCAGACCCACGTGTATTTAAACCATTCAATCCCCCATTTGGCCAAGATGGGCTGCCTGAGATGCACGTTGGTAGATTTAGTTTAATATTCATGTCTAAAATATCTTTTGAGCACCTACTTTGTACAGAAACAAATAAGTTACAGCTCCTGTTCTGCACGAGATCACATTCTAGTATGATTTACTATTTTAATCACATACAAACATGTTGCTGCTGTTTTAAAGATAAGCACCATACTTTGATGACTCCATCTCTGACAACAATGTTAATCAAATTTTAGTTTGCACACAAGAAGTACAGGGAGACTTTGCTTCAAATGCATATTCTCACTCAGGAGGCCTTAGGGCCCCAATACTCCAGGTGATACTGAAGCGAATAGTCTAAATTCGAGAAACACTAATCCAGAGCCCTGTCTTAAGTGTGCTGCATGGGACCTGTGCACAACCAAGCACCATCCTCTCAATACTATTCTAAGTTTAACAAAATCCATTTGACAACTACAGCAACCCCTACTGGACAGGTCTGAAAATAACAACCTGTTAAAGCTGTTTCCAAATCACTTGGAAGGGACAGTAAAACCACACCCTCTTCAGTCAATGTAGCCAAGCTAGAAGATGTTGAAAGATTAAGCATAGAAAGGTGCCAGTCCAAAAGAAAAACAATATAAGTAACAGGGGCAAAATCTATGAGAAGCAGCAAAAGCAATTTAAGAGTGACATTTACAGTGATACGAGCCTACCTCATTAAACAAGAAAAATCGCAAATTAACAATCTAGCCTTACAACTAAAGAAACTAGGAAAGGAAGAATAAACAAACCCCACAGTTAGTAGAAGGAAAGGAATAATAAAGATCAAAGCAGAAATAAATGAAATACACACTAAAAAAAAATAGAAAAGATCAATGAAACTAAGATCTGGTTCGTTGAAAAGATAAACAAAATTGCTAAACCTTTAGCTAGACCCATTAAGAAAAAAAAAGGATAGCTCAAATAAAATCAGAAATAAAAGTTACAACTGACACCACAGAAAGGATTATAAGAGATTACTACAAACAATTATACTCCAACAAACTGGAAAACCTAGAAGAAATGGTTAAATCCTTAGAAACATAAAATCTCCCAAGACTGAACCAGGAAGAAATAAAAATATGAATTTCAGACTGATTCCTAATAAGGAAATTGAATCAGTAATAAAAAAAAAATTCCAAGAAACAAAAGTCCAAGAGCAGACAGATTCATAGATGAAAGCTACCAAACATGTAGCACCTATCCTTCTCAAACTATTGCAGAAAATTTCAGAGGAAAGAACACTTCCAAACACATTCTATGAGGTCAGCATCACCTTGATACCAGAACCAGACAAGATAACGTGAAAAAAACAAAATTACAACCCAATATCAATGATGAAGTTAGACGCAAAAATCCTCAACAAGATATTAGTGAACTTAGTTCAATACATTAAAAGAATCATACACCATGACCAAGTGAGATTTGTCCCAGGGATGCAAGAATGACTCAAAATCCAGAAATCAATGTGATATGCCATGTTAACAAATTGAAAAATAAAAATCATATGATCATCTTATTAGATGCAGAAAAAGCTTTTGACAACATTTAACATCCATTTGTGATAAAAACTCTCAACAAAGAAGGTATAGAGGGAGCAAACCTCAACATGATAAAGACCACATATGACAAACCTACAGCCAACATCATACTCAGTGGTAGAAAGCTGAAAATTTTTGATGGGAAATTTTGACGGGAGAGGCCACAACAGTGAGAGGCCCGCGTACCGCAAAAAAAAAAAAAAACCAAAAGGCTGCTGGTGAATTCATTCACAAACCCTGTATTATGTATCAAATGCATGCAGTATCAAAGAATATCTAGAGGTTAAGCTGCTCAGCACTGCCTCCAGCCCAGAGAGATGACTCTTCTACAACCCAGACATTCCCAAACTCAGGAGTGGGCTTTCCTTAGTGATAGGGGCTGATGGCCTGGGCCTGGTCCCAGCTTCTAGCCCAACCCCTAACAAATGGAGGTCCAACGAATGGAAAAGGTAAACTAACTTTTTAGTTTTAATATGTTTTTCAAGGGCAGAAATTGTGGGGTTTTGATTGATTCCAATAATAACTTTCTTTTGCCTTATTTGGAATATAAAGGGCTAATTTTCCCCCTAATCTATCCATGAATGTATAATATTTTTAAAAGACAGCAATCAAGATTCCTGATGGTTAAGCAAAATATTTGGAAATGTTATCCATGTCCCCTCCATGTGAATACGTAGCCTTGCTTTTAGGAAAGAGCAGAGGGTATATGACATTCTCTGCTTAAGAACAAGGACCATAATCTACTAGCCACATCTACTCCCAAGAGAAGAATATTATACAAAGGTACCAGGCTCTCGGACATCAACTGAGCAGTTTCCCAAGGATTTTATGACATAATGTAGAGCAATGTGTATGAGTGAACACCAGAGCAGAATCCTGATGATATACCACGAACACAAGTTACTTGGGTAAGTCTCTGTATTATGATGGATCCTAAGTTTAATGGAAGTGGGAATACACTCAACCTCCATGACCCTGTGCCTGAAGGAAAGGAAAGTTGCAAGTCTCATTTGCTTTTTTTTTGTTTTTTTGACTGCACCGCACAACTGGTGAGATCTTAGCTCCCCAGCCAGGGATCCAACCCACGCTCCTGGCAGTGAAAGTGCAGAGTCCCAACCACTGCACCGCCAGGGAATTCCCTCATTTCTTCTTTATCACTCAATCACTCATAACCTAGAGGTCATAAGCTCTTTCATCGGTTGGAATTTCAATTTCTATATGAACTTAATATTCCCTGTACTTTAAATTTATAGAATCAGGATTTTTACATATGGGAAGAGCTAATGGTAATGGTAACCCACATTTATTCCAAGTTCTTCCATGCATAGAAAGAAAACTGAAGCCAGAAGAGTGTATCAATCAATAGCACGGTTTTACTACCTAAGTCTGTTTTGTAGAGGAATAAAATTGATATATGTGAAGATCTTTGAATATCTAATACAAAAATTTTTAATTTCCAACCACATACTTGTACACCACAAACCACACTTGAGGTAGCAGTTAAGACTCAGTTCAGTCTAGAATGTTTTCTTATTGTATATTTTACTTTAATATCACTCCACCCCTTAGTAAAGATCTCTTCTGTCTTTGAACTCTTACTGCACCCAAAATCTACACCCCAGCTGAGCATATGATATATAAGGGTAAGGGGCTCAGGACCTGTGAGCAGACAATTTGTTTCTGAATCCTGGTTCTACCACTTACTGACTAAATGACTTTTGGGATAATAATAACAAAATATTTGGTGGTGACTTCTAATTATGTATGTTCTAAGACTATAAAATCACGGAATGTTGTAACAGGGGACTTCCCTGGTGGCGCAGCGGTTAAGAATCCGCCTGCCAATGCAGGGGACATGGGTCAGGTCCCTGGCCCAGGAAGATCCCACATGCCATGGAACAACTAAGACCGTACGCCTCAACTACTGAGCCTGCGCTCTAGAGCCCACGAGCCACAACTACTGAGCCTGCAAGCCACAACTACTGAGCCCATGCACCACAACTACTGAAGCCCGTGCACCCTAGAGCCCATGCTCTGCAACAAGAGAAGCCACTGCAGTGAGAAGCCCACGCACCACAAAGAAGAGTAACCCCAACTTGCCACGACTAGAGAAAGCCCATGCCCAGCAACAAAGACCCAGTGTGGCCAAAAAAAAAAAAAAATTAATGTTGTAACAGAATAACTTAAATTTACATATCACCTTTCTCCAACTCATCTAGGGTATTTTACATACAGAACATTTTACGGAGATAGTCTAATTTGTCATACTGCCCTCTAGTGATATAACGTAGTGTTATAGTAACCCCATTTTAATAAGATTAGTTTCTATTCTATATGGACTTAAATATATCAGGCATCAAATCATGATCAGAGATATAATATGTAGACAAAAGCCCCTTTGGCATAATTAAAATGCAAAATGAATGCCTGTCCTTTCCTCCAATACTAACCTAATTAAAGTTCTGTGCATTATTTTCCAAATAGAGTAAATCAAGTTTAAAGAAATAAAAGGAATTTTCTAAGTTTTTGCACAAAGATTGGGATAGAACCTAGGCTAAGAGCTAGATCTGTTCTCTTTATCTTCTTCACAATTTCTGCAAGACTACACTATGGGCTTTTAAGTTATCACCTTTAAGTTACATGTCGCTGGTGGTGGTCCTTTGCAAGGACAGAATAAAGCAATGCCAGTTGTCAGGCCACTTTTAAATTCAGTAGTATATGCTATAACTTCCAAACATAATAAAGATTTATCTGTCTTTATAATTGCTATATGGGAACCATCTGAAACACAAAAGTGCATTGCTTTTCACTGTTGGCCTTTGAGCTCAAAAGTTTATGAAAACTTCCTTTGTGGAAGAAGGAACCCTTCTATGCATCATTCACTTCTTAAGCAAGTCCAAGACAGGGAGAGCTGAACATTTGACACCATTCAAGCTCTCAGTTTAAAAGCAATGCAGGGGCTTCCTTGGTGGCGCAGTGATTGAGAGTCCGCCTGCCGATATAGGGAACACGGGTTCGTGCCCCGGTCTGGGAAGATCCCACATGCCGCGGAGCGGTTGGGCCCGTGGGCCCGTGGGCCCGTGGGGCCATGGCCGCGGAGCCTGCGCGTCCGGAGTCTGTGCTCCGCAACGCGTGAGGCCACAATAGCGGGAGGCCACAACAGGGAGAGGTCCGCGTACGGCAAAAAAATAAAATAAAATAAAAATAAAAGCAATGCAATCCTTTTCAGTATCTAAAAGATGAATTTGGCCTCTGAGATATGTGTGATGTTTGTTTTTTAAGGCTGCCAATAACCATATTGAATAGTTAGTTCAATAAGAGGTACATATACATATTCTGGTTCTTTGCTTCACTTCTTTGTATGAAGAAGTAGATCTGCAAAATTTTATAATACATTGTCTTTGCTTAATAAATTCCATCCTCCATGTAAAATAACCTTAAAGTTAGAATATCTAGAGATGTTAAAAAGCAAATGATAGTATTTCAGTAGTCTCCTGCCAGCTGCCCTCACACTCGGATCCTAGTGTCTAGCATGAGGTCAGGGGGTGGGACTGAAGGCTCCAACCCTCCAATCACAAGGTTGGGTTTCCAGGATACCAGCCCCCATCCTTAGGTGAGGTCCAAAGTCGCTTCATTAACAAAAGAAAAACATATTCATGGCTCTCATCACTTAGGAAATTCCAAGGTTTTAGGAGCTCTGTACCAGAAACAGGACAAAGACCAAATACATATTTCTTATAAATCACTATATCACAGACACAATGTTGAAAAATGGACGGCAGGAGGAAGAAAGAAGCCAAAGTTTTTCTCTCCATGCCCATTCTCTGCCTCAGCATTCCCACAATGGTTCCAGCTTTAACTGGGTGACTCCAGTCTCTGAGCTTAGGTAACATAACCCCATCCACCTTTGTCTTAAGCCTAGGGTTGGAAGTAACATTTTGCTCTTGCTAATCTCTGGGATGCCTCATCTTCCTCCCACAATTCTGCTCTTCTGCACTTCCATCACCTGAGTAACAAATTTCCTGCACTAAATTCTCTGTTTTAAATACTTAGATTGGTGTCCATTTTAATGGTAGACCACTGAATGATGTATTCTATAACAGAGAAAAGCTGAAAATAGTTTGAATTTCCATTAACGAGAGGATAGTTAATTATGGCACTGTCACTCTGTAGAAAATCTCACAGCTATGATTATAAAGGCTTCTTTATAGGATTATAAAGACTTCTAAGGAACAAGGAAATGATTATGATACAGTATATATTAGGTGGAGAAGAAACATACTGTCTAACTTTAACAGAATAATTAGAATCTCTGTTTTAGGGTGTTGATGAAGGTATGGGTGACTTTTTATTAGATTTTAAATTTTTCCTGTAATGTAATATTGTGGAGGGTAATCTGCTTTGTTCAAAGTCTACCAATTTAAGTGTTAATCTCATCCCAAAATACTTTCACTGAAATATCCAGAATAATGTTTGACCAAATATCTGGCCACCATGATCCAGCCAAGTTGACACATAAAATTAACCATTACAATTAACAATTACTCTTTAACTAACTTTGAAACCATCAGGAAAACTACATCCCAGGCTTAGGACTTGTAATTTCTCTCTAGCTCAGGGGACAAGGGGAGGTGTGGCAGTGTGACATCAGCTGGTCATGGGGCGGGGAGGGGGCACTCACATCCCTTGACCCAGTTGAGCATCAGGAACTGAGTGTCCTACTAGTTTGCATTTCCCCACATTTAAATAGCTAGTTCATGATGGAAGAAAAAAAGAAGATATAAAGTGAGTCAAATTTCCCCATCTGCCAACGTGATAAAAGATAGAGTAGATGGGATATTGGGTACCTTACACTACCCATCCCCAACTGTCACATACGTCTCAATCCTTGGTATTCCTTACACATGCTTTTTTTGTTTTTAATTCAGAAGTTATCCAGAGAACTATTCAACTATTTCCAAGGCATCACAGCAACTCTTCTCTCACATAGATGAGAGTATGTGATGGGGAAAAAATCTTCAATATTGGGAAGCAGGAAAAATGCATTAAAAAATAATTTGAGAGTGAGTACAGGTTATAACTTAATAAAGATGTTAATTCCTTATTGCATTATTAAGACATCATTCCTTAAGTTAAGGTGGATTTTTAAAAGTCCTTATGTTTACACTATGGCTTGTCCTTTTTAAGAATTATTCAGAATGCATCATATTTGGTAGAACATCTGTATAAGGAAATTAAGAAAGATCTCAAACAAGTAAGTGCCTTAAACCCAGGAAATAATTCAGTCTGGGTTATTCATTGAATGAGAAATAAAACATGAATTCTGGAATTCATTTTAATGCCAGTGTTTTCTTAAAATATTTTATTTCTTTGAGTGAGTATGCATATGATTCTGATATTAGAAACTTCAAATTATGATATTCACTCAGAGTTTAGCATATAGTAGCAATAATGACATGGAGTGATGGTAGCAAAACATGGTTCCTCTACATAAGATAGAATAGCAGATGAACATTAAAAAAAAAGAAGCAAATTCAAAGAGCAATTTATTCAGTGGCCAGCAAGAAGGGATTTGTATAATCTAGCCTAGAGGAAACACACATAGAGATGTGCTTCTGGGAGTCTGGTCTAATGACATAGATGACCAAAGCTGAACTTTAACAAAAATAAATTGATTCTTCTCTCCAGTCAAACCCCAAGCCTCTATGTTTAGTAGCCATGAGCTTACCAGCAGGTTTCCTAACATGAAAAAAGATTCAGTGAAACATCAAAGAACAACATAGATCCTTAAAATATCTTAGTCACTGATCCAGCTAGAGTAGGTGGTACTTCATGAAATGGTACTAACAATCCGGTCCCTGCAGCATTTAAAACTCCAAGTTAGAGAACTGATACAATTGCACAACAATGTTAAATGAGACTCAATTATGTAAGTGAATACAAATACATGTTCACTTCTTCAGATATATTAGTTTATATTCTGGAAGCTTTCTGTAATAACATTACAGCAAATGACTCCTTAGTTCACCAAAAATTTCTGCACCCCTTTCCATAGTGTAGAGTAGTCATAAGAATTGTTGAGGGGGAATTGTTTCTCAGATTCTTCGTATGTAAAGGAGCTGTATGACTCATTCTTGACAACATAATAGCAGAAATGGTATGCTGCTGCAGATGATTGAGTGAATATACATTCTCTATCCTCATTCTTCCCATCTGTCCATTGAATGAAGAAGACTGGTGCCCCAGAGGATAGTATAATCACAAGCCCATAGCAGACTGGATCCCTGAATCACCACATGGAGGAAACCCACACACCAATCAGGAACACCTGAATTGGGTTGTTGCGTGTGCAAGAAAATAAGAATGCATGGATATATGGCTCTAGAGAAACAATATTATCAACAGGCTTAAGTTCGAGGGCAGTGTTTGTCTATTATTTTGTGTTTTTGTAGTACCTAATGTTCTAGCAAGTCCAGCACATGCATAGTTGATTTATGAGTTATACTTTCAAGGTCATAAAATATCCCTCATCAAATTTTTTAAATCTCCCACTTTAGTTTGTCATATCCTCTGTATCTCACCATTAAGACCTTCTAAACCGATCTTGCTTAAAGCAATTACGTTTCCTGAAATGTCATCAGATATCAATCACTCATTAGTGTCCTGAGCCATGGATCAAGGTAGAGTCTTGAGGGAAAAGACCCTAGGATGTATTTATTTTACAGAAGGAATAGGGTCAGAATGATGGAAGAGTTCTTCCCCGTAAGGGATACATAGCAAAGGGGTCTAAGCAACGCTGGAGTTGCATTAAAGCATTTGGATCCTGAAAATGGGAGTTACAGAGCTCTAACATTTGCCAGGAATAACTATTACAGTCTAAACTGGTGTTGGATATTCACCCTAAACTCCCCAGACACTGACAAAAGCTGCATTTCTTGATGTAAAGGCAGAGAACCTATATTTTGGCATGTGTTGAACTTCAGTCTAAAACTACTTTCTGTCCATATTTTTACTGTGTTGTGCCCACAGTACCTCCAGGTGTGCAAAGGGCTCATGGAAGTTAGAGTGAGAAACTGTATAAGTAACCCACATGCCAATATCAATACAGTGCTCTCAGTAACTCTTTAGAGATGTCATCTAAACACTTCACAGAGAACTTCTCTCCCTGCAGAAATGAGGGAATCATATTCTTCATACCCCATGAAAATCTATTTCCGCCAAAGAGCAGGATATCTCAGCATCTGTTGTGTGGTTCAAGTGACCTAATAGATTATGTAACATAAATGAAAAACAATAAAGTATAATGTTGACACAGACACAGATTGAGTTGGCTGTCACAGTAAACAAGGGCTGATTACCACAATAAAACAAAAAAGAAAAGTAGGGATATGCCAAACAAAGATGAGAGTCAGGAAAAAGTCCTTACTGACAGCCATTGTAGTTATGTTATTGGCATATGATAGTTTGGATGAAGAAACTTGAATTAAGTTTCACCCCCCAAAAATCATTTTGAATTCTTTATACTTTATCAATGATCATAAATCTTAAATCAGTTTTAGAACAGTACATGGTATATAGTAGCTATTAAATAAATATTTGTTCGATGAATGGATTCATTAAAAAAGAAACAATGTAGACAACACTATGTGAAGTTGATATTTGAAAAGAAAGAGGTAGGTTGGCCACTAAAGGAAAGAAATGAAGGGCTCAGTAACTTATTTTTAGTGGGAAATATGAAGATTTTAAAAGACAGCCAGAAGGATCCATCAGAATTAGAGAGGTTGAAATATAAGCAAGGAAAAAACAGAGTAGTTTCAGAGGAAGAGATGGGCTCAAATCCAAGGATAGATTAACCTTAAGAAGAGGGAGAGGGACTTCCCTGGTTGTGCAATGGTTAAGAATCCGCCTGCCAATGCAGGGGACACGGGTTTGATCCCTGGTCTGGGAAGATCCCACATACTGCAGAGCAACTAAGCCCATGCACCACAACTACTGAGCCTGCGCTCTAGAGCCCGTGAGCCACAACTACTGAGCCCATGAGTCACAACTACTGAAGCCCGTGCGCCTAGAGCCCATGCTCCGTAACAAGAGAAGCCACCGCAAGGAGAAGCCGACACACCACAATGAAGAGTAGCCCCCGCTCACTGCAACTAGAGAAAGCCTACGCGCAGCAACAGAAAAACCCAACCCAGCCCAAAATAAATAATTTTTAAAAAAAACAAAAAGAAGAGGGAGAGTGGGAGATACCTGGCAGTCCAGTGGTTAAGACTCGGCACTTTCACTGCTCAGGTCTGGATTCAATCCCTGGTCTGGGAACTAAGATCCCAAAAGCCACATGGCACAGCCAAAAAAAAAGAGGGAGAGTGCTCTAATGCTCTAACGTAACAGAAATGAAGAGGATGGACTAACGACAGATGCTAATCGGTTTTGGTGCTTCATATGTGGAAATGAGGAAACTCCCAAAAGATGGTGAGTATTTTCTCTATAAAACTAGAGATAAGTGAAGAGAGGAGGGTAAAGACCAGAATCACAGATTTAAGGAGCCCAGAAAAGACTTGAAATAGGCATTATGGTAAGTGGGAAAGTGAGTCGCTCTAGTATTATTGGCCAGTGTTGACAAACACTTGAAACTGATTATGAGTTTAAGTGAAACCATTTTACCCCTGTAGTGGGGTTTTCTTCCACAGCCCTTAGCTTCTAAAAATAGGCATACAGAATTTTCCAAGAAGAAGAAGGCTGCAATTCTTCCAGAAGAAGAGAACAAAGAAAGAGAGGATCAAGTAATTATTTAACATCACTTAGAGGGTTTTGAGATGACAAGCCATCTGAATATAAGCTGAAAATGGAGTGAAGTGACAAAAGAAAACTGATGAATAGGGCAAAAATAGAGTGATCAGTAGACCGCAGGTTCTGGTGAGGTACAGGTATTGAACAAGCAACAGAAAGGAGAAAACACTATGATCAGAGAGCTAAAATAGTGATTTTGAAGGGGGAGAACTCGTCTCTGCTGATAAGGTCCAAGTGTGAGCTAATGAAGAAGTGAAGATGGTTGCAGATGGGGAGTTTGAGGAATTGAGAGGCCACGCTATTGGATGAGCCATCCAAGGACATTGGAGCCCCAGGATGAAAGCCAGATACTTTGTGAGAGTGATCTGCAGCTACATGACAGCATCTTTACACACCGTTGTAAAGCAATTATACTCCAATAAAGATGTGAAAAAAGTAAATAAATAAAGAAATGGGGTAGAGTGACTGCACTGAGGAGGGGAGGAAATACACCTCAAGAATCCAGGTATTGTATAAGATGGGGGAGAGATAATGTCTAAAAGAGACGGTAGGATCAATAGACACCAAGCACACCCACTCTTAATAAAAAGCCCCTGCCTGGAAGGACTTCAGAGGACCTGGTGCCTGGATGGGAGTTCACCTGAAGGATAGGGAGAAAGGTCTGAAGGCTGAGGCTGAGCAGGTAAGGGAGTTACCTGGGTACGGAGTGATAGTTATAGAAGGCACAATAGTCGCATTGAGGATTGAAGGAAGGAGAGGAGGAACAAGGAAGTTCAGAGCATTATGGGAATAAACCCAACCATAGCAGGCTGAGTGACGATCAGTATTAGCAAGGCCTTTGATTCGACACACATAGGACTGGATGCTTTTTTGATATTATAAAAGGTAAGTGAGTAATTTCAGGTTATCTTTGGTTAATCACTAAATATGACCATTTATTTCTGTTAAATAAATTATGCAGATCAGCCTAACCGGGGCAAGTCACACACCGCAGTCCCAACTATATATTTTATTATAATTTGTGATGAAATTAATATTACCTATTTGTCTTGAAAATATAGCACACGTGTATACCTTTATTTAAAAGTCAAAGGTGAAAATCTTAAAAGGATTTAGCAAATAAATTAGTTATAAGTCGATTGTTTAATTTTGCTAATGAAGGAAGGAAAATAGTTCTATGTTTCAGAAAAATATGCTTGCCTTTGATGATATCAAATTGAAACCAGTAAACATTAATAAATTTTCATTAACTCCGGCCATGTCTTAGAAACAAGGAGGAGGGAGTATGTCTGGGGATCTTGCAGGTACACTGGAGGATAGCTGCCTGTCAGATGTATTGAACAGTTCCAGGGGCGGCTCTGCCTCGGTGAGCAGAGCTGTGATAAGAAGCCAGAAGAAAGGAGCACACTTTCTATGGGGCTGGAAAACAAAGGGCAGAGCATGAAACACACACAACAAACACTCCGAGAAGAGAAACTACACAAAAGAGCAATCAGTCTCTGTGTGAAAGTATTGTTTTTTTTTTTTAAGGTGAACTTCCTCACCTATTTGAAGATCCAATTTACCAAATTATAACATTTGAAAATTACTGTGATCTACTATCATAACAAAGCCATTGATGTGTGCAGACACCGGTGTGTGTTCTGACGCCTCTGCCTTTGTCTCTTGTTTTTCAAGTGACTGCCTGATAATCGGTGCTCTTTATCTCCTCAAAGATCTCTTAAGGTCTAAAGAAATTAAATCCTTGGAGGAATCATTGAGAGATATTAGATGTGCAAGAGTGAATTTCTAGTGTGAAGGAGCTTAGCACAGGCATCTTTTCTGTTTGTGTGAAAAGAAGAGCATCCCTCCTTTTTGTGGTCCACCTGGCAGAGCTAGATCCTTGGCTAGATCTAACAGCATTATCACAGCAAGTGAGGGGTCTGACTACTGGAAGGGGCACTTCCTAATTTAATGCTTTGGTGCCAGGCATCCTCTTAGACGCAGCATTGTAACAGGATGTGGTTTTGGCAGTACTTTTTCTCAGAACAAAAACATGAGGAATACGGTGCATCTGTCTGTCCATCAGCTCTCTAGGTGACACACTGAAAGGCAGCAAGACCTGGAACTCTGTCTTAGGAACCCATCTGACATCCAAAACACAAATGCTTCCATAGCCTAAGTTCATAGTACTTTCCACTGCATTCCTAGAAGAACTCAAAAACGAAACCTTCTTAGTTAGCATCTGTAGTTGCAAATAATCTCTAAAGAACGTTTCCTTCATAGTTTCTTTAATTATTATAAAGACTTCTCAGATAGTCCCAAGGATATTGACAAGGGCTCAAGGGATATTAGAATCTCTCCTTAACTTTGTTGATATCTGGGGGGAAAGAATTGCCTGAGTCATTTTAAAACAGAAGACACTGTGTCTATGTCTAAACAAAGAAGCACCTCCAGACAAAAAGGGGTCAATCATATAAAATTAACTGAAAGACCAAGACATGTGCTGAAACTTACCTCTTTCTCCCCCATATTCTCTACCCAGCATTCAGACTACTCTTCCCCTTCCTTTAGGCTCAGTGTCTTCCAAAGGTCAAGAGTCAGTATTGACAGGAGGCAATGGAAACATAAGGGGTCTAATTTAAAGTCCTGAGTCTACACTTCTGTTGCCACTGTTCTCATCTGTTCGCTTGTGTTCCGGCTGTGACAACCTGCCCAGTTATGGTCACCTGGCACCTGCATGTGAATCCACATGATAGCCCATCTTCCATGAAATGCTCTTCATTCAGCCATGTCATGAGCTATGATGTGTGAAAAAAATTCACGTGACCACCTGAAGTCTATAAAGTCAACGACAGAACTAGACTCGCACCAAAAGGAAAACTTACAAACATTTGTATTTATCTACTGGTAAGCTTTATTTGACAAATTTCATCAAGGAATTGAACGGAGGCTGGATTGTAATCAGGGAAGATAAAGTAGAGGGGATAATAGGTTTTAAATATAGTCATTTTAAAATGATGATAACTAAATTGCTTTTCTGTTTGTGCCACGGGCACATGATTGAAAAGAGAATTTAGACTAAATTCAACAACTACTTGAAATAATGGAAAGTGAAGCAACCTAGGTGTTAGGAGTTGTGCATGCTCTCCTGCAGGCTCACAACCACGCCCATATACCCCGGTAAGATACTAGGCAGGTCATTTAATACCTCCTTTTCTCTCGTTTGTATCCCTATCTCAGCAAAAGATTCATGCCCCGAATCTCCAGTTCTGAATTTATCAGAATCGGTTAACGATCAGACAGGAGCTCCACCCCAACCCCACCATAACCTCACCATAGATTGAATACTGTCAGCTGATCCAGAGTTTGCATGTTGTATTTTATGGATTGACACACTGTCAAACGTGCTAAAAAAAATAATAATAATAATAAAAGTCAATCTGGTCATGGTATATAGTATATTAAAGCCAACTGCTGTAACAGGCAAACCTATAAACAGGTGAGAAAGATGATTTTTCATTCAAGTAAAGAACAGCAGTTGATGTGGAGCGGGGGGTATGATGACGCCATGTCGTGGTTTAGGGATGCAGGCTCATGGGGTCTCTGCAGACTTCAGCATGTGGCTTCCCACGATTGCCCTAAGTTCTCACCAGCATTTGGAGGAAAGAAGGCAAATGGAACAGCAATGGAGTTTCCAGAGACCAAGCCTGGAAGTGTTATATGTAACTTTTGCTGTATTTTCAAAAGGAAGTGAAAGCAGATTTGGAGAGCAGCTAACCAGTCTTTGCCTTGCAAAGACATATCCAAAAAGTCATTTCACAGCAGCATATGAATGTATACATCCTTGAAGTCCCAGCTCAGGTCCTCTTTATTCCAGAAAAATTTGCTTGATATCCACAGGCCTCAACAATTTCTTCCCCCTCTAAATGTTTTATCTGTATAATGTATTTTGACACTTTATTATCTTGTCCTGCTATTTCTTTGTGAAAGTATGTCTTCTTTATTAATACCACAGACTCTTGAGAACAGAGATAGCCTTCAACTTCCTTGTCTGTCTTATCTCCCACCCTCTCCATTGCCATCTAGCACAATGAACCTAGTTAAAAACCATTAAATGAAAATAAATTTCATTAGTTCATCTTGGTGATTTTTTTTTTCAAAATACTCATACATGTAAACTGTATGAGGGGCATCTGTTTTTTTCCCAGTCCCCTTCCCAAGAACAGTGCCTGGCATGTCAAAGGCACTCAAAATTGTTTGTTGAATGAAAAACAGAGGTTTTATAATTCTATATTCTGTGATCATCATGCCCTGCTACTTTCCTTTGGGTCAAATACTTATAAGAAATTCTAGCAGTTGATGATGATGATAATAATAATAGCTAATATTTCCATAGTGTTTTTTATATGTCAGACATATAGAAAAATTCATTTAATGCAATATTTTGAAGTAGTCACTAATGTAAGTTCCTTGTATATATCTATCTTCTGAGCCAACGCTAACCTTCAGAGAGTCCTTGTGCAAATTAGAAAAGGCACAACAGGCTATAGCATTCACTAATCTATATTATCAAATAACATCCAGAGCAGAGACTTGTTCGTAATTGTTGAATGGATGGATGATGGGTGGACGGATGAAAAAAAAAATAACATTTGAGTGGGCCCAAGTGATAATACTTCCATATACTTCTCTTAATTGTCTGATTTGTTCTGCAATAATAATATGTCATTCAATGTATAAACTTATTTCAAAGAGAAAAAAAGAAACCTATAAGTAATAAGTGAGAACAAAATGCATCAGTCTGGATGAGTACGTTTTTAATTAAGAAAGAAAATGGATATAATGTTCATACCTAATGTCCCTTTAATTTCTAAGGTATATTCTTTCTTTGATAGAATTTATAAAAAGTTACAAATGTTCATTAAGTACTAAACCGATTTATACTTTATTTCTGCAGTTGAAGTTTGTAGAAGTTGAGCTAAATATTTATAATTAACCTTTTATTTTTAAATAATTATGGATACACAGGAAGTTACAGAAAAATCATAAAGAAAAGTACCATGAACCTTCACCCAGTTTCTCCCAATGGTAATATCTTAAATAACTATACCACAATATCAAAACCAGGAATTGATTTTACACTGGTACAGTCCACAGACCCTATTCAGATCTTAGCTATTTCAGATAGTCAGATTTCTCCAGTTTTATGTGTGTGTGTGCGTGTGTGTGTGTGTGTAGTTCTACGCAATTTTATCACATGTGTAACCACCACCAAATCAAGATACAGCTAAAGGATAGAGCCAAATAATGTTTTAAGATTAAAATGTCCCCAAAATAAAATTGTTAAATCTTTTTCCTAATGTTGTCATTAGACAGTTGGTGGAATTATAATTGTTAGTTGTCAAAATAATTTGGACAAATAAATAGGGATTATTCTCACCATTTTTCTACTTAAAAATATATCAGGATTTGTAGGGAAAAAATCATCTTAGATGCTCCCAGGGATTTTTCTATTTAGAAAGGAATCTGGTAGAGACGACTTTTGTACAATAATCATCTCATCTTTTGGTCATGTTCTTTACCATTTTATAAATAAAGGTTTGTAGTTTCAGCATTCAGAATCTTTATTCATCTCTTAATAACAGATGATGCAATGTAAGTACTCTGCCACCAGGTGGTGGTCCCTCCAATATGTGCTTTGAGATTCAAATTAAAACTAGGAATGATTTTCCATTTAACTCTCCAGAATATAACTTCCTCTGTTCTTTATATTTAGCTATTTCAATAGTCAGATTTAGCCAGGTATTCAAGGATATCTATCACCGGCCCTCAATTTCTTTCTCAGGTCTATCTCCCATACTTCCCCTGTATGAGAAACATTTGCTATGTCAAACCTGGTCTGTTCACTACTTCTCACATATGTTTTTTCTCATTACACTTCTGTATCACATTCATCTTTTTTTAAAAAAAAAAAGTGTCAGAGTATAGAGCCTGGTACTAGTAGGGGCTAAATAAATGCTTACTGTAAGCCTTTGCTCGTTCAATCCTTTTATCTAAAGGGCTTTACCACCTCCTCTATCTAGCTACAAAAATCCTTCAATGAAAGCTCAGTTTCGATGTCACCTCTTCCATCATTATCCCAGCAGGAAGTGATCTCCCCCCTGCCATACTCAGGTAGTGTTCTGTTTTTAGCACAACTGTAGCTCTTATACACTGCCTTAAGTTATAGGTTTTGAACATTAATCCTCTATTTTAATCTCCCATAGCCCTTAGAACAGTTTTTTGGGTATTCAGTGACTATTGGTTGAATTAATGCATTTCAATATCATATTTTAGAGAAAAAAATTAAAAGGATATTCCTATAACTATTACCTTTTTCTGATTCTTAACTTTTCTTTATGATTTATCCTGAATTCTAACTTGAAGTCAAATTTCCTACATGATAGTTTAAAAGTCATTGAAGTACCACATCGTTAAACTTTGGGTGGCTGGAATCAATATTCTCTGAAGTATCAACACTTCCTTGAGATACTCAGCCCTACTGTTGAGGCAAATCACCAACCTCTTTCCAGGTTAATCAAAAGTTGGATTCTCTTCTATCTTACCTACTACTTGAATCACTTAAAGAGACTCTTCTTTTCCAGTCCTAGCTTCCTCTTTGCCCTTGAATCTCTCTGCTTACTGTATAAGCTTCGTTTTAACATCTAACATCAGAACCTTTAAGAAAAACACTACTCTTTTTTCCTTATTAAAAGGACACATTACAAACCCTAGCTATGTTTTCTTTTATTAGAATTAGTAGCTAGATGACCTTGAATTGTATGCGCAATAGATCTTCTTTCAGAAACATTCTAGTAATAACTTGAGTTCCCAACCTGTCCTAGTACAGAGTTCCCAGAGCTGTTTCCTGAAAGAGTTTATGTTCTTCCTAAAGAAGAGAACATTTTAAAATAAAACTATTTTAAAATAAGGTTTGGGGATGGAAATTTAAGGCAGTTTCATGACAGTAACATTGATCTCTTTTGGCAGTTCTGATATTTATGTATTGGGTTTTCTCAAAGCTAGGTCACCTTTCTCAGCAACCATTTGCTGTTTTAAAAAGTGATTTCCTAAAGACCAAAGACTACCTTTTTCTATTTAGAGTCCAGCTTCACTGTCAGAACTTAAAATTCTCCAGACTCCTATGGAAGAGCTGCTTTAGGTCAAAGTACAGCTAGATATAAATGCCCAGATCTACCCTCAAAAAGGTCTCAGTCTCTAGAAGGGTTAATGGTACTGCTTATGACACTCGATAACTGTTCCAGTCGACTATTATGACTACAGACCCCCATGCCTAGAGCTCAGACTTGGTTTTTGTTAGTTCTGCAAAAACTGGATTCAACAAACATTTATTCAACATCTATTATGTGCCACATATAGTACTAGACTGAGGATGTAAGACATGATTTCTACCCTTGAAAAGTTTATTGTATTTTGGTAATTTTTTTTACTCTGACCCTGAGCCTAATATCATCTAAATAATTGATTTCCCAGACATCCTGAATCTTAGAATGTTTCAGACCTCACCATTGTTATGACCTGTGATCAAAAGATTTTTTCTTTTAGTCTTAATCCATTGAGCTCTGGCAACCACCCAATAAAAGAGGAAAAATTGCTCAACAAACAGTAGATAATAATATCTGAGATCACCCTAAGTCTACAAATTTTTTTTAAAAAAGGAGGGGTGGGCAAGAGAAATCATCTAAGTCAGTGCTCCTCTAGTACTTTAATGTATATAACGATCACCTGGGGATCTGGTTAAAATGCAGATTCTGATTCATTAGCTCTGGGGTGGGACCTGAGAATCTCCATTTCTAGAACTCTCTCAGCTAATATCCATGCATTTGGTCCATAAGTCACACTGTAAGCATCAGGCTCAAGCTTTTTTCCCAGTTCTAAATGAAAGCAAAGCATGAGGACCCAGTTAATATGGTTCTATACTCAGTGAACACTATTGAAAGAGTTCGGTCAGTCAGTACAAGAATTAGTGTTTTAAAAAGTTAGCAGATGGAGTTCCCTGGTGGTCCAGTGGTTAGGACTCAGCACTTTCACTGCTGTGGCCCGGGTTCAATCCCTGGTCGTGGAACTAAGATCCCGCAAGCTGCGGGGCGCGGCCACAAAAAAAAGGCTTAAAAAGTTAGCAGAAACTTTGTTGGGGTGCAAGAGGTGAGCAGCGTTCTTTTTACCTAATCAGGACATAAAATTAAAAGAGGTTAAAACAGTAAGGCCATTTGTTAAACACTTAAAAATTGAATGACTATATGATTCAGCAATTCCAATTCGGGATATATACCCCCCCCAAAACTGAAAGCAGAGACTCAAGGAGATATTTATACATCTATGTTCATAGCAGCACTATTCACAATAGCCAAAGGATGAAAGCAACCTAGGTATCTACTGACAGATAAATGGGTAAACAAAATGACATCTGCTCCAACATGGATGAACTTTGAGGATATTATGCTAAGTGAAATAAGACAGTCACAAAAGAACAATTACTGTATGATTCCACTTGGGTGAGGTATCTAGGTAGTCAAACTTGTGGAGACAGAAGATAGAATGGTAGTTGCCAGCGGCTGGGGAAAGGAGAGAATGGGGATTTATTGTTTCACAGGTACGGAGTTTCAGTTTTGCAAGATGAAGAGCTCTGGAGGTGGATGGTGGCTAGGGTAGCACAATAATGTGAATACCACTGATCCGTGCACTTAAAAATGTTAAATTTTATGTTATGTGTATTTTACAAAATTTTTTTAAATTAAAGCATGTTTTAAAACATTTATACAAGGGTGTGAACTACCCAGTGGAATAACAGTAGGGTGTCTTTGGAGCCCCAGATTTGTCTTATAAGAGTTCACGCTCAAACCAGCAGTGGAAGAAATGATAGACTTCTCTTTATTCAATTCAGGCAGAAAAATCAATTAATAGGATGACTTGTACCCAGGATTACAGACTATAGGACTAACCCCTTTGTAGCACATGAAGCTTCTATTGTCATGGAGACCACAAACAAGGACTCAACACATCTGTCAGTACTGTAATAAGAATTACCCTGTAGCTCTATAATCCTAGGTTTTGTGTCCTGGCCAGAATTCTCTGGTTCTATGTTGATAGCCACAACTTTCATGAAAAATAAAATTGTTCACTAGTGGATAAGCGTCTTTTAACTCTGAGAGCTCTTGTTTTAATTAAGTACATTTATTAAGTAAATCCCAACCTTGTTAATAATTTTGGGCAAAACTTAATCTGCAGAGTTGGTATTTAAACTATTTGTAAAATTAGATAAATATCTTTTAAGATTCAGCCTTGTGATTGAATATGTAATTGTGGATATATAATTAAATACGCAAAATATGTAATTACGTTAATTGATTTCAGCTTTCTGATTTCAAATTGAAAGCTATAGGATCATCTAATTACATTTGTAAACATTCTTGAAATGATTAAGAGTATGTGGTTCAATATATCTATAAATTTTAGTTGTTAGATAGATCAGAGTTCAGTACCTGGAAAGTTTTACTTGTTAGGTTAAATATTTGAAGTATTTATAAATGAAAGTTGAATATATTGAATTTATACAGTTTTATTCTCTATTTTTTTATTGAAGTATAGTTGATTTATAATGTGTTAGTTTCTGCTGTACAGCAAAGTGACTCAGTTATACACATGTAAACATTCTTTTTTTGTATTCTTTTCCATTATGGTTTATCTCAGGAGATTGGATATAGTTCCCTGTGCTATACATTAGGACCTTGTTGTTTTTCCATTCTAAATGTAATAATTTATACCTACCAGCCCCAAACTCCCAGTCCATCCCTCTCCTTCCCCTTCTCCCCCTTGGCAACCACAAGTCTGATCTCTATGTCTGTGAGTCTGTTTCTGTTTTGTAGATAGGTTCATTTGTGCCATATTTTAGATTCCACATATAAGTGATATCATATGGTATTTGTCTTTCTCTTTCTGACTTACTTCACTTAGTATGTTAATCGTTAGTTGCATGAATACAGTTTTAAAGGTTTAAGGAAATTAAACCAATGAACTGTGAAAATGGACTGATTACTAAAGTTGTTTATTCTTTTCTAAGTTGATTGAACATTGATCAAAAGCCCCCTTAAAAATGATTACTAAAATTCATATGAAAATACATATAAAATATAAATGAATATCAAAAAGCTTAAGAAAAACAAGATTTTGAGTTTAATGCTTTAATAAACTTAGTAGCAATTTAAAAGACTAAGGAAACAGAATCTTTTCTGTGCACAAAAACTGCTTTAAAACCACCAAAAATCTCCTATTAGTACTCCTAGATCATCTTAGATATTCTGCCTATTTGAAAAGATCAGAAGTAGATTCCAAAAACTTGTTTGATGAAGTTATACAGCCTTCAACCACTTCATCATTCCCCCTGTGGTTGAGTAGCCAGGACAAATTCAAAGGCTTGAGGCAAAACTAGGGTCCTCAATAGGCCTGCTTGAGAGGACGCTGGGTCTAGAGAAGGTCTGAGAAATTAGTTGTCTATGCCAAGCTGGGTAACCAAGTGTGTAGTATGAAGGGGCTGAAAGCCAGAAATCAATTATGTAAATCATAGTTGAGGAGTGGATAAAGTATCAGTGTTAGAGCTTGCAGTGGGGTGGAAGCCAGGCAGAAGAACTAGAAGGCTAAAAGCAGACAAGAAGCTTCTTGAGAGCAAATAAAACATTATTCTTATTCACCGCTGTGTCCACAGGCCTTCCAGGGCCTAGCAGGGTTTCAAGCATAAAGTAGGTGCTCAAATATCTATTGAAGGAATGAAAGACAAGATAACAAGGTTTAAAAAGGATCTGGTAGACAAAAACTAATGGAGAGGGGAAAGTAAACCGAATGTCGCTTGTACAAAGACTTTAGTAACGAAAGGAATGAACATCCTGCCCATTGTTGTGCCTTTCGATGTGGTCAGCATTGATTCAACAGGTGATTGATAATATCAGGAGGATTGAGAGGGTTTGTGGGCAGAAGCTTCTTCTGGTAACAGATAAGACCTCTAAACTAAAAGCAAGTCATCAGTGAGGATCTCAAAGACCTTCAGCATGCCCGATTTCTGGAATGGATAGGGATTACCATTCCCATAGACCAGTATTTCTTGGGGTGCGCTCTGTACACCACAAATCCTGTAGGATGGTAATAGGTGTAACTTGAAAAAAAGGCATCCATACGGGATTGCCTGTTAAGTAATTCCCAAGCCTAAATTATTCCACCTAAATTAACTAACTTTTCAGAACTCCTTGGACGAACCTATATCCAAGCTAAAAGAAAAAACAAAACAAAAAAACCCCAAAACCCCAAGCAAACAAAAAAAACAGATATGAATAGATACTACCCTTTGCCAAAAAAAAGGTGGGGGTGTTCTCTCATTAAATAAGTTTAAGAAGTGTTAGGCTAAACAAAAATAAACACAATGGTTTTTCTCTTTGCAGGACTTATCAGAATAATATTTTTATGTTCATTGTGAATTTTGAAGGGAAGTGTGCCATTTTGACCCTTTAACCCAGAGCAACTCTGGGAAATAATGCTTCATGGAACCTGCTTAGACCACCTGAGGTCTGAAAAACAATCCGCAAGCAGTTCTTCATGGGATCGTGAAATTTGGCTTTGTGGGAGGTCAATTTTTTTTCAATGTTTTAGTTCATTTGATTCCATTGTTGGCGATATTTTCCCTTCAAACAGAGCTATGATATGCAACTATGCAACTTCATGCCAACTTTTAAGAACTGTACAAATACAGGCAAAGTTTGCATGCTACTTTCACAGTTTTCAAAGAACTTTCCGTCATTTATTTAAGCCCCTCCAGTATTCCTGTGAAACAGTCACGGCACATGTGTCCATTAGAAGCAGAAGGACCAGAGATGTGACATCTTATGCACAAGTCACGGCTCAGTTCTATTTCTTTTTTTTTTTTTTTAAATTCTATTTCTTGATTTAGAGGCCAGGTTGCACGATTTTTTTTTTTGCATGATTTATTTTTGAGATGGGTTTGTCTGTTATCAGCTGAGCAAATGTTTATTCCCTTCCCTTATCAAGTGTAGTATAAAAGAAACCATGATGACACAACTGAAATGCAAATTTGAGGAATTAAATATATATACTTGAATTTTTTTTCCACAGGCAGAACCAGTTACGATAGTGATTAACCCAGCAGCTTCCATTAGAATCTCCTTCAAATGAGGTGATATGTCATCCAGAATATGCAAAGTAATCTTTCTCCCACTTATGTGTACTTCGTTTTCTAAATAAACCTTCTCAACTTTCATCAATCACACGATCAGTCAATTAAAATGGTTTCCCTTTCTTGAGTATTGCACTAGCCAGCTGATTCAGCAAAAATGCATCTCAACATGATTGACATGTTTCTACATAATTTCTTTTTCTTAAGTTTGGGTGAAATGTCAAAAAGATTGGTCTTTGCTGACACAGGTTGTCAAAGTCAGAACTAAAAACTCTCCTCAATTCTTGATTCTTCAGGTGACCAGATCTAAACCACTCACCAAAATCTCTTTGCGTAATGGATATTACAGGAAATCTTTCATTCCTGAAGTTCCCCCAAAATAAGTTGACAGTTCCATGCTTAGAGCACTTAAAGAATTCTAAAGTAATAAGAGATGCTGATATAGATTCCCCAGCATCTCAATTTCCTTTCTACAGCCTGTAAATATGAAACTGTCAGTGTTTACAGAGTAGGAACCTTATTTTATTCATCTTATGTTTTCTAAGTGCTTGGTACAGTGTCTGGCCCAAACCACAGGTTCTAAAAATGTTTATTATTCTTATTAACTTTTCTGCCTGGCAGATATAAAAAAGTTGCCATTAGTGTTTGGCCCAATCCCAGCATTAAGCTGAAGCACTGGGAAATGTGGTTCCACGATACTTAAAATTCCTTTCCCCAAAAGATTCAAAGTATCAGATTAGCTGACAACATAAGGGCCAGAGATAAGAGAGCATCCATCAGGGTTTTGGTGTTTTGGTTTTATGAAAACCTTGAGAAATTTTGTTTTGAAGCTGATATTTTCAAAAAAGTTCTTTGAATTTTTTTTAGAACATTTCAGTCACTGTTTTTCAAGGGAAATTTTAGTAATTTTTCCAACTGAATGGAAAGCTATACAAAGATTAAACAACAAAGATTTTTTTTCCTTTGGAAATTATTCATGCCCTGCTTCTAGGATTGCCAGGGGAATTGAATTTTTTTAAAAAAAAATTAACCAAGCAACAGATCAGCGTTATATTGTGCTAGAGAAAACCTAAACTCCAAAATTCAATTTTATGTTTCTTTCTAAACTTGGAGCCCATGGTTTTCAAATGGCTTAAGTTACCCAAATAATTTTGCATGACCTAGAGCCAAGTTTATTTTTTTATGTTTCTTTATTGATCTTTACTAATTTTTCTTTTCTTTCTTTAGTTTCATGTGGGTAACATAAAAGGATGTGAGTTTGTTTATATCCGTCAGCAATAGGGCAAACCCACATTTGGCATAACGCTACTGATACATTCACCATGTTTTTCAGAAGTCATTTTTCCACTGCAATTCTTGTACGTTATTCTGTAGTTGGATGTGATATTACTCCTATTTTAAATGCAAGAAAACTGAAGCTCAGTGTCAAACAGCTTAGTAGAACAGTTGCAATCCACATGTAGAACTACTAAATTTCAAGGCTTAATGACACTCCACTTTCCAGTGGTTCTCAAACTTAGGCATGCATAAAATCACCCGGGATGGTTGCTACAGACAGATGCTCAGGCACTGCTTCTGAGGACTGTGCCTCAGTAGATCTCCTTTGAGCTAAGAAACCTGAATTTTTAACAAACATCCCAGATGGCTCTGAAGCATTTCTTCCACATTCCAATTAAGACTCGACTACACCTGCTTCCTCTTGTCTGCCTCTAAAAATGAAGCAAGAACATACATACCCACAGCCTCAGCTCTACCACCAATTATGTAGCATAAACCAGAGTAAACCACTTTTCCTGTTTGGATCCTCATGTATTCAGCCTGTTAAATGGGAATCATTATATTCTCTTTACCTCGAAGAATGGATACAAAGATCAAATGACATGGTAGATGCCACAATGTTTATAACAGTGGAAAGTGCTATTTAAAAGCAGAGTATTAAGGTGTATATTTCAATGACAAAAAAAAAACATAAAACACAAAGCTTATTTGGATGCTTTGACATAGGGTTATCTAATCACAATATAGCAAAAAATAGTTATACATTCAGTCCACATCCATAGGCACTTCAACCGACTTAGCCTTAACCAAAATGACTATGGAGTGTAGAAAATCCTTTATTAAAGTGCACACACATGCATGTGGACCTGTGCGCACGCACACACACACACGTGCATATACACACATTGTTGCCACTGCTAAGTTAGTGGGCAGATTTTCCACTGTCTCCCCTCTAGACATCACCAAACGATAAAAGATAACAACTCCTTTTAAAACAATGCAGATGGGTTAACACCCAAGTACCCATGACTGTTACTGACACTCCCGCCAACCCACATGGGCATCCCCAGACCCCATGGTGGCTCCTTTCTCAGGTATATGCACTTCCACTACCCTCTTCAGAGGGAGAAAGTTTCTGAAACAATCGGTATGACAAAAGAGACTGACACCAAACAGTCACAGCTTGACTTCATGGCACACCACATGGAGTTTTTCTAAAAATGAAGCAACTTTAGCATTTCCTTGTTATTTGAGGGTGTAATGCCATAAGCCTCCCACCTATCCTGTGTCGGCTTTGAAATGAGCAGACTGGCTGGAAAACAAGAGGCAATTTGCATGTGAAGAATCAACAAACAGAAGTCTGTTGCACACCATGTAAAAAAAAATAATGTCTTTGTTTAGAAAAGAGGAGCAGCAAAGTCTAAGAGAGGGAGATAGCAGGTTAGTAACACAGCACCTTTCCCTTTCTGCCTCCTAATACATATTTTAAATAGCCTGACTCGACCTCAATACATCTTCAGTAGCCTTCTCCCAGGCCTCCCTGATTCAAAGCTTTTCCCCACTCCAATGCATCAGGCACACAGCTTCAACTTTCTTCAATAATGTTCTCACCATCACCCTGCACTCCTTGATTCAATCGTTTTATAGTCAATAGCATTGAGTCTATATTCCTTGCCTGGTATTCATTGCCTTCCATAAAACTTTTTCCTCTGTCAAATTTCTAGTTATTCTTCCATTTGTATCTCCCCTCCCCCCTCATCCCCCAACCTACACACATTCATACACATCCACCCATTTCAATAAGGTCAATATCTTCATTATCTCCCAATTCAGGTATTCTCATCTCTGCTTCCTTGTTTCCACTGATTTTCAGATCAGTCTAAAGATATTTAGTGACACTCTGTGTGCTTAAGTGACTTACAAAGCCCAGTAGGGAAATTCTTAAAAATGTTAAGATTTAAAGAGGTGGTATCTAACACACGTAACAAAACATTTATTCACATACACACACACACACACACACACACACACACACACACACACACACAAATACATGCAGAAAAGACAGCCTATGTGATTGCTAAAATCTATTTTCTATTTCTCTTGAGAACACACTCATCTTCATGTCCCAGCCCTCCTTCAGAAAAGTGAGGCCACATGTCTCAGTTCTGGCCATGGGATTGGGACAGAAGTGATATATGTCTCTTGCAGGCCTGGCTCATAAAAGCTTACAAACATCTGCACTCTTTTTCTTCCTCTGTCTTTCACCAGCTACAGAAGATCAAAGGGAGCTCTGGAACAGTGCAATCTAATAGAAATGCAATATGGTTACATGTGAAATTTAAAATTTTCTAGTCATCATACACACACACACACAAAAGAAAAAGTAAAATTAATTTTAATACTGTATTTTATATAATCTAATACATACCAAATATTGTCATTTCCACATGTAATCAATTAAAAATTATTAATTCGATTTTTTACATTTTTTATCACACTAAGTTTTCAAAATCCATGTGTATGCCACACTTGCAATACATCTCAGTTTACGCATAGATCACATTTCAAATGCTCACTAGCCACATGCGGGCTCGTGATGACAATTTTGGACAGCGTGGCTCTAGGGGATGGTGGAGTCCCGAGATGGAAGGAGTGGGGACTCTGAATCACTACAGGAAAGGCCACCTCCAAAGTACTCTCTATGAATTGCTACATGAGCAAGACCTAAACTTCTGCTTTGTAAAGCTACTGGGATTTTGAGGTTGCTTATTACAACCTTACTTAATACATTCCTATTATATAAATGCATGACAATACACTTTCAGATACTTTTACCATCAAATCATTGGTACAGACAGAGGGCACCATAGGAATCTAGAGGAGACAAGATCTCCGTAGGCTGGAGTAGCCCTGGGTGACTTCACAAAGGAAAATTGTACTGGAAAGAAGAAAAACTAAAATAAACAAAAAAGAACAAGGAAGACATTCCAGGGATGAGTCAAGGGCCAGAAAAGTCTGTGCATATAGAATTTAATTTCACAACAAATTAGTCTATCATAGTAAACTGTTCTTTTAGGAGAATGGTGAAATTATGGCAGAAGACATAATTTGAGACCCTATTGGGACCATTTTAACTGACAGACTGAGTGGATTTGAACTTTAAATTTTCTAAAGTACATCTCATAATATTACTTTTTTACTCAAGAAATATTTTTTTAATTCTGTGCAGAATAGTCTAGTAGAACCGTTTAAATGAATTAAACTAGAATGACTTAAAACAGAGAAGTCAATTTGGAGACAGTTGCAGTAATTTTGGCAAAAGAAAATAAGGTCTGAAGTAGGGAGTCTGAGAAATGAAAGGGAGAATGAAAAAAGGAAAAAAAACATTTAGGTAGTACCTATCATTCACCAAGTTCATTCACATTTAATCCCCCTTAAAATGTTATGAGTAATATCACCATTTTTACTAAGTAAAAGTAAGCTTAGCGAAGTGAACTAACACATTCAACTTTTCACACTAGTAGATGCTAGACCTAGGATTTAAACTTAATTTCACTATTCTTTCCATCTTAGAAAGAGAGTCATTGTGGACTAATAAATTGGCTTTAAAGCATATCAATTTGGTGGCACTTAGAAGAGTAGTACAAAGTACAACGGGAGAAGGAACGGTTAGAAGTTTAAGAATATAGGAGAGCAAAGCTCTCAAAGTGGTTAGGACTCTGCGCTTCCACTGCAGTGGCATGCACGAGTTCAATCCCTGGTCAGGGCACTTGCCACAATATTGTGAGTATCGATTGGTGATGAATTGTTCAACTTTTGTGTGTTTGATATATTCAGATACTCTGAATAATACAATATTCTCAAATGTGACTTTGTAAAAGTTCCTTCATGATTTTTTTGTCTATAATTCTAAGATTGATTGATGATTTTTCTATTACAAATATTGCTCTTCCATATCAGATCACGATCCCTATTATCATCGCAACCGTTTACTGAGCACTTACTGTTTTCTAAGAGTCACATGAGTACTGTAACATACAGTATCTCGCTGCATTTTTGTAACTAGAATGAGGTGTTATTATCCTCACTTTGCCTGCAGGGAAACTGAACTCAGGTAGGTTGTCATTGCACAAGGTTACTAAATCATCAAAACTCTTGATGACACAAAGAACAGTATTGTTTAGAAAAATACTGACCTTGAAAAACCTAAGTTTAAGTGATCCCAAGTAGACTAGACTCTGAGCATGAAAAAAACTTTATAAATATCTTGAACAATTCATTTTATTTATATACTTTTATATGCATATCCAAGTGTGATAAAATATAAAATTTATGTCTAAATAGATATTAAAACCTATCTTCCATATGTAGAAAATCAGAATTTTCTTTCTTTTAAAGTCACATAATATTTTTCTGTTATTTATTTGTTTATTTATTTATTTATTTTTGGCTGCGTTGGGTCTTCATTGCTCCATGGGGGTTTCTCTAGTTACGGCAAGCGGGGCTACTCTTCATCGTTGGGTGCGGGCTTCTCATTGCAGTGGCTTCTCTTGTTGTGGAGCATGGGCTCTAGGTGCACAGGCTTCAGTAGTTGTGGCGCACAGGCTTAGTTGCTCTGTGGCATGTGGGATCTTCCCGGACCAGGGCTCGAACCTGTGTCCCCTGCATTGGCAGGTGGATTCTTTACCACTGTGCCACCAAGGAAGTCCTGTCAGCATCTTAGTAATAAGAAACCATTGTATCATATATAATTCGCATCATTTTTTTCTTTCTTTACCAACAAGCCCCTTAGCCATGAAATTTTGGGGAAAAAAAAAGAATGAGCCAAGGGTGGGGGGGAGGGAACAGCTAAATGCAATTCCCTAAATAATATACATAACATGGAGAGCTATTGAGAGGTCTTTCTCTTCTTCTTATCAAAATACTCATCTTCTCATTATGGAATTGACCTCCCAATGATATATTTCAATATCTCTTGAGAAATTCACTGCTATCAGTAGCATGTCAAGGAAGAGTAGGAAGTATGAGAGATCCACCCAGGGTGCCAGCAATAAGAGATTATGTTGTCTATAGAAAACCTTAAAACAATGATAAAACCAACAAAAAGTTGATCTGCTTTTTTTTGATCACCATGTACCAGATTTTGAACAATGTCAGTCATACTCTTCCCTGCCAGAGTGGGCTACTCTCACATATCATTTCCCCTTGGTTCCCAACTGGATCATCAGATGCAAAAAAGAAAATGAGGTTAACATGGAGAAGTATGGGACAGTAAATGCTGCTTGGAGGAGAAGCTTGTCAATCATTCCAGGTGCCGCTACAGAAGGGTTAACTGATTCCCAGTATATAGAAATTCTAATATTCACAGAGTTAAGAGCTTCACACAGAAGGTTTCTTTAAAGGTTTTCCTACTCACTCCCAATACACAAATAAGAAAATTATAACATCAAGCTTTTGTGTAATTAACGAATCAGATTAAAATTGGCAATAACACACTTCCTTCTTGTTCTTTTCTGTCATACACCACACCCTAAGGCAGAAGCAGATCTCACAGAACAGCTTTCTCTGCAGCCTGGAGGACTGCTTGGCACCTGGATAATGAGGCAAAAGCCTTAAACCCAAGGTTTTTGAAGCTATACAAATTGAAGTGTAGCAAGATCATTGGTCAGGAACCAAGAAAAGTGGAAAAATTGTGACTCTTTTATACATAACATTTGTGTTCTTCTGGTCCCTGTGGTTACATTCACAGTAGACAATCCATGTTGACAAACTATCCTTTATAGACTTTGTGGGCTAGTTGCATAGGGCTTTTTTTTTTTAATTTTTTTTTTAATTTACCCCTCTGGAACCATGTGGGTAGACAGGTGTTAGGGTTAAAAATTCATATGGTATGTGATAGGATTTTGGTGAGGAAATGGAGCAGAAGGGATGGACATTTTAACAGCTTGTGAGGTTTCAGAAGTGAAAAGGGAAGGGGGAGAAGTATTTTGCCCATTGAAAAAATAACTGAAATATACAATTGTGCATACTGAGGAATCAAAAGGTCTGCCTCTAAAGTTAGAAGAGAAATAAGAAGTCAAAGATATTTTGTAAGGACTAAGAGTCCATGTAAAATAGGGATTGTTTTTCTTCTCTAGAGATTTTTCTACTTAGCCCAACGACACATTAATTCCATTATTAATCAATAAATCAACATGAGACACACAGAGAAAGAAGTAGGCAGATTCCTCCTGTAATTTTAGTTCTTAAGAGCCTGTCTGCATCTATTCATTTATTCAGCAAGCATTTGTTGTACTATTAATATATGCAAAAATCCTACTAGCAACTTTGCAGGAGGTAAAGAGATTTTTTAAAAAATCAGTGATATTCCATTTAGTTTATAAATAGGAAACAATATAATAATAAAAATCGTTATAGTTTTTGCAAGCCTCTATATACATCTTTGGGAAGGTGTTTTACATGAGTTATTTATAATACTAACAATAATGACACATTTTATTTATTTATTCCCATTTTATAGGAAATTGGGGCTCAGAGAGCCTCAAAGATCATAGAAATGGTACATAGAAGTCAATATTTGAACTCAAATCTTTCTGTACATTGCTATATGAAGAACAACGAAAGCACATGTAGGAAGCAGCAGTATCACAGTACAAAATAATTCAAAGGAAAAAAAGAAGTGTAATTTCAGCCCTCTTCTCTCTGCATTCTCATGAGTTTCAACATCATTAACATCAATTTCTATTTTTCCATTTATTCAATAATTCATTTAACAAATATTGATTGAATCCCTAATGATATCTGGTGCTATTTTAGTGTTGGGAGGCGGAGGTAAATAAAACAAAGTCCCTGCCCTTATGGAGTTTACCTTCTAATGTGGTTTATTGCAATAAACAAATAAACAACTATAATGTCAGGTAGTGGGAATTCCCTGGTGGTCCAGTGGTTAGGACCCGGCACCTTCACTGCTGGGGGCTCAGGTTCAATCCCTGGTTGGGGAACAAAGATCCTGCAAGCTGCGTGGCATGACCAAAATATTTTAAAATAAAAATAAATAAATTTAAATAATAATGTCAGGTAGTGAAATGTGTCATGAAGAAAAATAAAGCAGCATAGGAATAGAGAAATGGTTCTACTATAGACCATTTACAACAATCTTTCAAAAGACGCCACTCTGGGGAAATGACATTGGAGGTGCTGCAGTAGAGTGAGCTATGCAAATACTTAGAGATGAACACTCTGAGTAGAGGGAAACACTATTAAAGTAGAACATATTCAAAGAGATCAAGGGACAGCAAGGGTCCAGTGTGTGTGTGGCTACAGCAGAATGAGTGATGGAAAGATTGGCGGAACTTCAGGTCAAAGGTGGAGTCAGGTTATGTATAAACCAGACACTGTGGATTCTTGGGGGTCATTAGATTCTTTAATTTTATTTAAAGTGTGATAGGAAGCTATCGGCGAGTTTTGAGCGTGGAAATCATATCATACAATGCACAATTTTTTAAAAATCACCCTGATTGCTACCTGGAGAACAGACCCTAGAGGAAGCAAAACTGGAAGCAAGAAAACCAATTAGGAGATTGTTTCAGTTCTGTAAGGAAACGATGACCTTTTCAATACATGGCACTGAGACGTGGGTATCTATATGGGGAAAAAAAGTGAATCCTACTCTCTCTCTCTTTTTTTCTTTTTTTTAATTTTTTGGTCGTGCCATGTGGCATGTAGGATTTTACTGCCCCTACCAGGGATCGAACCCTCACCCCCTGAGGTGGAAACTCAGAGTCTTACCCAGTTAATGCCAGCTAAGTCCAAATCTTGATCTCTAATTCACATGATATACAAAACTTAGTCTGAGAAGGCTTATAAGCCCAAATGTAATTGATTGTGTACTTTTAATACTAAACTATTGAATTTTGTCAAATGCCTTTTATCTTTTTTCTTTTTTTTTCTTTTTTTTATTTTTTTTAAATGCCTTTTTTCTTATCAAATGGTAATATATTTATTCTCCTTAGCTCTATTAATATTTTGAATTATATTAACGGTTTTCCTCTTGTTGAACTACCCATACAATCCTGAAGAAAACCCCACTGGGTCATAATGAACTTTTAAGTGTCCTTGTAATCTGTTTGCTAATATCTGATTTACAAGTTTGGCATTGATAAGCTATAGTTTTCTTTTTGGTATAATTTTTTCAGGTTTTTATACCAATTTATACTTGTTTCATCACAAGAATTAGGAAGTTTTTCTTCTTTTACTATGCCCAGAAAAAAAGTATAATTAGCTTCATGATAACCTTATCTTTACCTATTTTGTAGAATTTTGTATCTTGCAACTCATACCTAGACTGGAAATTTGAGAGATATGATAGAAAAATATCATAAAATTAGATTTTGCTGGCTACTTCTGTGAGGGGTTATGAATATATATTTGAAGGGAGGCTCTTCAGACTGATATATCCGTTGAAAAGAAAGACGGTAACAGCAAGAGTTTTTGTTGCAAGAGATCTTATTTTGCCAGGAGCAAGAAACCTAAGACTGCTAAGGGTTATATTATCATGCATTTTTCAGAATTTGCAAAAGCCCATTAGGTAGCTTCGAGTCAAATAAAGTATAAGCAAAAATTAGGTGTGGGATGGTAGAACTTGCGGAAAATTGAGTTGTGATATGGGAAGAGCTAGAGAAAGGGGGAGCATGATCTGACAGGCTTCCCCAAACCCCTCCTGCAATGTGCTCTAGCCTGACAAAATAGAGATGCAGACGTAGAGAATGGACACGTGGACATGTGGACATGTGGGTGGGAGAGGTAAGGGTGGAGGGGGAGTGGGACGAATTGTGAGATTAGGATAGACATATAGGCACTACCATGTGTGAAAGAGATAGCCAGTGGGAACCTGCTATACAGCACAGGGAGCTCATCTCAGTGCTCTGTGATGACCTAGATGGGTGGGATGGGGGTGGGGGGGTGGGAGGGAGCTCCAAGAGGGAGGGGATATATGTACACATAAAGCTGATTCACTTCATTGTACAGCAGAAACTAACACAACATTGTAAAGCAACTATACTCTAATAAAAAAAAACTCCCTATTAACTGTCAATAAATAAAATAATTTCGTTATTGTGAGGTTTAAAAAAATAGTAATAATTATCTACACTATAAACACCATCCACATGGACAAAAAAAAACTATTGCATGATATCACTTATATGTGGAATTCTAAAAAGCCAAATTCATAAAAACAGAGTAAAATGGTGGTTACGAGGGGTGAGGGTAGGGACAGGAGGCTAGGAATAGGAGAGATGTTGTTTAAGGGTACAAACTTGCAACTAGCGAAGCCAAGCAGGACCCTGGGGGGCTCCTAGGCATGGAAGCCTTTCTGTGTTCTCCATTTCTTTTTTGAAAATAGGCTTCAGTCTCCACGAACTTCCCCAAGTTCCAAAGGGCAGGTTCAAACAGTTGCTAATCAGGGAAGGGAGGGGACGCAGAGACAAGGGAGGAGTGGTCAAGAAACAAGAGTGCAACCTTGGGACAGGGTCCTGGTTCTGCCTCAAGGGATACACATAACAATATCTTTGAGCTCTTCTACAGAACTAAAACCCCCAACAAATGGAAGATGTTAACCACCTGAAGAAGCATTCTTCATTCCATAGAGAAGGTCACTGTTTGATAACCTCAAGAACCACAGAAGCGCATCAGGAGATCACCTGAGGCCAGATTAAAGGAATGCAGGCCCTGCGCACACTGTAATCACTATCAGCAATCTCACCCTTGAACCATTGCTATAAAACTCCTCACCAAATGCCCCCCAGGTTGGGACACACAGTTTTGAGCTCATGAGCCTCCTGTGTCCTCCTTTGCCTGGCAAAGCAATAAAGCTATTCTTTTCTACTTCACCCAAAACTCTGTGTCCAAGATTCAGTTCAGCACCGGTGCACAAAGCTGGAGTTTTTGGCATCACTAGAAGATAAGGAGGTCCTAGAGATCCAATGCACAGTATAGTGAATATAGACAACAATATTCTATGACAACCATCACACTTGCTGAGAGTCTAGATATTAATTTTTCCAACCAACTATTATTTCCACAAAAAAGAAATGATCATTATATGACATGATAGAGTTGCTACAATGGCAATCATGTTACAACATATAAATGTATCAAATCAACACACTATACACCTTAAGTTACACAGCGTTATATTTTAAATATATTTCATTTTGATAGATAGATGGATAATAGATAGATAATAGATAGATGATAGATAGATAGATGATAGGTGATAGATGGATAGATAGGTGATAGATGGATAGATAGATAGATAGATAGATTAAACACCACCATCCACATACAACAAACCTGGGGGAAACTTGTCCTTTCCTGGTGATCTAAGGAACAAGCAAAGACTAAAGCCAGTGTTAGGAGGATGAGAGAAATGGGCAGAGTTCTGAAGCCAATTGCTAAGGAGCAGGAATTACAAAGGGAGGCAAGGGTGAGGATTTTGATAGCAGTCTGTATTCAAGGACCGTGACTACATGAGAAAATCCTGAATAGCTGGTAATGTGGAAAAGAATTTCAATAAAGTAGCAACTGATTAGACTGTTACAGCGTTTGTATTGTCAAAAAGCAAAAAAGTCCAAGTCTGACAAACAGAGGCTTGTCCTTCATTGCTTATTCCCTGGGCTTAGGTAACTCATGCTCTACCTGTTACCCCACCCCCCAACAAACAACTCCTGATAGAGGTAAGAGGCTAAAGTGGTGCAGCTCCTACAAGAGAAATCCCTCTCTACCTCCTGCTGTGGTCCTGGGAAACAAGGAGCCAGGCAGAGTCTTCTGTTGAGCTAACCAAGAAGCCATCTCCCCTGCCAAGACAGAGATTTCTTGTTCTTCCTGCCCAAGAGAGTGTTAGGGACAGTTAAATGTGTAATTTATTCATTGTCAAACCACGTGGAGCCATACCTGGACCGAACCTCAAGGAAAACATATCATCTGGAATGGGCACTAGATGCAGTAGCTAGAAGTGGCGAGGAGGGAGTGGTTTTCTAGTTGCAGCTGATACTGTTCTTAAAATCAGGAACAGCTGATACTGTTCTTAAAATCAACAGGAACAAAAACACACATGTGCGACTGTATGTGCCTCCCCACACGAGGGGTTAGGAAACCATAAGTCAAATACAATAGACTGTTATATTTTCTGTCTAGTAACTCTTATCTCCTGGAAAAATTTCTCTTGTCCAATGGATAATCTATTATGTATTGTTCAGACAGGGCCAACCTCACCTCCTCCCTGGCCTCTGTTCTATGTATTGTTCAGATACAGCAGTCAACAAAATAGACCAAATCCCTGGCCTCCAGGACTTCTCATTCTAGCCATTAGAGAAAGTCAGAAACACAAAAATTAATGCATATAAGATATGTCCAAAAATCATAAATGCTAAAAAATCCAAGAAGTGGAAGGGGGATGAAAGTACATTATTTAATAAGTCCATAATTGTTTTCAAAATAACATTGATTAGATTTTTATGCACAATATGTTCCATAATTTTGGAATACAGAGAAACTCAGATAGAAAATAATAATCACCGATGAGTAACTCTTGAAAATTTGTTTCCTTCTTCTTTATCAAAAAAGTTATTAAAGTTTTCTCCTACATCTCAAGCTTATCTAGTCAATACTGAAAATATTTTCAAGCTGATGTAAAATAACCACCAAAATATACCTTTTCTTTCATTTTATGAGATGGTGAAGAGATCTGCAAATATTCCAAAATTCAGTTTTCTTTGTGTAGAACTGTCAAAGCAGAATCAGTGACTTTTAAGTATTTCAAATCCACCTGTACAGACTCTTTCTACTTTTTCAGAAATATACCATTCGTGCGTAATCATTTGGCTTTAAACCATGTGCAGAGGAAACAATAGAAGGAAAGGTTAGTCATGTAATCATTTTTAAAGAACATATATTAAACCATAGTCCCAGAAATTCATGAAGCTTTAAGAAGAAAAGATTGTATGTCATCAGCTTAGCCATGCCGAATAAGAAAACTCATGCATTAAACATCGCAAAAGGAAGTAATACAGCTTTAGTTCAATCTGTAATTTGTGAGCTATCACAGAGATTCTGGCTTGGCACGACTCAGAAATGTTCACTGAATGTCATTGTAAAGGTTTGAGAGGACTCTCTAAGGACCAATTAAAGGATGGAGAACTAGGGAAGATTGTTCACCAGTAGGAAAAGCAAGACTAATGGTGCAATATGGATGTGGTTTTCCAATTTTCTTGTTTTGTCTGTAACTAGGGAAACACAAACCTAAAATTAATAATAATAAAAATAATAGTAAACATCACATTCAGCTGTTTATGATCATTCAAAAGGGATTTTCGTGTACTTCATTCTGGACTTGTCCCTTTAATTTCCAACAGCCTCCACCCCCAAACACCAAACGAAGTCATTGACTGCATTGTCACTACTCCTTTGCCATGTGTGTGTGTGTGTGTGTGTGTGTGTGTTTGTATACGTCTATATATATATACACATATATATTTCCAACTTGAGTTCACTTTATTATGACTCAAAAATAGAAATCAAATATTCTTATTTGAGTATAGAAACAGAAAATTTTAAGAAATATTCTTTTTTTTTTTTTTTTTTTTTTTGCGGTATGCGTGCTTCTCACTGTTGTGGCTTCTCCCGTTGCGGAGCACAGCCTCCGGCCGCGCAGGCTCAGAGGCCTTGGCTCACGGACCCAGCCGCTCCGCGGCATGTGGGATCTTCCCGGTCCGGCGCACGAACCCGTGTCCCCTGCATCGGCAGGCGGATTCTCAACCACTGCGCCACCAGGGAAGCTCTAAGAAATATTCTTTATCAACTTAGACTCATTATCAACCATCAGTTTTCATGTTTTATATATTACACATTATGCGTGGATAATTGATACATATCTTTGCGCTTCTAAAACAGTTGAGAGCATGTAATGGACACTCAAGTGTTGATTTAATTGTTAAACATATGTTGATTTAATTGTTTAATAATTAACTAATAGAGTAATTGGGCTGGCTGGACTATGTGTCTTTACTATGACCTTTAGGTAAAAAAAAAAGACTTTCCTCTCTTCTATGATGTGTTGTTAACCTAAACCTAGCTGATATTTTTTGAGATTTAATGAGAAAGTTACTGGGTTCACTACAGATAATGCTTCCTTTCACTTAGGAGTGTCTGTAAGTCTGGACTATGAATGGAGAAGTCTACAAAAGGAAGGGGGACGGAATGGAGGGATAAGCAGGTTCTCTCACTGAGCCCATGGATTTTAATTTTCTCAAACGTGAGGATCTTCTTCTATATTTTTCCATATGCTCACAATGCCTGATGATAAGTAATAAATCCTCAAATAATATGTGTTATGCTAAGGAAGAACAGAAATTTAGAGAAAATTTAAATCCGTTGTAGTGACTGTCCGGAAGAGTTTCCTACTTTCTCTTTGGTCTCATTTTCACTTCTGGGTTGCTTTCATGATTTCAAGTTTAACTTCTGAAATAAACCAGAGCAATTTCTGTTCTCAAACTGTGGAAGGGTGGAAAGCCTTGCAAAATAGAAAAGTCCAGTACCAGGTCCAGTTAGAATAACAAGTAAAAACTATCTTAGAGTCTTGGGTTGAGTGAAGTCCTGGTCCAGAGGTAGTGGGTGGTGAAACAGAAAGAACTCTGGGTTGACAGTCACCAGGCTTGTCCTTTTAACCAGTTTACCTTCCCTCTCTGAGACCCAGCTTCTTCATTTGCAGAAATAAGAGACTGAGTCATATGTTGCATTCCAGCTCTGATTTTTTGTAATTCTAACAATTTCCCTAAAGCATGTATCTCACAACAATTTACAAGTACCACGGGTACATTTCACACAGACGTGCCAAATATCAAAGTGAATAAGTATTCTCTGAAGATCTTTTGTTATTCACTTTGCTATGACCGATTGGTATGTAAAAGGCTGAGTTCCATCCAGTGTAAAGTAAGTCATGAGCACATTTTGTACAACTACTATAGAAATTGTCACAATACTTTTTCTCTGCTATTAGTTTAAAGGTCTTTCAAATTCAGTAGACTGTGAGCTCCTCCAGGGCAGGTACTCTTCCCTAGTCATTTTTATATCACCAGTGCATGACATTTAGCATGAAAAAACATTAACATCTTTAATAATTGACCTGGACGGTTTATCCAGGCTGGAGAAAAGCATGCTGACTTGATCTCACTTCTAATGTATGACCATGAACTTCTAGAGGGTCCTCAAAGCTGCCTGGCAATCATACTGTATTTTCCTGGTTCGCTCAAGCAACACTTGTAGATGTTATTTCAGAATTCATGTTCTATCCTCAATCCTCCAACACCCCCTGCTTCATACTTGCTTCAAAAGTAAACAGCCACAAGCTCCCATATGCTTCCTATCAGCACCTGTACCCATATATTTCTTCCTGCTACTGTTAAGGATGAACTGTCCATGCTCCTGAGCAAGTCGACCCACCCACGTGTACAATAGATTCCATCCTCTCACACCAATGCAAGGATAATCATTCCTTCCGTAATTTTCCTCATTCTCTATAGAATCATCACGTTCTCCCTCTCTACTGGATCTTTTCCATCAGTGTACAAACATGTTATTATATCTCTCATCCTGAAAAGAAAACTCTCACTTGACTCCACTTCTGCCTCTTCCTGCTGCTCTATTTCATTTTGGAATCCAATCAGACCTCTCACTTTTTTTTTTAACTGAATCTACACTTATCAAAGTCACCAACGACCTCCACCTGCTGTTAAGGTTGGCAATTCTCAGTACTCATCCTACTGAATCTCTCAGCAGCAAGGGGCTTCCTTAAAACACTTTTGTTATTTGTCTTCCAAGACACATACTCCACTGGTTCTCCTAGTGGCTGACTGCATTCCTTCTCAACCTCCTTTGCTGGTTTCCTCTCATTTTCCAAAATGGTGGACACCAAGGCGCAAGCTTTGACCTTCTTTTTGTCTATCTTTTTATTTATCAGAGCCATGCCCATGGGTTTTAAAATTACTAGAATGTTGACCACCCCAAAATTTATACCAAATGTATACCTTGAGGACCAACTTACCTCCTAATAACCAAAGTTGTATATCCAGTTGCCTCCTTAACACCTCCCCTCTGAAGTCTGATAGGCTTCTCAAACCCAGTCATTCCTCAAATCAAAGTCATAAACTTCTCCCTCGATCTGTTTCTCTCTCAAGCTTTCCATCCTAATTATCACTCAGCAATTCCAGTAGCTCAAGCCAAAAACTTTGGAGTCATTCTTGATTTCTCTCTTTCTCTCACATCGCAATCTGTCATCAAATCCTGTGAGATACAACTTTAAAATATATCCTCAACTACATCATTTTTTACCACTTTCACCATTCTGGCTCGAGACACCATCATCACTCACCTGAATCATTACAATAGCTCACTTCTTTTGGTGTGCTTTCCTTGAGAAAATGCTCGGCACAGCAGCCAGAGTGACTCTACTATGTCAAAGAGGTCAGAATTCTTCAATCTTTTCATACCTCACTCAAAGTAAGAGCACAAGGGGGTGGGGGGGAGCGGGGACATGGAGCCTCATCAAAATTATCAAGCCCCTTAAAGTTTCTCTGATCTCCTCCATTCCCCCTTGCTATCTCCCCACCAGCCACAGTGGTCCCCTTGCTGTCCCTTGGACACTCCAGGTACACTCCTATTCAGATCTTTTTCTTGCTATTTCCTCTGCCCACAACATTCCTCTCCCAGGTGGCTTGCTCCCTCACTCCCTTCAGGTCTTACTCAAATGTCAACTCAATGAAATTGTCTCAGTCCTCCCTTTTTTTTGGCCTCATTTTTTGCGGGATCTTAGTTCCCAGAACAGGGATCAAACCCATGCCCCCTGCAGTGGAAGCACAGAGCCCTAACCACTGGACAGCCAGGGGAGTCCTTCAGCCCTCCCTATCTAACATTTCAACCCTTCCTCACCAGCCTTCAGCAGTCTCTAACCCCCTTTTCTGCACTATTCTGGAACATAGTAAGAGCCTGTTAAATATATATTTAATGAGTGAACCAAAAGAAAGTAAGCAACAAAAAGTCTGTACTAGATACTTTTTCATTTTATCAAATGTCTCAGATTCATGAAGCATTGCCTAAGAAAGTCCTCTAAAGTCTTTCTAGAATTAATAGATAGGAGCTGTTTGTAATTAGCATATAAACCTTTTGGAAACAATTGGTTTCCAAAGGTTAACATCTTACTTAAAATAGTTTGAAAGATAGTTTGAAGAAAATGCTCCTTGTGAATGAGAAATATTAACAGGTGAAAATTACCCAGAAATAATGATAGTTCATCTTTGCTACAGACTTAAACTGGAATTCACTTTTTTTTCTCTAAGAAGACATAGAAAGAGGAGGACAAAATTTAAATGTAATTTGAATTAGATCTTCAACCACTAAAGAAAAAAAATTAGATAACACACCAAAATATACAGTACCTACCTAATACATACACAGTACGGAAATAGCACATGGAAATTCCCTTCCTCTAGTACATTATATATATTATTATTTTGTAAAGTATTTTCATAATTTACCATGGAAACCATTTGTCATATCATAACCACAGTATTTTCCAAAGCAATTTAAAATATCTATCCCTGGGGAACTTTCCTGGTGGGTCAGTGGTTAAGAATCCGCCTGCCAATACAGGGGACATGGGTTCAAGCCCTGGTCCAGGAAGATCCCACACGCTGCGGAGCAACTAATCCTGCACGCCACAACCACTGAGCCTGAGCTCTAGAGCCCATGTGCCACCTACTGAGGCTGTGTGCCACAACAACTGAAGCCCGCATGCCTAGGGCCAGTGCTCCGTACCAGGAGAAGCCACCGCAATGAGAAGCCCACGCACCGCAACAAAGAGCAGCCCTCACTCGCCACAACTAGAGAAAGCCTGTGCACAGCAAGGAAGACCCAACACAGCCAAAAATAAATAAACTAATTAATTAATTAATTAAAAAAATTCTATCCCTGGGACTTCCCTGGTGGTCCAGTGGTTAAGAATCCGCCTTCCAATGCAGGGGATGTGGGTTCGGTCCCTGGTCGGGGAACTAGAACCCCACATGTCACAGGGCAACTAAGACCATGTGCCACAGCTAGAAAACTCACATGCTCTGGAGCCCTCGTGCCACAACTAGAGAGAAGCCTGTGCGCCACAACGAAAGATCCCGTGTGCCACAACTAAGACCCAACGCAGCCATAAATAAGTAAATGTATATATTTTAAAAAATAGATCTATCCCAATTATATAGCTTTCTGCTATAAAGAAAGAGATTTGACTACTAAGTAGAATAAAACTTAAGACTTTCTTTTTTGCTTATTTTACTATTTTTTTAAGGAAAGACATTACTACTTTGGCATTGCCTTCATGAATTACCTTATTTAATTACTATTGCAGATATTTCAAATATCTACTATTGCAAATATTTCAGATATTGAAAAATAAAAGTCATGAACACAGTTGAATTTAAATTTTATACTTCATCCTGGATACTAAAGGGTAAAAGGGTGGTAACTTGGTTAGTAACTTCTTATCATATAATGTAAGTGAACATTAAATGAAAAGAAATACAATCATTATTTTTTTGAGGAAAGAAGATGTTTGGCCACCTTCTGATGATTTCTTAGCCTGGAGGGAAGCTTCTGAATATAAGCTGCTAGAATGACAGTGGAGATTTGAAGTTCAGCAAAGTCTGGAGAGATTTAGGAAAACAAAGAAAGAGGTTTAAAAAAAGAAGAAGAACTATGAAATTAGTTCTTAATCCAGAGGGCCAGGTTCTCCTGGTTTCAAATGAGCTCTTGAACTGCAGTCAAGCTGCTCAGAAATGGGGGTTGTTGATTGAAATTTTGAGGAAGTGGCTTGCTACTTCTGTTTGTTAGTGATTTACCCTTCCTCCAGACATTATATTACCTTCTTTCAAACCTGCGGCTGAGTCTACTGTTTAGTGGACGGTTTTCATTTACCCATCAAAGCACCCTCTGCTCTTCTTTTCAGAGTATTGTCCAGGGGTGCATACAGGAAGATGAAAGGAAGGATATAACGTCGATGGTCACAGGCAGAAATTAGCTACAGTTATAAAAATAAGTAGTAGATATCCAGTGGTTTTGACTTTCTTCTCTTTGAACATCTCCCTGGAGAGTTGGGGCAGGGAGAAGAATGTCCCTTCAGTTCCTACAGAGTTTTCCTCTCTAGTTAGTCATAAACCTGAGTGACAGAGAAAGGATGATCCAAGGCCCCTGCTGCTCCTAGAAACAGAAACCTGTTCAAGAATGCTTTTACATAATCTTGCACAGAAGCCATCATTATATGTGTGCGACTTCCAGCTCCACCCCAAACCGCTGCCAATTAAAGTGACAACAGTCCTAAAAACCATGCTGAGAATCATTTCTCCAACCTCCGCAGCCCTTCCTTTTTTGGATAGAAGGCATATACTTTCTCCTTTCTTCCTTTCGGTTATATCCCTGTGCATTTCCACTGGTGGATGAGGTAAAAACCTTGACCTATCGCACTAGCCTCCATTCCATGGCAAATTGCCATGTAACGGCAGTCGCACCCCCCGTCTTTTCACATAAGGCCGTCAGCCTTTCTTAAGATGATAAGATATTAAATGTAAACATCATATTAGCCATGAAGATGGACGAAAACTGATTTTTCAAACGTATTAGTCTGTTCTGCTTGTACTTGCAATAAGCCAAGAAAAGAGGTGAAAATAAAAGCTACCTGGAGTGATGACATTGTCGCATGACTCGCCTTGAGCCCTCAGACCCCAAATCACAAGCTTGTGAAAAGTTAGCCAAAGGGAATAAACATCTATGTTAGTAGCCTAGTTGGCAGGGAACACAAGCCAGGTATGTATATGCACACGTGTGAGTGTGTACGTGTCTGTGTGTATCTTGCTACTTTCTACAGATACACTTTGGAAGGCCTACTTCATCCCTGTGTAAACCATGCAATACATTCCCACTTGAAGCAAGGGGAAACCAAATAAATCATAATTAACAGATTCTATCCTGAACCAAATGCCAGCCTCAACCCAATCTCTAGGCTGGATTTTGCTCTGCTGTAGACTGTACATCATTGCTTTGATTGGCCTGAGTAAACAGGAATCCCACCTACCTACTGGCATGATATTTGTGTGTCCTCCCTTGTCTCTGTGGTGGCTGAAAGATCATAGCCAAGCAGAAACACAACACACTTTTCACTTTCACTCTACAACTCGCTGTCCCCACCAAACATATACTCTGGCGAGGACGTGCTGACAATCCTCTTATGACATGGCATTTGTCAGAGGTGTTTCAAAAGCAGCTGTAATATGTATGAATACTCCCACAATATTTGCATTATCCAGCCAACAAGCCATTCAATCTGGGCATCCTTACCAGAAAGAGAACCTCAAACTTGACTCACTATAACTCGACAGAAAACTTATTTTAGGAAAAGTAAAGTATCATTGGTGAAATGTGGCCCAAGCACTGCTGAGTGTTCTGGAAGGTTTAAAAAGTACACATTCCTAAAGATGAGAAGGCCAAGGCCTGAAGGTTTAGAATCGTTCTGGAGATTTTCCAGAACATAGTGTGAAACCAGAGTGAAAGTGCTAGTTAACGCTGGTGCAAAACAAGGACTACTCCCTGAAGAAAGGGTCTGGAGGAAATTTAATACAAGTAACTGAAGTAACTAGAGAGATGGGAGAATCTCAGGAAAGTAAAATTTGAAAAGTTGTCAAGGTTTGTAATTTATATAAAAGCTACGAATAGGGGCTTCCCCAGTGGCGCAGTGGTTGAGAGTCCGCCTGCCGATGCAGGGGACACGGGTTCGTGCCCCGGTCCGGGAGGATCCCACATGCCGCAGAGCAGCTGGGCCCGTGAGCCGTGGCCGCTGAGCCTGTGCGTCCGGAGCCTGTGCTCCGCAACGGGGGAGGCCACAACAGTGAGAGGCCCGCATACCGCAAAAAAAAAAAAAAAAAAAGCTACGAATAAGGTCAATTAGACTTTGTCACCAAATCAAAAAATTTCAAAACCAGGACCTAAGCCATGAAATTTAAAGATGTTATTAGGATAAACCAATCACCTTTGTGAATAGTAAATTTATGATACAGATTGCATCAAGGAGTGGCATAAACTAGAAGTTAGATATGTTGGAAAGAGATCAAAATGATAAACCTATAGAGAAAGGAAATCAGGTTAAATGTCTCTGAGGTTTTTCGTTTGTCTGCTTGCTTTGCTTTTGTTTTAAGTAAAAGTAAATGAAGACCATGTTGTTTTCACACAAAACACCATTTTATGTTCTTATTAGTCTGCCAGCACTGGACACAGTGGACTGTTTGTCTCATCTAAAGAGATGTTTCCTTATTATGTCAACGTCAAGAGTATGGTCTTACACCCACTTGCCGGTTTGAATCTTGGATCCACCACTTACCAGCTAATGATTGTGGTAAAGTTACTGAACCTCTCTATGCCTTCATTTCCTTAGTTCTAAAATAGCAATGACCTGGCCCACCTCTGAGAGTTATTGTGAAGATTAAATAAGATACTCCACGTAAAGCATCTAGCACAGTGCAGGGTATACAGCAAGCGCTCAATTAGTTTAAAGTATTATCCATAATAAATAAAATAAGCCATTTACTCTCAAAATAATAAAGTGACAGGCCCAGTGTCTTAACGATTCACCTATGCTCTGGGAATCCTTTTTCCTCGTCTTGATGTACCTATCACAAAATGTTAAATCAATGAATTTACCCATCTGTAGAATCAGCTATTGCCACAAAAATACTGCATAACAAATAATCTCATACTCTTGGTGTCTGATATCAACAAATACTCATTTTTCTTGTTCATGGGAGTTCAAGTTTTGCTGATCTCAGCCAGATTCAACTGGGTTTGGGTCTAGGGCAAGAGCTAGTTCAGACCTGTCCCGTGGGTCTGATTCTGGGGTCAGACTGAGGGCCAGCAGCCACTGGGACAGATTCTCATGGCCATGGCAGAAGTGCAGGAGCAAAGCAACACTGTGAAAGTGTATTTTAGACTTCTAGAACACTCCTTGGGCCAAAGCAAGTCACATGGCCAAAGCCGATATGAAACGGGGCAGTAAAGCATCCTCTACCCTCAGTGAGAGGAGAAGGGAGTGCATGTGCGCTGAGCAATAATCCTATTGCCAACTGATAGAGAAGGTGGGAATTTTAAAAGAAAGAATAGTGTGGGGAGGAAGTCCTGCCATTTGTGACAACGTGGATGGACCTCTAGGGCATTATGCTAAGGGAGATAAGTCAGACAAAGACAAACATTTATCCATGGAATCTGAAAAAGCCAAAGTTGAAAAAAAGGGTGGCGTGGTGGTGACCAGAGGCTGTGGGGGGCAGGGGTTGGAGAATTAGGGAGCTGTTGTTTAAGGGTGCACACTGGCAACTAGTAGATAAATAAGTTCTGAAGATCCAAAGCACAGCAGTGATTAGAATCAACAATCCTGGTAGACACTTCAAAGTTGCTGAGAGACTAGACCTTAAGTGTCCTCACCACAAAAAGAGGATGATAATTAGGTGATGTGATAGACGTGTTAGCTAACACTAGCGTGGTAATCGTATTCCAATATATCAAAGTATCATACCAACAGATTGTGAAGCCGAATCCAGCCTCTGTACCCGGACATTGAATTAAATCTCAGAGACAGGGTGAAGTAGAAAAGAATAGCTTTATTGCTTTGCCAGGCAAAGAGGGCCACAGAGGGCTACTGACCTCAAAACTGTGTGTCCCAACCTGGAGGGGGTGGTGAGGAGTTTTATAGTCATGGTTCAAAGCGGGCATGATCAGCACATGGACCTTCTTCTGATTGGTTGGTGGTGAGGTCATCGGGAGTCAGCATCATCAACCTTCTGGTTCCAGCCTGTGGGCAGCATACTGTTAATTTCTCCCACCTGGTAGGGGTTTCAGTATCTGCAAAACAGCTGAGATATTGTTATGTATATCCCTTGAGGGGGAATCAGGACCGTGCCCAAGGCTGCACTATTGTTTCTTTTGACTGTTCCTCTCTTGCCTCTGCATCCCCTCCCTTCCCTAATTAGCAACTGTTTGAACCTGCCCATTGAAACTCAGGGAAGGTCACTGAGGCTGAATGAAGCCTATTTCCTGTCATCAAGAAATAGGGGAGGGGTCTTCCCTGGTGGCGCAGTGGTAAAGAATCCGCCTGCCAATGCAGGGGACACGGGTTCCAGTGCTGGTCCGGGAAGATCCCACATGCCTCGGAGCAACTAAGCGCGTGCGCCACAACTACAGAGCCTGTGACCTAGAGCCCGCCAGCCACAACTACTGAAGCCCACATGCCTATAGAGCCCATGCTCCGCAACAAGAGAAGCCACGGCAACGAGAAGCCCGCGTACCACAATGAAGAGTAGCCTCCACTTGCTGCAACTAAAGTACGTGCACAGCAACGAAAACCCAGCGCAGCCAAAAATAAATAAATTAATTAATTTTTAAAAATAAGGGGGACACAGGAAGGCTTTTGTGCCCAGGAGCCCCACAGGGTCCTGCTCAGTATCAATCATACACCTTAAATTTAAACAATGTTATATTTCAGTTATATCTCAATTAAAAATAAGAAAAAAAGGAATGTGGGGGAAAGATCCTCATTGTAAAGCAGATAGCCAGAAATCACACTCAAGATGCATTTTTCACTTTAAAATGAACAGAGTCAAATTTGACAAATACAGAGGGAACATATAATGGGAACATTAGGCTATTCCCTCGGAAATCCAATAGACCCCAGCATCCAGGGCTTCTAGAAGGAGAGTGGCATGATCTCAAAAGTACTCATTGCATTGACAACATGAAAATGGTAACATTATTACTCACTCAAGAAATATGCTCCATTCAACAGTGTGCTTATGTCTTTCAATTAATATTTCTTAACGGAAGGATCTACGCTGTTCAAGAAATGTCATGGAGCCCGTGGAACCATGGTATGGCCTCATTTGTCTTAACTATAAAATACCTTGTTAGAATTTGCATATCAATAACAGCAGCAACACAAAACAACAATACATCTTTAGCCCTATGTTATGAAAAAATATTAGAAAGAAGCAAAGTCCTGAAGGAGATAAAAAGATGCTGGGACCGTATGTCCAGAAGCCAATGCACTGCGAGGGTTCTGGTCAAGGACATCAGTTACTTTGTAAGTGAATTGGAAGTCCTCATTCTGCTGTAGCTTAGAAATCTGATTATCCCAGAGCTTGTAAGAAATCAGCTTTAATCCTCTTTTAAATGTCATTCAACACGTTCTCTGCTGCACATGGGATGCAAATGAATTTCCTTATCAGATCCTTTCTAATTCATTTTCCTTCCACAGGACATTCTCAGAAATTATTTAAGACCGGACTCTGAAAATTGTTCCAATCTTAAATAACATGTGTTTGAAGCATATTGTCTCTCCAACCAGCAAATCACTCCTGCGTCATTATTCAAAAGCAGTTTCTTGTTACTCCACATAAAAATTAAACATGAAATTTTTCTGACATATCATGTCCACATCTAGGCTTCTCTCTGTATATTTCAGAGTTGGCTCAAAATAAAATTTAAAAATCTCAGCATTGTCTACCTTATTTGAAAGAAACCAGATTTTCTTAGTATTGTGAGATCATAGCCAAGATTGCAAGGAGTTGGGGCATATAATTCAAGTTTTGCTTTCTTCAGATAGAAAAAAATAGTACTGGTAATTTCCCCTCAAGCAGACCAAAAGGAAAATGAGCATCAAAATGGAGTCCAAGTCCTTGGTTTTGAAACAGGAGGGAAGGAGGCAGGGCACAACTTTTGAAAGAATGACATAGCCCGAGGACATGACATAAATTGATTGGAACAAACGAGCCCAAGATGGCGGACAAGTCGACTTCCACTAGACCTTGAGCCTCAGTATACCCTCTCTGTAACACATCAGCAAGCTAAATGACACACCCACAGGTGCCATGACTGTTCAAAGACTGAAGGTAAGGATCAAAAGTAGGTGGTGACCCAATTCCTGGAAATCCCCGACCCTTCCTAAAATAGCTGAAATACTCCTCCCACTCATTAGACTATGAAATTACCCACTCCTATAAAAACTGACAACCCCATACCCTGGGGCCTTTTCTCACCTTCTAAGACGGCTCACACTGTCTGTGGAGCGTGTTTCTCTCTAAATAAATCCACTTCTTAGCTATCACTTTGTCTCTCACTGAATTCTTTCTTCGATGAGACATCAAGAACCTGAGCTTCATTACGTCCTGAAACCAGGTGTGTGATCTCAGTTGGAAGAGTGTGGGTTTTGACCAGGTTCAAGTCCCGGCCACGTGGGTTCAAGTCCCCATCTGAGGTGCACGGTTTCAGCTTCAGTCCCAAATCTATAGGATAACATGGGGAAAACTACATTTTCATAAATTATTTTCAGTTGGGAAACAAAAATTTGCTGTTGTGCTGATAATTAGGCCCTTTCAAGAGGCATAGCTGTCGAAATGTGCCTTTAATCCGTATAAGATGCATAGTGCGTATTACCTAAAACTAAAGCTACACAGTTGGTTAAATCCATGATTTGGAGATTTAAGGTGAAACGTATAAAGCTTTATTAACCATGTGCGGACCACCTAAGGAAGACTTGGGGTGCATGATTTATATTTCTCTTTTTGCTTGGACCTTGATGCTCGTGTAAGTATTAAGTGATTTCATTTACTCTACACCAGTGTTATGTTTTTGGTCTTCTTCAAATTTATCTTGTTATTGAAGATCAGTATTAGGTTTAGAGCCGGGAGAACGTCAGTCTGTAATTTCCCTAAGATACAGCATTTTTTTTGTATCACCTGGACATTTTATATATATGATATAGATGAAAATGGATACCTATGTGAAGTTAACATGTATGACTCCCAGTATTTGAATCCCATTCCCATGTTTCTGAAACCGAGCAGGACCCTGTGGGGCTCCTGGGCACAAAAGCCTTTCAGTGTCCCCTTCTCTGAGTTCCAAAGGGCAAGTTCAAACCGCTGTTAATCAGGGAAGCAAGGGGATGCAAAGACAAGGGAGGAGCGTCAAGAAACAATAGTGCAGCCTAAGGGGCAGGGTCCTGGTTCTGCCTCAAGGGATACACATAATGTTATCTTTGAGCTCTTCTGCAGAACTAAAACCCCACCCAATGGAAGAGGTTAACTACTTGATGAAGCATTCTTCATTCCAGAGGTCACAGTTTGCCCATCATCACCTGAGGCCAGATGATCTCTGGATTGAAGGGATGCGGGCCCTGCACAGCGCCCTGATCCTTATCTGCAACACACCCCTGGACTATAAGATTCCTCACAGGTACCCGCCCCCATCCCTCCCACACCCCGACGGGTTGGGACACAGTTTTGAGGGCATTAGCCCTCTGTGGTCCCCTTAGCCTCACAAAGCAAGAAAGCTACTCTTTTCTACTTAACCCAAAACTCTGTCCCCGAGATTTAATTCGGTGTCGGGGTACAGAGGCCAGATTTGGCTTTGAGAATTCCTCACTGAATGGGTTTTGGTAGAAGAAAAAACCTGTCTCCCAGGGTGGGGGAATTAAACATCTAGATACTTGTTTATTTGGCCTCTTTTACAGCGAAGCAGTACACATGAACTGGGACTGGTCAATCAGCCATAGCTGTCACAGGTTTGATTCCCTGAGCTAACAGAACAAAACTCAAGAGTGTGGAAGATCCATGTTGGAGGTGGTAACAAAGGTTCAAGATAGACTCCAGGGTTCCACAAGCAGAGGCAGTCTTGACCTCACTGGGATGGTAAGGGCTCCTGCCCTGACTAATATGGGTCACCTTGGGCAAGTGACTTAACTCCTTGAAGCCAGTTTCCTCATCTATAAATTGTGGACAACAATAATGAATACTTCCTAGAATTTTGGTGATAAATATAAAAGATAATATACGTAGTTAGCGTAGTATCTGGCACATAGTATGTGCCAAATCAATCGTTATTAAGAAATACAGGCTCTTCCCTCGTGGTCCCGTGGTTAAGACTTAACGCTTCCACTGCAGGGGGTTCCGGTTGGATCCCTGGTTGGGGAACTAAGATCCCGCGTGCCTCGCGGCAGGCGCTGCCAAAATAATAATAGTTTTAAAAAGAAAAGAAATACATTTCTGTGGGGTCTGAGTAAGGCAAAGATATGTCTGTTTATTTCCCAAGCATGACAGTTGGTGTGGGACACCATGGTAGGCACCCACCATGGTCAGCCATTGGCCTGAGTCAGTTAAACTAGTATTTAACCTCATGGAGACCGCCATTTCTTTTGTTCACCTTCACCTAGACCAAGGGTGATATAAGGGCCTTAATATATCTAGTGGAGGGTATTAAAGGAAAGGCAGAGATGGGAATTCCCTGGTGGTTAGGACTCCGCGTTTCCACTGCAAGAGGCACGGGTTCAATCCCTTGTCAGGGAACTAAGATCCCGCATGCCTTGAGGCACAGCCAAAAAATAAAATTAAAAAAAAAAATAAGGAAAGGCAGACACACAAATATATAACAATAGGAAGACACAGAAGAGAAATGATCGTCTTAAACCACTTAAGAATGTTGCCTGGAGACTATTACAAAATTCTAGCAATCATTCTTCCCAGCTTTAACATTTTGGGGGCACAGTAGGAATTCTTGGCCTGAACAAGAAAATATTAACAAAAAGTCCCAAAACAAGTGTCCTAGCCCACGGAGTGAATGCTTTCCCAGTTTCGAAAGTCACGCAGTATCACTCCCACAGCATTCTATTAGTTAAAAAGAATCACTAAAAAAAAAAAAAAAAAAAAGAATCACTAAAGTTAGCCTAGATTCAAAACTAAGCAAAACACACACATATACACACACACACAAACACTTCTTGATGGAAAGAGTGTAAAAAATTTTGCAGACAAGCTTTTAAAACTCCATATGATATATTGTTATATTTATTATATTTTTGACTCAGGTTCTAGGTTTTTACATATGTATTCTGGGTCTGGGATACTGAACATACCACTTATTTTGAGATCTAAGACTATAGTTCAAACATTATTTAAACAAAACTATTATATAGCATGTAGTAGATATTTTTAATTAAGGCATCTTTTACCCTAAATTCTCTTTTCAGAGTTTGGAAATATGTAGCAAATGTAACAGAATATATTAGCAAAAAGCGTTTGTCATAGCGGGAACTTTCTCAAAATAATTGTTAAAAATACAAATTAGATGTAAATGCTATGTATTTTTGTAGGCAACAGATGATATTAAATAGTCTTGTAGATAAGGTTCCCGCAAACTTCCCTCCCTAGAATTACCAGTGCATTAGAAATGATGCATTTGTTAAAAAGTGATGTCCTTAGCTTAAAAGTTTGTATAATCAATTCTATGGTTCACATATTTTGGCATTATTTTTTAAAATAAATTTATTTATTTTATTTATTTTTATTTTTGGCTGTGTTGTGTCTTCGTTGCTGCATGCAGGCTTTCTCTAGTTGCAGTGAGCGGGGGGCTACTCTTCGTTGCGATGCACGGGCTCCTCATTGAGCTGGCTTCTCTTGTTGCAGAGCACGGGTTCTAGACACGCGGGCTTCAATAGATGTGGCACGTGGGCTCAGTAGTTATGGCTTGCAGGCTCTAGAGTGCAGGCTCAGTAGTTGTGGCTCAGAGGCTTAGTTGCTCCGTGGCATGTGGGATCTTCCCAGACCAGGGCTCAAACCCATGTCCCCTGCATTGGCAGGTGGGTTCTTTAACAACTGCGCCACCAGGGAAGCCTTTTGTCATTATTTTAATTAGGAATTATTCATCACAATTTGTTCCAGATCAAGTCTAATGTCTGAGTCTGTGACCCTCTGCTAGTTCATTACTTTAAAAGAAACTCAATTTAATATTCATTGACAAGTATATTATCCTTATTTAGGGAAGACAAATTGTAGAGCTGACCTAAAAATGATCAGATACAAACAAAATTCACTAAAATTGACTCTCGCCTCATACTTTTGGTTTGATATGGTATGACCTGCACTTCTGCCCTAATGTAATTCTCTTATCCAGTTATCATCCAAGCAGTCCCATGGGAAGTTCAGGTTTATGCTTTGAATGTGAGTATCATTTCCTTCCTCAGAGCAAAGAAAACATGAGAGTTTCTTGGGGGAAAAAAGCCTTTATCTGAAGGACAAAATATAGCCATGTTCTAATATAAAACTGGGGGAAAATTTTTATCTGTCAAAGAAGAGTTAGAGGTTGAAAATGTGAATAAATTATTATGATTCTGTAACTTGATTTTTAATGCCATGAATCAAAGCCTGGGCTGTGACCATGTTGTTTAAGAATGTCCCTCTTCATCAAGTCCCAGAAAACTAACCTACACCATTCTCTGTCCCACTTCATGACGTCACATTCTGTTACCACATTTGCCTTTCATTATATATGGTTTTGTACTCTTAATTAACTGTTTTATATGAATACTGTTTCCCCAACTAGATTGTAAATTCCCCAAACACTAAAAATTATTTGTATACACTTCTTAATGCCTTCCTCACTATTTAATAAAGTATTGGATATAAATATAATGGGCCCTTGCTAATTATGTAATTGTTTTTTATTTGAATTTAATTAAATTATTGAGAAGTAACATGTTAAACTTACATCTAAATAGAGTCAAAAATAACAATGGATATCAGAATCAGTTTAATTTTGTATAACTAATCTCTTCAAAGTAAAACAAAACTTTGATGATAAAAACATCAAGTAATGACCAATAATTATCATTTATGTTTTGACAAACAATTAATTATTCAGCAATAATACAAGCTAAAGGAGTAAAAAAATAACAAACAGTAAATTGTCAGAGAAAATAAGTGAAAGCTGAAATAATTGTGGTGATTCAGCTTTGTTAATTAAAATCTCCATTTCGTTATCTCTTTATTAAAAACAAACTAAAAAGAGTGACTCAAAGAAGACAATTTTTAACTTAGATAAGAATGTCATGATGGGACGTGGAATGAAAATTTCAGGAGTTGAATATGTTCATTTAGACCGTAGAAGGTCAGAGCATGAAGAAATCTTAAAAATGGCCAATATACCAGCCTGACATATCAGAGATCAAGAGATTTGCTATACATGTAAAAATTGGTGACTAAACCAAGAATAGAAAAAACTCCCTGTAAGTGCTCTTTTTAGCACAATATACAGATATTCACTCATCTATCATGAAGAGTAATGCACATTGGCTTAATTGTAAATGCTGTTGTTTGGAATCACCTAAAAACTTCTTCTTTTCCAAGGAATGTCTCAAATTGTCCATTTATCATCTTTTTTCACCCCCTGTACAATATGTCAATAGAGTATTTACTGCTAACCTTCCAAGTTGGTAGAGGAAACATACCTGTTCACATCATCTAGCACATCATGGACAAGGAAAAAACCTGGATTGAAATGGACTCTTTACCAGTCTGAGACTACTTATTGCCAATAGATAAAGTTTGGGCAATCAAGTGTTAACTTCGTATTCAAATCTCTCATTATATTCTTAAAAATTAATTCCACTAAAAATTAATGTAAAATTTAATTATTAAGTGCATATTTTAATAAATACATTAGCTTGTATTCCATGAGCATTCTGGCAAAAGAAAGCAAGCATTAACCCAAATGAAGGGCTTCTTTCATTAATTTAAGATATGTCCAAAATATATAATCAAAAGATAAGTTTGGCAATGAATGCTGGAGAGGGTGTGGAGAAAAGGGAACCCTCTCGCACCGTTGGTGGGAATATAAATTGGTACAGCCACTATGGAGAACAGTATGGAGGTTCCTTAAAAAACTAAAAATAGAACTACCATATGACCCCAGAATCCCACTACTGGGCATATACCCTGAGAAAACCATAATTCAAAAAGAGTCATGTACCACAATATTCACTGCAGCACTATTTACAATAGCCAGGACATGGAAGCAACCTGAGTGTCCATTGACAGATGGATGGATAAAGACGATGTGGCACATATATACAATGGAATATTACTCAGCCATAAAAAGAAACGAAATTGAGTTATCTGTAGTGAGGTGGATGGACCTAGAGTCTGTCATACAGAGTGAAGTAAGTCAGAGAAAAACAAATACCGTATGCTACACATATACATGGAATCTATAAAAGAAAAAATGGTTCTGATGAACCTAGGGGCAGGACAGGAATAAAGACACAGACATAGAGAAGGGACTTGAAGACACGGGGAGGTGGAAGGGTAAGCTGGGACAAAGTGAGAGAGTAGCATTGACGTATATACACTACCAAATGTAAAATACATAGCTAGTGGGAAGCAGCTGCATCGCACTGGGAGATCAGTTCTGTGCTTTGTGACCAGCTAGAGGGAGGGTGGGAGGGAGAAGCAAGAGGGAGGGGATATGAGGACATATGTATAGGTATAGCTGATTCACTTTTTATACAGCAGAAACGAACACAATGTTTTGTAAAGCAATTATACTCCAATGAAGATGTCAAAAAATAAAAAATTAAATTAAAAAACTAATAAAATAAAAAAGATATGATATATTTGGAAAGTATATCATAAGTAAAAATCATCAGAGTACTCACACAGAGTCGGTAATCAATAAATATGCACTTAATAAATAAGACTATTTTCTTCTAGCTAGTGATAGAGCTTTATCCCTTTTTGCCTGTGGACTTACTGTCCAGAAAAATTGTAAAAACCTTGTACAAAAATAAGTAAGAGCACCAGAAAGTAAATTATCAGGGCCAGATGTAGATGCATAAAACAGACAATACATGCTCCAGTAGTTCAGTGGACAGAGAAATGCTTGGCGGGGTTGGGAGGAAAGGATGACTCACATAACTGGACTGGATGTTGTTGTTACAACAGAAACTCCTCAGAAAAAAATGATTCTGCAATTAAATCCTTTGAAGAGTTGTTTCACTGTTTCCATACAGACAGCTTTTGAACGCGTTTTTGTAGGACAGCATACCCAACTGAAGTGCAAAACTCGTTTTCAAAAAACGTCTTTTCCTTATTACCTGAGGATCAAATAATAAATAATAATAATAAATGCAGCTTGAGGAGGAAAAGCCACACTCCCATTTATTCTTTTTTGTGTTTTACCTTAAAAGAAGCTTTGATATTTTTATACATCAGTCAGCATCCAGCTCATTTCCGTGCCGGTGTGTTAACCTTCTCCCTCTGGACACTTGGGATATTAATATTATCCTCTGTAACAATCAGCAGAAGAAATAAAGCATTTACACAAATACTGCAAATTAGTTTAAACTGCAGTTCTGATGTAACCCTGTGACACACAGTTTCTTGTGAATTAAGCCAAATGTACAAGCATTTAATGACTAATCCTTTTAGGTATTTTAATGCCCAGATGAAGATTTATTGAGGAGAAAGGGAAAGCATATGCGGTTTTCCGTTAGAGCCTGCCTGCGGGCGGAGGATTGAGCAGATTGGCTTTTTTTAATTAATATTTCAGTTCTTTGTGTTTTGGCGGGCAGGTTGCACGTGGCCCTGGTACTGAACGGACAGCTCCTTTCTCTTAGGCTGTGTGCTGGGGGCTAGCAGTGTAGGCGGGCAGTGGCAGACCCAGGAGAGAGAAGAGGACGAAGGGGCGGGAGAGTGAGATCGAGTGCTGACTCCCCCCGCCCACGCTCCACACAGCCATAGGCTTGCCTCCTCTGGAAATTAACCTACTGATGTATATTGGTAAAATCAGTCATACTAGAAGCCTGCTCAGTTCATCCACAAAAGAGGAGGAGAAAGCTTGTTAGACCCTCCTCCCTCCCCTGGGCTTACTACAAACAACTTTTCTAATGCTGGGAGGAGACCTTTGAAGATAAGAAAGGCAAGTTCGCCTGCGTTTTAGGAATCCCTCCTGCAGACGGGAAGATTCTAACTACTGAAATCTCCAGGATCACATTTGTTTTTAATGTTATGAAACCTTGTTGAGTAAAGTAATACATGCGAGTGGAGTGTGTGTGTGAATACATGTGTATATACATGAGTGTGTGTGTATATATCTGAAAGTATATAGCGAGACAGGGAAATAGAGTAGATATAAATATAGATAGATACAGACACAGAGCCTAATCCATGAACTTAAAAATATCAATGATCTTGAAAAACTTCTCCTTTTTAATTTAATTCAATTGTACACTGCTTTCAAACAAAGTTTGAACTTTGTTTTAAGGTTCATCTAGAAAAAATAGATATATAAGGCTCATCCAGTTATAAGAAAAAAGATGTAAGGAACTGTGAGCTATTGGTAACCACATGCTGTGTTCATTTAAGGGCCTCGAAACATTAAAATGTTATCACAGAAATGTGAGTTGGAAAATTTAAGGATTTTTCTGACTGTGTGTTCAACATCATTGCGGATGTCCTCTGAGTCTAGGTCTCCTAAATAAAATACTTTAAGTATATATCAACTATGTCACAAGTTTGTGTTAAACTAAGACCTAGAACTTGTATTCCTATTTACATTTCTCCCCTTATGGCAGATATTAATGACTATTGTTTCTCATTTTCAATTCTCCCCTTCTTCTGGGCAAATAGGGAGATTACACTCTCCCTGCCCTGTAGTTAACCAGAGCCACATGACTAGATCTGGCCAACATACTTCTGGAACAAAGGATAATTTACTTGTACCGGAACCTGCAGAGCCCTCCCCAACCTTCACCTCCTGATAATGCAGAGATAAAGATCTCACTAGATCCCTGAGGCTATGGAAATGGAGGATAGCCGCCCTGGCGAGGTCTCCAAACCCACAATGGATTGTGTGCTTGAGCGAAATAAACTTTTGTTGTGTTAAACCACAGAGATTTTGGACTTGTTTGTTACCACATTGAAGCATGTTGTAATTTGACTAATAAACTCCTTTAAAAGAAAAAAAAAACAACAGTAAGCTGCCCATGGTCAGAATTGTCAATGATTGACATTCCTTGGGACATTATAAACCAACGCTCTTCAAAAGAAATAAAATGCAAGACACATAAGTAATTTTAAATATTTAGTAGCCACATTTTTAAAAGAAACAAGTAAACTTACTGTTAATAATATATTTATCAATATATCCAAAATATTATCTTTATAATTAGTACAAAAATTGAGATATTTTACATTATCTTTTTCATACTAAGTATTTGAAAATCAGGTGTGTATTTTACACTTACAGCACATCTCAATTTGGACTAGCTTCATTTCCAATTGCCAGTGCCTTCTAGTCAAAAACCACCAAACACATGTCTGTAGCTGAAGAAACTGGGTTTATAACATGTTGTAATAAGGGAGGACACACATCATGAGGAATCACGGAACACCCAATAAAGTGTGTTAGAAAGAACTGATAGGATCTGGGTCTTGGTTGGGTGATTTCAGGGATGGTCCAAGGGAGCAAATGTTCACACTAGATTAAGTGCTCTCAGAAAGAGGGAGAACTTTATGATTGGGTATATCAGTAAACTTTTTATAGAGAGGAAAAACTGAAGATAAAGCTATATTGGTGAAGAAGCAGCAGTCACCAATATTAACCAAGAGAGGTGGGCTTCCCTGGTGGCGCAGTGGTTGGGAGTCCGCCTGCCGATGCAGGGGACACGGGTTCGTGCCCCGGTCTGGGAAGATCCCACATGCCACAGATCCCACATGCCGCGGCTGGGCCCGTGAGCCATGGCCGCTGAGCCTGCGTGTCTGGAGCCTGTGCTCTGCAACGGGAGAGGTCACAACAGTGAGAGGCCCGCATACAGAAAAAAAAAAAAAAAAAAGAGAGAGGTGTATGTCGAGCACTTTTGTGTTCTGTGTTTGGACACGCTTATAAAGTAGTCTTGTTTCTGTCTTGATCCATCATGGTCACAGAGTGGCCCTGTCTGATGTTGATGTTCTGTGAGATGGTTTGTGTTCAACCAAACATCAAGATCTGACTGTGAGTGTCAGGCCAGCCTGTAGCAACACCAGGGCCTAACTGATAATACTAGTCCAACTCTTGGACATTGGGCCGGGGTGGGGGGGGGGGTAGGGGGGGGGGGAGGGTCAGTTTGTTTTTTGTTTTTTTATTCTCAGAGTGCCTGTGTTAGTCTGCAAAGTCTGCCACAACAAAATGTCAGTGACTGAGTGGCTTAAAGAACAGAAATTAATTTTCTTACAGTTCTGGAGGCTGGAAGTCCAAGATCAAGGTGTCAGCAGGTTTGGTTTCTCCAGGAGCCTCTCTGGCATACAGATGGCTGAGTTCTTATCATGTCCTTACACGGCCTTTTCTTTGCAGGTACACATTTCTGGTGTCTCTCCCTCTTCTTATAAGGACATGAGTCATATTGGATTAGGGCTCCATTCTTATGACCTCATTTAACCTTTTTTTTTTTTTTAAATATTTATTTACTTACTTGGCTGTGCCGGGTCTTAGTTGCGGCATATGGGATCTAGTTCCCTGACCAGGGATTGAACCCAGGGCCCCCGGCAGCAGAAACTCAGAGTCTTAACCACTGGACCACCAGGGAAATCCCAACCTTAATTACCTCCTTAAAGGGGCCATCTTCAAATATAGTCACATCGGGGGTTAAGTCTTCAATATATGAATTCTGGGGACACAATTCAGTCCATAACAGTGCACAATAGCCACATGTGCCTAGTTATTACTGCATAAGACAGCACAATTATTTCAGACAATCTGAAATTGATTGTATCTATTTGCTAGAGTCACACTGACTGGAGATATTTCCCAGGAGAATCCAAAAGATTTTGCAAATTTCACTGCTAGTAATGGAGCTCTGGATTTTCTTTGGTCTTTCTTTTTCTTTATGTTTCTTTCCCCTATAATGTAATGTACTGACTTCATGGTAGAGTTCTGTAATCAGGTGTGAAGATGGCCCAATTTTCTGCATTGGTGTGGAGTTGCATGAGTTAAATAAAATGGGTGAAACATCTTTCTGCTTTTTAGCATTTCTTAATGCCCAGTCAATGAATCACTTCTTAAAAATAGATTTTATGGTGTCATAAAACACTAACTCTGTCATTTCAAGTCACCCTACTGACATTCTTTCCAACCAAGTAAGAGTCATAACACAGCCTCAGTCTCATGTTTGATATACCATCTTGGGAAGAGATAAGATTACCTTTCTACACTTATTTCCTACTAAGCCAGTAGTCTTACTTATCTGTGGAAGTATGAGTTAGGTTCCATGTTCTCTGGGAAAAACACAGATTTTGGAGTTATCTTTGGTTTGCTAATTTTGTAAAGGGAGAAAAAAATGTTAGCGTGAATAATTTGAAATCCTAGACTTCTTTAAAACTTGGGTTATTTTGGTCACCATAATCTATACAACAGTGGTAAACAAGCACATGGTCAAGGTGTACAATTTCTTCATCTCAAGAATTTTGAATTTTGCTGCCAGCTGTATCTGAGATACACTGGACCTCGTCAATGAAAAGTCCATTGAAATGATGTCTCTCTAACATCCTGCATTACTACACCTCCTCTACCACCAGAGTCCAGATAATTAATGGAAGAGCTTCTTCCTCTAAGTCAAAACTGAATGTACCAAAGCAGAGAAACTACATGCGCTTAGTTTTGTCACCATCTAAATCTTAGCATTCAAATTGGAACACACTCCTGAAAGACTAATGCTGTTTCAACGTATTTAACTAGGGAAAGAAACCTGTTCTCTTTAACGGCTGGCATATAAATATATGAGAAGTAGATAGTGTTCAATCATACAAAGAACCGTACACTGTATTATTTATCAGAATGTCTGCATTCATTACAGATATTTCTAATATATGACACATATTTAATACATCACAGTCTATACGTGTTTCCAGGGTCTTGTACCAGAGAGAAATCTCAATGCTAGGTTTAATCTCTAATTCCTCCAAAAGGGAAGGCTTGAGAGGTGTCATTTTCACATCTGAAGATCACAAAACATTAACCCATACTGTCCCACTTCACTGAACTTCTTAAAGTGGACATTCCGTGACATGATCTACTCCCAGCCAGGTTAGCAGGATATCCCTCAGGGGAAAAAGCTCCAAGTGGGCTGTCTTCTTTTCTGTGCTTATTTCTTCCTTCAGTTAAGACTCTCTACCTGAAGACAGAGAGAGAGAAAGGGAGTGAGTGGTTGAGAGAAGAAAAGGAAATTGATGGAGAGAGGATTACCAAAGGGCAGGAATGGCGATAGGCTGTTTCTGGGACGGCAATCTCCATCCTTTGCAGAAAACATTAAGAGACAGAGGAGATTTAGTGTGTCTATAGGGCTTCCCTGGTGGCACAGTGGTTGAGAGTCTGCCTGCCGATGCGGGGGACACGGGTTCGTGCCCCGGTCTGGGAAGATCCCACGTGCCGCAGAGCAGCTGGGCCCGTGAGCCATGGCCGCTGAGCCTGTGCGTCCGGAGCCTGTGCTCTGCAATGGGAAAGGCCACAGCTGTGAGAGGCCCGCGTACCCCAAAAAAATAAAAATTTATTAAAAAATAAATAAATAGATTGTGTCTATAGGTTCCCTCAAGGCTTTCTGTGAATCCAGAATGAAGTGTCCCCTTCTGATTCTAGACTTCTAGAACACAGTCTCTGACATGGAAATTAGTAGCAATGTAGACATTTCTGTGAAGACAGACAAACCAGAATTTAGTGTTGGAAAGGATGGTCGTGGAAGAGACACAGTACTGCTCATCACGATTAAGGTTGATACAAACCTAATGAGGCAACTTGACCTGCCAGCAAGAAGGTTATTTGCAGAAATAAATCATAACCAATCATTTTAAAGCACACTATCAGTTACGACGTGGTTCCATATACACATACCTGCATTTAGTGTCACCTGGTTGTGAGAGCTAAATGGTTAAGTAACTTTTCTGAAGCCACAGAGCTAACCGGTGGCACGATCTACGTATTCTTCATCATCCTCTACTTGCTCAAAGGGAAATCAAAAGAGAGAAATGTATCTTAACAATTCTCCAAGGACCACATGAACCCTGTAACCAGAAAAGACTTTGGAGGAAGGGGCGTTACCACAGGCCACCAAAAATGGCAGGGCCCAAGTAGAAAAAAAAATGTTTTTAACGGAACGTCTTGTTGGGTAAGATGTGCAATAAAGCAGAACTGGTACACATTTCTGGACAATATCCCTGGGCATTCCAGGCAGCAGACAGATAGTTGGGAAAAAAGGAATACGGTAAATATGGGTGGACCTGGAGTTTCAAAACAGAACTATTCAAGGGTAAGTAAAAGACAGACATGAGGTTTAAACAGCATGCACAGAGCGTGGAGATTCGGCAAGATTACATAATGGAGTCGAGAAAGTGTAAAAGCAAACACTAGCGCAGCCAAGTTGAAGAATAAAAGGGCGATTGCACCAGAGATTAAGATAAATAAAATAATAAGGCATTGTTCCAGTACATAAGGAAGAAAAGGTCAATGGAAAAATAAATGGGACCTCTGAGAGGCTGCTGGGGTAATTGACAGAAGAGGAAGACAAAGCTCTTTTAGTTTAAAAAAAAAAAAAAAAAGAGGAGGCCTTGGTTGCCTGATTGCCTCAAAGCTCCCCAAGGCCACTAGGAGGGAGAAGAAGCAGAGGCAGGGGCTTGGGGTCAGCAACCAGGCAGACCCACAGGGGGTGGTTAGAAGGTAGGTGATATGACATGTGCTAGGGTGACCAGGACTCAAAGTATTGCAGATGGAGAAGCACACACGCTCCCCCTCCCTCAACCATGTCACTGAGAAGATGCCCAGGATATTGAGCCAAAGGTGAGACAGAAGCCTTTGAAGATTAGCGGGGAGGGAGCTAAAACAGCAGAATCCCAGGAAGGCATATGGGGACCCTGGGGCAAAAGTGGGGGGAGAGGGGGAGGAAGGGGGGGATGAAGAGGGGGGAGAGAGAAAGTGAGAAGAAAGAGAAGAAACAAAATTCAAAAAAAAATTTAAAGACCAAAATGTTAATTAAGTCAGGAGGAAATACAAATTAGCCATAAAAGAAGCGGGAGGGTGCGGGTAGCGAGTGGTCCATTCCCTGGATCCTGAATGAGGGGCTTTGGACTGAGTGGATGCAAGCGTCTGAGTTCTAGCTCTGGCTCTGGCCTTGTCGCTCGCTTAGTTGTGTGACTTTATACATCATATGTCAGCAAAGGGTGGGATCCTGTGACCTCTGAAGTCCCTCCCAGCCGGGTTTTCTTTGGTGCCATCTGTCCAAGTTCTGCAAAAATGGACCCTAGGGAAGCAAGGATGTCCTACTAATAAAGGCTCTCTTCTGGGGCCTTCTTAACAATCCCCTCCTTCCAAATAATAATACCCAACATTTATTAAATGCTCCCTTCAGTCCAGGCTAATCACAGAGATGATAGATAGATAGATAATAGATAATAGATAATAGATGGGCAATTTTTCGACTTAAGCCTCACAACAGCCAGAGGAGCTAAGTGTTAGTAACTTTTTTTTTTCCATTTTACAAGTGAGAAAATTAAGTGACTTGCTCAGGTAGAACTCAGGATTGAAGCTCAGGTTCTGTGGTTCCAAATCCAACAGTCCTATTGCTGCATCTCGGTTACGAGGGGGTCCCGGAGGCCAGCAGTGGATCCACAAAGCCACAGCCTACGTGGGACTGGGAAGCGCGTGTAAGAGGAGCCTGGCGGGTACCGCCAGCCGCCCCTGTGGCCTGGCTCCGGGTGTGCGCCGCAGCCTCAGAGCATCTGTGCGGAGCCGGCCGGCCTCTGCCCCTGCCTACCGGGGACAGAGCCAGAACCCGACCTGCCTGGGTAGGGCGGGCAGCCTCTGGAAGCCCCACACGCAGTCCGTCACCAGGAAACTGAGCAGTCAGATCAAGGAGCCTGGATTTGCAGCCAGAGGTGTCAAGATGACCCTCCCTTACTGCAAAAGAAACCTGGGCCGGGCCTCAATGTGGGTATGTTCTGTTAGGCATCTAGAAAGGAATGGAGATGTGGGATAAAAGGAGGAAATTAAAACCTGGAAAAGTTTAGATGCAGTAGAAGCCAGAAGATGTAGTAGGGGGGAAAAAAGTCTGGATTTGATGCCAAAAATCACTGAGTTAAAAGCTCGTGTGACCTAGGCTATCACTGAAACCTCTTTGACCCCCACTTTCACTGCTTGCCTACCTGCTGGGCGAGGGAGGGTCCAGGGCTTCAGGGTCCCCGTTTGCACTCATACCTACCTCATACTGACACTAATACACACTCTACCTACCCCAGAATACTTAACTCCTAGGTATGCTGTAAGGATACAATGACACCATGCTCGTAAAGAGCTCGGAACGGATCTGACACGTTTAAGTGCTCAGTGTTAGCTGTTGCTGTCACTTTACTGTTATTCTTTGCTCTATAAAAAGAAAGTAATGGGGAGAGGGAGTGTTCTCGGCATCAGAGGAGTCAACACTTGTAAAAGTGCTTAGTAAACGAAGGCTCCATTTACTGAAACGGCCGCCGGCCGACTTCCCAAAACCCCTAGTGCGCTGCAAGGCTAAACCACCGAGGGAGGAGAGAGCACGCAGCGCGGTCCTTTCCGAACTCATGCATTTCTTAGCTAAAAGAGGCACGTTTCCCTTGGGAGAGCTAGGCCTCAGCTTCCTGTCACAAACAGCACAGCCAGCCCAGAGGTCTCCAGGCGCCGCGCCCTCCCGGGCTCGCCCCGCTGCCTGGGGTTGAGCGCCCCCAGACCACGCGGGGACGACAAGGCAGGCGCTACAGGCGCCCCGGCTGCGCTGCCGGGAGAGGGTGGGAGCCCCGGTCCAACCAGGCAGCTGCTGCAGAAGGGCGAGGAGTCCGCCCTCTCGGATGAGGGCCTCCGCTCCAAGTTTCACTGTTATCAAAGGGAAGACTTCAGACGGGAGAGTTCTTCTGTTTAATTTTCGACTAATACGTTCGCGAGGCGTTTTAATTGCTTGCAAATGCATTTTCTCTGTACGATTACGGAATCCATGTTGCCTGTGGGCTGCAAGGCTAAGGCGGAATACAGATCCGCATTAGGCTTTTGACGATCAGCCCAGAGGGCGGGGCGGTAGGGTCCTGCCGGAGGAGGTTTTACCGAGGGGGAAAAAGAAACAAGAAAGAAAGAAAAAGAAAACGGAGTTTAAAAAAATCAATGACAACTCTTAAACTGAAATGACTGGGGAGTCTATCAGAAATGTTAATTTCCCCTAAATATCCCACAGCTCTTTTTAAGACTGGTCTGCCATTTCTCATTTGCAATTAAGGTAACGTTTTTCAAAAAGTGACCCTTCTGTTGTTGAAGGAAGAATGGGGATGCGGGTGGGGAATACCAAGAGGAAGAAGAGTTAGCAAAGCCTAACTGGAAAGGAAAGGGGAGGGACCTTTAGAAAGACACCCAGAGTTGGCACCAGCTGAGGCTAACTGAAGTAAGAAAGGCAAGTTATTCATTTTTGGCTGGGGGGAGAGACGGAGTCTGACCCCGAGCACCTACATACCCACGTTGCCATGACTTTTCTCCCTTAATATCCTGGTCCTGTAACTGGGTCAAGTTTTCGATTTCTGCCTCCTGCCCAGAATCTGCCTGATTTGGAGCACTCTTCTCTGTCCACCTTGGCTAATCAGGAAAACTGAATGAACCAGGGATTAGGATACTGCCTGGTGGACCCAGCATGTTTCCCTTTCCACCACCTGAAGGATTGACACCACCCACCCACTCTCCCACGGTTACTACTGGTAGATGCTAGGAGAATCACACCAGAGTAGGTCCTTGAATAAGAAGAGGTTGCCAGGTCATTAAAAGCTTGAGTAACTGTGAAACTGGGGCTTCTTGAGCGAGGGCCCCCGAGGGCTCCCTGTGAGGTTGGCTCTTGGAAACCCCAGGCTGAGTTTGTCTTAGAAGACTAACCAGGGTGGAAGTGCTCATGGAGATTCACAAAGAAGTGAGGGCAGATAGAACCAGAATAAACAGCACTAAGATAGGACACAGCAGTTGTTTACTTTTTTTTTTTTTTGAATCTCTAAAGTCACCTCTGCTCTTTATGTGCATCCGGAATAAGGAGTGAAAGGGGCTTGGAGGCTTGGAAGGGTTAGGAGAAGTACTGATGAACAGATCTACACTTCTTGGTCACTTTGTGGAAAGAACATAGTGGATTTTTCAGTGTTCCACTGTCCTCCTGTACAAGTACCCTTCCGAAGCCAGGGTCTTCGCGATCATGAAAATTGTCTCCTATTGTGCAAGCTCATGTCTGGGCTCTGGAACTGTGTGCCCCGCTGGAGCAGAACACACTAAATGTCATTCTTAGACAATGTACACACATGCTCCCTTAAGGCATAAGTTTAATGGATTCAATCTCATCTCTACCTTCCTCTAAAGAGGAAGGAAGAAACAAAAGAAACGAGGAAGAACAGAGGGAGGGAAAGAAGATACTGTGGTTGATGTATGTGTATATCCAAGGAAGTATTTTTGGTTGAAAATGCCCAAATAATTACAGTCCTTAACCACTCTACTTCACTTAGAATTATGCAAGCAATTCTGTAGGAAAAGTCTGTTCAAGCAACAGGAGAACAAAGTCCATAGAAAATCCATTTGGAAGAGCAAAAGAAATCCCAAGTAGGAATAAGAAGAAACAGGAGGAGGAGAAACACATGTTTAATAACTAGGGATAGGCACTTGCTTGTTGTTACTTGTCCACAAAACTCAAACACGCACTGAGTGGCAGATCCTTTCTATGGAGATGTTTGGGACTGGATGAAAACTGGGGTGACCAGTACGGTACCAGCCTAGAAGCCCAGGAAGGGACCTGAGCTTTCTACACCAGAGTCTGAACTGTAGGAAACCATTCAGAAACTCTCTTCTCTAGCTCTGGATCCTAACCAAAACAAACCCGTTAGATATAAAGATTTCTCTGCTGATTCCTAAAGTGGCTGCGGTGGAACAATCCCTCCTGGAGTGGAGCGTGGACTCAGAAGGCAGAGCAGAAGCGCTGGGTGCTAAGAGAGACCCTCTCCAGCTTCTAGGGTGCCGGGCTGGCAGGGTTGCTCTGTGCTTTTATGAGCTATCTTGAGTGCACCGGAGCGGGTCCGGCTTCGGCTCAGGCTGGGATGCTCACTACCGGTTTCCCCAGGGAGGGAGCCCCAGGCGATTGTCACTGTGTCTCCAACTCACCGTGGCCAGTTAATTCAATTACACCTCCCGCTGGAGAATGTGTGGCCAGTCGCTCTCCCGGAAAGGGCCAAAGCAGAGAAAGGGGAATTAGCTTTGCTGAAAAGCCCAGCCTTTGGGTCAAGCAGGATGGCACTTATTAATTGCTCAAGACTATTAATTGGATGGGAAGGGAAGGTGGTGGGGGGGACTGTCTGACAGAAACAAACCCCGCGCGCGCTCATCACACACACACACAGACACCAAGCACAGCACACACCTGCCTCAATGAGTTTCTTTAGAAAAGGGGCGCGCCAAGCAACCCCAGAGCAGATGGAAGGGAGCTGCTGACCAGTATGTACATATGGCGCTTATGATTTCCCCAACTTCTCTTTCACGGACAAACAGCTTTTTTTCTTTTTCTTTCTTTCTTTTTTTTTTTTTAAAGTTGGGATGAGGCGAGAGGGAGCAGTTGGCCAAATGGGGTTTCCCTACAGTTTAGACGCTGGTGTGGGAAGCTGGGGCACTGGGATGGGAGGAGAGCTTTCCAAAGAAGCCATAGGCCCTGGCAAAGTAGACTCCTAAGCTAAAGGAGATGCTGTTTACCCTCCCCGCTTCATCTCCTTTAAATACAAGTTTTTTTTCTCATCCCTCGTGATCTTTACTTTCCTCTGATACCACGGCGTGGGGGGGGGGGGCGGTCAAGAAGCACAGTAAATGAAGCCTGGACGCCTTTTGTCTTGGTACCTAGAAGTCACTCAGGAAAACTGGGTGGGGTTAGGGAATGGAAGGGAGAGGTACGTTTGTCAGTTCTTCGGTGATGTCCAGAAGGGTTCAGATGGCCGGGACAAATGGAGGTCATTCTCTGGATGTACTCAGCTCCAGGCCAGAGCTCATTACCGGGAGTACCAGAAGTGCGGGGGCCGCGTGTGGACCTTCGCCCCAACAGGGCCAAACGCAGAGGCCAAATGCGCTGGGACAGCAGTCAGAGCAGGCGGCCAAGACGTCCTGAGCCTCCTGGTCGTTCCCGAGGGAGAGGGTTTTGCGTCTGCTGCCTGGACCTAAGCCGGGCAAAGAAGGTCCCTTCGCCTTCAATGAAGATGTATCTGACAGTAGGGGAGTTGAGGGAGGGGTTTGCGGCTTGTCTGAGAAGGGGCTGTCCTTTCCCATTTGAGCTGGGATGTACTGGGAAACCAACAAGAGCCACCAGGAAAAGCGCGTCTGGCCATTCTCTAGATAACCTGCACATTCTTCTGGGGGGAGGTTTGTACCTCCGCAGGGGCGGGCGCTCCTGGTGTAAGGTGTTGGGGGCAGGCCCCGGCTGCCACGGACGCGTATTTTGTCTGTGGGTGGAATATAGAGGCCTCTCTCCGTCCTGGCAAACAAAAGATTCCACTGCAAGCATTTTGGGAGTCAGCCTCTCAGTGGCAACGGCCTTTATCTCACCCCTCCTACTTAAAGATCAAGTTGGTCATCCTTCCTTTTCATCTTTGTTGAGCTGACTTCATTAGACCAAAATATGGAATTTCGAGAAGTTGGGAGGGGGGCACTTGCGCACCCTGAAAAGGGGAGCAAGTGCTGGCAGCTGATCCCTGCGCAGGACTGAAGCACCGCGGATCTCCATCTCAGACAGTGCATTTCAATTCTTGTCGTGTGGCTTTGTCCATTTATATAAAGCAAAGAGTGCTGAGTGACAGCCCCAGTTAGCCTGCATGAGCAGATCCTAATAAACCCTCCCAAACCCCGACCTAAAAAAAAAGAAAAAGAAAAAAAAAAGCCACATGCCTGCCTGTTTGCCTGCGGCTTGTTATTAAGACACCTTCTCAGCTTAAACACTCAAAAGCCAACCAAATGCAATGGCAATTAAGACGAAATTACCCCTTCTATCTCTGAGATGAGTCTGGGGCCAGCCGGTTCTTAGGAGGCAGGCAGGGCTGGTGAGCGGACTCAGCAGAGCCTCAGTATTGCGGGCCTGTAGCCACTGCTACCCGCTCTAGGCGCTAGACCACTTGATGCGGGAAGATGAATTTTGAATGAAGTGAAACTCAAATACTGTTTGGAAGTCGAGAAATCCACCGAGGAGACAGAGATAAGTGTGCACTGCCTCCTTCATGCCCTCTCTTTGTAAAATATTACTTTCAAACATTTAAGGGTCTGGGGGGGGTAATGGTATTCAAATACCTGGTGCCCCTGCTAAATGGTCCATACAACATTCAGCAGTCTTTTCGAAAAAGAAGTAGTAAAACACAAAAAGAGGGGGAAAATAGGTTGGGTTGAGGAGTGGAAGACAACGTTTCACCTAAATGTAGAATCTTGTCACAAGTCTTTATTCTCTTATATTTTTCTTAAATATATGGCCAGTTACACTCTTTCTTTATGATGGAAACTTGGGACTGTCCATCATGGTTATTTGTTTTAAAGCTGCTGAAAGTGTAAGCTACTGCCAGGTGTTGCCTTTCAAAAAAGGGAAAAGAACCCAAATTCATGTAAATATGGAAAGAGGAGTATTGTTCCCACTTGGTCAAAGGCAGATACCCCCAAGTCTGGGTGAAATTGATTTGGGTACTCGTTGGAAAAAGCAGCTTTCAGCATCCAGGGAGTGGAACCAATAGGCATGAACACTTACTTGTGTAAAAGGAAGCTTTAATTAATATATATTTCTATCTCTAATATACACACATCGGGGCTAGATCTTTATCTTCACAATAAAATGTGTGCAAATGCTCTCTGCAGAGATGAGTCCCCACCTCAGTCGGTATAGAAAAGCATGATAAAGGTTGGAAAAAATGGATAAAAATGTTGAAAGAACCTCCAGTTCCTTATTAGGCGAAGATACAATATTTATTCCTTGTCTCCTGGGATAAATCTCTTCTGCCTATTGTCCGCCCAGTTCTCAGTGCTGATGCTTAATTTTCAAAACTTCTATATTACCAAGGGACCTACGACATCAGCCAAAGAAATACTCAGCAAGTACAAAATCTGTTCCAGGGAGCTGCTTTTGTGCAGAGGGAAAATTTTGTTCCTACAGGTTTTTAAGTGGGTACGAGGCAAGGAGATATCTGATCTGGGCAAAGCCATTACAATTTAGATCTCTATCTATAGAACATTTTTTTTCCTTAAAAAAAATTGGAAAATACAAGAAGTTTGGATTTTTTTCCCGATTCTTTTTTTGGAGGGGGAAATTGCATCGTAAGCTTTCGGAGAAACCCAACATGTCAACTACCTTTCCGGGACTAGTCCACGATGCCGAGGTATTATTACTTTTTTTTTTTTTTTTTTTGAGCGCGCGTGTGTGTGGCGGCGGCGGCGTGGCGGCGGCGGTGGCAGCTTCCCCTGTCTCTAATTTATATCGGACCGTTACGTTTAATTATAATCTGGCTTTCGGGGGAAGTTAAGGAAGGAAAAGGGAGAAAGTTCGTTATGACATCTGTCGCCAGGAAGGGCAACTCTCTGCCACGTTAAGAAACATTTGGCATAATGAGGGGAAAAACATAATCCTAATAATAAAGAAAGGGAGGAGGGGGTGAGAAGAGAGATAGAGATGGGAAAAAGATACTCAGAAAGGCAAAGAGATTGATGGGGTGGGGGGCGGTAGGTGGACAAGGGGGTGGGGAACACGCACCCCTTTTGGAATGGGCTTATTCTAGGAGACTAAAGCAGAAAGGGGGGAGTCGGATTCCCTGCCCCAAATGGTTAAGAAAATGAGCAAGTTGGGCGATTTGCACAGACTGGATTTTTTTTTAATATATAGATAAAAGATTTTGAGCAGCTCTGGCAGAACATCCCAGCGTGCACAGCCGCGGCATCTCGTCGTTGGCAGCGGGTTGGAGTGGCGAGGCGCTGCGCCTGCGGACGCTCTCGTTCTGCTGCCCGCAGCCCCGGAGTCAGTGGCAAATCTGGCTCCCGGGTCCGGCTCCCTGTGCAAGTTGGGCAGGGGCTGTGCGTGTGTGTGTGTGTGTGTGTGTGTGTGTGTGTGCGCGCGCGCGCGTGTGTGTCACCCGCACCTATATAGGGTGGGGGATATTTTTCCGAGCTCTCGACTGTGAGGACGAGGCCGCCCACCCCCAGTCCGCCTGCTCGCACAGGCTCCCCGGCGAAGGCGCGCAGCCCGGCCGCGGCTCGGCACGAGCCCTGCGCGCTCGCGCCCCTCGGAGAGCCGGAGAAAAGCTCCCGGCTCCGGGACAGCCGCGCCTCGGTTGCAAAATGACAAACCTCAAGTTTTTCTGCTCTCCCTTTTCCCCCTCTTCCTTCCAGATACGTCACGACGGATCAAACAGCTACCGTTTGATGCAGCTTGGCTGTCTGGAGTCCGTAGCCAATTCCACTGTCGCCTATTCCTCCTCTTCCCCTCTAACTTACTCCACCACCGGCACCGAGTTTGCGTCCCCCTACTTCTCCACTAACCACCAGTACACCCCGCTCCACCACCAGTCCTTCCATTACGAGTTTCAGCACAGCCACCCGGCCGTCACTCCCGACGCCTACTCTCTGAACTCGCTCCACCACTCGCAACAGTACTACCAGCAGATCCACCACGGGGAGCCCACCGACTTTATTAACCTGCACAATGCGCGGGCGCTCAAGTCGTCCTGCCTGGACGAGCAGAGGCGGGAGCTGGGCTGCCTCGATGCCTACCGCCGCCACGACCTGTCCCTCATGAGCCATGGCTCTCAGTATGGAATGCACCCAGATCAAAGACTCCTGCCAGGGCCCAGCCTGGGGCTGGCCGCCGCGGGAGCCGACGACTTGCAGGTAAATAAGCATGCGGCGAATTTGCGCCCTCCCCTCCTCTCCCTCCCCCTCCCGCGCCGTTAATAATCCGACTGTAAGCCGTCTCCCCGCGCCACCTCTCTCTCTCTCTCTCTCTCTCTCTCTCTCTCTCTCTCTCTCTCACACACACACACACACACACACACACACACGCACACATACACACCACTTAGGGAAAGTTATCAAAACAATTAAAGGAGGCGTGTGCCACTCTGTCCCTCTCATTGGAGCAGGCATTTCACCTGGACGCTCGGGAGTCCAGCTAGCTGCGGGCCCCCCCACTTTCCGGCGTTCTGCACTGAGGTCTTTTGTGAATCCACATTTCTGTCCCTGAGGCATGGGGTGGGGGAGATCACGTAGGCTGGGGTTGAGCCAACTGGACTCAGCGTAAGACCCGATGAGTTGATGACCAATCGTACCCTCAGTCTCGGAGCTTTGCTGCGTCTACCCGCGTGTTCCAGGCATTTGTCCCAGACTGAGCTTGTGGGGCGCGTACTATGAATTGAGGGGGCTGGTTTGTTCTCAGAACATTTGGGGGACCCTGAGCGCCAGCTAAAATTTCACCAAATATCCTAGATCGTTGTGGACAGTAAAGAATCGCAAATGTAAGCCTCAAAAATTTACCCCAATGAAAGGCTCTGCACAATGCAATTGGCCGGGGTGTGGGCATGAGCCTGATTCTCGCTGCCCGAGGACCACCCAATCCCGTCACCTGGCTGAACGAGTCACAACTTTGTTTTCACTCTCCAAGCCATTAATTTTTACAAAAGATGCAACTCCTTAGAAAGAAGGAAAGGAAACAAGGGAAGAGAGAGGGGGAGAGAAAATGAATAGGAAGGGAGGAAGAAAGGAGAAAAGGTAGGGAGGGAGCGAGGGAGAAAGTAATAAAGGGAGAAAGAGAGGAAGGAAGGAAGGAAGGAAGGAAGGAAGGAAGGAATTCAGATATGGTGAAGGCCATGACTCAATCAAATGATCTCTCCTACTTTCTCTCTTAATGTATTTTTGCACATTGTTTGCCAACAATAGAATATATGATTATGCAGACATACTGTCACAGCCACATTTCAAACAAATAAGTCCACACATGTCCCAAACAGAACCCAGAAGACACGAGTTTGTGCATTCTTTTGGCTGAAAGTACAGCTCTGCCTGCGAGTCCACACGAAGGTGGCCACTTTCTCCAAGGTCCCCACAATGAAAGGAGAGATACTGGAAGAGCACGAGTCGGAGACATAAGAGATCCCTCGTTGCGCACAGAAAATCTTTCCCCCTCACTTACCTCTGAGCAAGGGATTATTTAAAAATTAAAGCGAAAGCCCTTACAGTCCCAACAAAGAGCCCAAGCCACAAAATCCGCGCACGAGAAAAAAGGTTTGGCTCCATAAACCTTGCTTTCTACATTTACATTCACGAAATAATTTTATACGCTCAGGGCATTTTTACATTTTTCACAAGGATCTCCTTATGTCTCAAGAGGAAAAAAATCTGCCATTCAATGCTTAGCTCAACTAAAACCTATTTACTCCTTTTAATAGCCACGTCTGCCGCTGATTTTTTTGTATCTGTACAAATTTTTTTCCTGTGCTAGGCACAAAGCCGGGCATTTTTCAAAAGAGGGGATTAGAACATTTGCAAGCACGAGACAAAGAGCGAATCCCGTGCAAAAGAACACCGTAGTTTATCCAATTTTCGACTTAGTGCCATTCAACTGGTCATTTATGCAATGTCATCCGACCAAACAACATGTTTTACTTATGAGGGGGAAAAGTTTGTTAAGTGAAGAGACAAAGATTCATTTCCTCTAAGAAAATAAACATCTTAACGGTGCGCCAGAGACAGGGAGGGAAAGTGATTCACTTCCTTGGAGAACTTCTGGCCTCTACCTTTTCCATTTCAGACATTTTGAAAACTTTACTTTCATCCTATGTCTTTTAACATTCTTAACCTCCTTTTTGCCATTTTTTGCTCATAGTGAGGGAAAATTCATCATGAGAGAAACACTCCAAGACACTAGAAGAAATAGAGGAGAATGGTATATATTTATGCATCTATGTCTACAGAAGGGTGTATATACATTTTTGATACAGATATAGAAGCGAGTTGTAAGTTTGGCAAGTTATTTTCTTCCACTCCTCCTGGACTTAGTTGTCAGAATGAAAAAGAAAAAGAAAAAAAGTCATAGCTACTTTTAAAAAGAGAAATGGGGAGGGGATGTGTGGGAGAAACCCGTCTCTCTCCTTTTATTTCTTCCTTTTTAAAACATTCATCAGCATATGCCTCATTTCAAATGCAACAAATGTAAATATACTTTTCCCTGCACAGAATTTTAAGTGAAAGTCCAATGGTTTGGAGGGCGGTCTAAGTCTGCCTAACAGATGCAAACAGTCTTGTGGCTTCAGTTCCATCTTTGAGTCCCCTAAAAAGATTTGCTATGGCCAACAAAGGAAACTGTCACACCTTTTCCCATCACCGCTTTAATTTATGCTCAGTCTCCAACTTTTTTTTTTCATATTGATTTGATAATCACTTTAAGGCAGAACAGTTAAAATAAGAAAGAACTCGTGAGTAGGTTGAAAAGGGGGGTCTTACAGGCCTGCCTCAATATGGTGAAAATGGGGAAGCGAAAGGGAGCCAGGGCTGTAAAGGTTGTTTTGTAAAGTGGGTTTTTATTATGCACCGACTCTCTCCGCATTTACTTAACTCTTCACGGGCTGTTGGGTAGGTTAACACCCTTCAAGGCCTCTTTCAAGTCCAATACCTCGTTTGTTTGTAAAGGAAAATGAGCCTTTAACACATTTCGACTCAGAAAAAAGAAAGAAGACAGAGAGAGAGAAATTTTTATTTTTCTTAATCAAAAATCAGCAGACCTTTTCCTCCTTCCCAGCTCAAATGATCCCTCAATCCATTAGGAGGCTGAAGGTCTACAGTGAGTGACACTGAAGGTGTTTCCTCCATAAGACACACTTTGGGTAGCATGATAGGATGCTCCTACATCTGGGGTAAAACAGAACCCTCCTAAGATCTCCTGAATCCTGCACTTGAAATAGCTCCTATGAGCTCCCAAGAAACCCACAGTGCCAGACTTGACGCTTCTGGCGTCATTTGCTCCACGCAGAAAATGCCGTGGAAACTGTCTATATATATGCTGTGTGCCTTGATGGAGACTCAAAGCGTTTCTCATTCTCTTATGCCAAGATAAAAGGCGCTCCTGTGCTTTGAAGTGTAATATTGTATGGTGCTGTGAAATGCATACCTTAAAATTGATACAACTTTTAGATTGTGGTTTTTCTGACACTTTTTCCCCTTAAAATTGTGTGTGCTTCCAAACTTGCTTCAGCTCAGTGGTTGCATTTAAATGTCTACTTTGGGGTTATGGGGAGATGGGGTTCGGGGTGGGACAGGTTGAAAGACTTAACTAATGTATCTATTAGTATCTATATGAGTGATTTTCTTTCTTTTTCTTTTATTAAGGGCTCTGTGGAAGCCCAGTGTGGGCTCGTTCTCAATGGCCAAGGTGGAGTGATAAGAAGAGGTAAGTAACAACATATTAAAACTAAACATTCTTCTCTCATCTGTTACTTTGCCTTCAAAGTCCAGTGATGCTTTTAAACATCAGATCCCCATCTGATGATAGAGGAAACAATGACTCTTGGTCAATTACTCTTGTCCCACACAGGCATACCCACATTAAAAAGTTTCCCTTCCTCCACTGAGGCTTGAACCAGCCTGTGTCCAAAAGGCTGTGATAGAAGAGATTTGCTCTTCCTCAATGGAGCAGTGACAGAACCAAAGTTAGAGGCAAAAAAAAAAGGGAAAAAATCCTTCTCACACTCCCTTTTCCCATCACCACATCCTCGAGCAGAATTTCTGGTCTCTTTTACCCCTAAATGTGCCAGCCACAGCCTGGGTGTTTGAGGTAATGATGTTAGCTTGAGGCTTTGAGAGGTTAAATTCATTGGGCTTCAGGGAAGGCTAATGAAACACCAATATTGTAGCTGCCCTCATTTTTCTAAGTGTCCAGAACATTTCTTTCTTTAAGGGAGGGTGAGAGGAGGAGGTGGTGTTAACTGTACCGGATAAAGCTTTCTTGTTCCCATCTGTTGAGGGAAACATCTGAATCCAGAGTTACCCATGGAATTGGAAGGTGGGGGGTAGGCAAGAGTGGAGAGCTGTTGATTTTGGCTCAGACGCTGATGGGAGCTGCATCTCAAATATTCCATTTTGACAAAAGGTTTTGAACTATGACATTTTAAGGGCCTCAAGGCAGTGCCAATTTTGCTGGCTTCCCCACTTCACTGTACCCAGAGCCTCTGAAGCTTATTTTCCTAGCAAGCTGAGTAACCCGAGGAGCACACGAGGCAAGGCGGACCAGCTGTTACCCCAACTTCATACGAATTAATAAGATGTGGCCTATTCACTAGGACTAATTCCAGCTCCAGGGCCGCAGTTGTCTCTAGTAACCGAACCACTAAAAACAGAGTCATTTCTGATGGCACCAAATAAATGTCCTTCAGTCCCTCTCCACCCCTTTCAAAGCTTGTTAAAAGACTCCAGTGTTTTTCCAAAGAAAAAAATGCATCTATAGGAAGCAACGGATTATTCCATGTTTAAACTGCAGGTTTTACAACCCAATGTCCAATGTGAAACTCCGTTTAAATTGAGGTGGGAAGAAAACAGAGTTTTCCTTTGGGAAACTGACTATTGTCAGAGTGGATATTTGGAACTTCCATTAAATGGCTATTTAAATCTTTTGTTTCACCCCATGGCGATTTGAAAATTATTATTTTTTAAACTACTACTGTTGCTCCACAGAGATTTTAAAAAATGAGCCGTATTAAGCTTGTCAGACAGGCCAATACTCAGCCATTTTGAAATGACATGAAATAGGCCCAGACTAGTGAAAATTGAAATAAAATATACATATTATTGGAGAGAGGGATTAAAATACACAGTGAAAGAGGGACCAGGTGACGTGCTGATCCGGGTCTGTTGGGGTGCTCACACTAAAGGTGAGGCCAAGTACTCAGGGCTCCCGGAGATGTCGGTGGTGCTGAAGGACAGCGCCACTAATTAGAGCCCGGAGCTGTCTCCTCCCAGAGCCCGGCTCGCGCTACTGCGTTTTTGCGTTCAGTTCCGCAGTGGCTCCAACATCACCTTCTCAAATGCTTGGCAATTACATCCGATCGTACAATAGCTGGCAGGGGATGAGAATTATGAGGCCGAGGCGGAGAGCTGGAAGGGAGGCGGCTGTGCAATCCGTTGAATTTTCGTTAAGAGATTTAGGGGATAGCCCTCACCACCCGCCCAGGAAAGGCCAAAGCTCTCCAGTCACTACAAGATGGAAACTGCGTGCCTGTCCTCTCAGGGCCATGGAAATGGGCTTCCTTAGGTAACGTTTGATTGCTCTTGTAGAATTCGGCGTCATTCACCTAAAAATAGGAGCCGAATTTATTTTAAACCAAACATTGATCTTTTAGAAGAACGGCGTGGCTCCAAGGAGAGAGGGGAGGTAACTTGGGGTTTACGACTGTATTGTTTGACTAAAGCCTAAGCCTTCCCCCCTCCATGCAAAGGCATTCAGAATTTAGCTGCTGAGCTTATTCCATTTCCACGTGTCTTAGAGAAAGGCCAATTAATTTAGTTGAGCCTCGGAGACCAGGGTGTGTGTCTCTGTGTGTCTGTTTACTCTGAAAGGATCAATGTTCAGGACAATTTGCAAATGGATAGCAAGGAAGTCTTGCATTAAAAGGTGATGTTTGTCCTGCCGCCTGCCCAGCTCTTTCAACTCAGGACTCCCCGTTTTTGAAGAAACGCTAAGGAAGTCCCTTCTCTCTATTGTCACTGGTAGCACACAGGATTCTAACATCAATAGCTCGAGTCACCTTTGTTCATCAAAAATCGGGAGGGCTTTAACTCAAGCTCTGCTATGTCGCCATATTGTGCAATAGCTCAGATGGAAAAGTCTGTTTCTCTTCTAATCCATGCTTTACAGGTGACTCACCATATGAAACATGATTTCTTGAAAAGCAAAACTTTTTGCCATTTTTCCTCTCCTGCTGAGCTCTCGGATGAACTTACATTTCTAATGATTTCCAGAATTTACTGTGGGAGGAAAAAAATAGATTTCACTTCTCAAGACCCCTGGATGCTCTTTTAGAAAAAAGGACAGTGCCCTAAATGCCCTACACGAATTCATCAGGGAGAGGCTGTCCTGTTTGCAGTGTGGTATGTGTGCTTGTCGGGGGGAGGTGTGTGTCTCAGTTCTTTAAATTTGGCCACTTCTGTTTGCAAAGAACAAAATACCATTTCCCTGACTCACTCTGGTAAGTGGCAGTTACACTGTCTTTGCCTATAATGAAGCCCTATAGCCAAAGAACGCGGAAGAGGGTCAGCGGCGAGGTAATTACCACCTAGATAAAATATTTGCCACCGCGTCGGAGGTGCAGCTCCCCGAGCGCTCACTCTCGGTTAATGGTGTGCGCGATTTTGCCCGCAGCTCCGCCACTCCAACCATCAGAACCAATAATCTTTACTTTACCCTGTGCTCGCGTATCGATAGCTTCTCTCGCCTCCGGCACTGGCTTTGATATGTTAATATTTCTGAGTAGCAAATTCTGCAGAGATCATATTAATGTTGTACGTACAGAGTGGAGCTTTGCCTTCGTTGAATATTCAGATACTGGGTTTCAAAAGGCATCTCTTGAAGAAATGAGGCTTCTATTTACAGGAGTCGTCTGTGTTTTTAATCATTAAAAAAAAAAAAAGGAGAAGAAGAAAAAGAAAGGAAAACCCACTCTTCTTTTCCCCTTGAATTTTCCGAGGCTCCCTTATGGCCCCTTCCCCTTTGTCAGATGCTCATCCCTTTCATTTCTCGCTCTGAGAATTTAATAGTAGGACAACAATGTTGATGACGACGATGATGATGATGATGAAACTAATAGTGAGAGGATCCAGATTGGAAATGCAGGAGTAGGGGTTCAGTTGGCCCATGGCTTTCAGAAGAGGATGGAGATGAGATGAGAAGACCCAGCTTTTTCATATTTGGGTGGAAAGGGACATTTTGGCCCTGGTCTTTTTTTTTTGTGAAATCGGGATGGCAAACTCAAAAAAAAAAAAAGGAAGAAAAAAAAAAGAAAAAAGTGAAGAGGGGAAGCGCCCTTGTTTCGCTTTGTGATCACTCTGCCTTGCAGCCCCAGGCTAATTTCAGAAGCTTAAATACCGCCATAGCCTCTGGGCCACGCGGAGAGGGAGCGGACCCGGCCACGGGAAGGAAGGAGCGCTTACTGGATTGCCCGTGGCTACACAAAATACAAACTACTTTGAATCAAAACATTTTGGGGGAATTAATATGATCTGAACTCTGCACGTTTTAAGAGAGCTGGAGTGCGTCAGATCGCTTAGAGGTGACTGGCACACCAGCGGAGGCATTTACGCTGCGGTGCAAACACTGTCAGATCTGATTTAATTTAAAAAAAAAAAGCTTCCGTGAAAGGGGGCTTACCATCAGTCGCCCAGTCTGCCATTAACCGGGTGGATGGACCCGACCACTCTTCCCGTCTGCAGCCTTCACGGCTGCCCACAGGCGGCTTGAGCAGAAGGATGAGATTTCCTTTGTATTTTCGGGTTTCGCGAGGGCCCTGGGCTTTGGAACTGGAGTTAGAGAGAGACTTTGACTCTTTCAGCAGCTCCTGGAAGGAGTAAGATTAAAGCGGGGGGGGGGGGGAGTGAGAAGCCCTATTCCTTTTCTTTTGTCAGAGCCCCTGGAATCTCTGTTTACTTAAATCACCAAAACTCATCCCTGTGGCTCATTCACTGTGAAAATACTGTCAGAAATACACCTGGGGCTTCGCCTGCCGTCTTAGTGCCCAAACACAGATGCTGCAGATGCAGAATTCAGTCTCCTTTATATGAAGTATAAAATTCATGTACCGAAGGATCTAGAGGCATGGTTTGTTGGAAATCTATTTTAGGGGCAGGGGAGCTACTTTTCCATAGCCTACTGATGTCTCTCTAATTTCTTTATTGCTTTGGACATCACCAAAAGCCAAAGCACTCTCTGCACACACGTTACACACCGACCACTACCTTAAACCAGAAGGTCTCTCCGTGCAGACCTCCCTTTCTTTTGTTCTGCGTGGAATCTCGACCTGGATAAGCGCATTCAGACTTGGTAACCCAGTAATACCTGTAACGACCTATCCTTCCCCCAAACAGTGCAACTAGCTGCGGATGCGGCATCCGAGGCCTATTTGATTGCAGTTAGGCCCCTTATCCCTTTACTGTTTGATTACAATTAACATCTGCTTTGCGTGGAGGGAGGGGATTACGTGGGGCGAGGGGTGGGTAATTGGGACTGAGAAGGGCGAGAGGCTAGAGAGAAAGCAGCCGAGAATGCTCCTATCCTACCCCGTTTACACGCGCACCTCACAGAAATGCAGCCGCAGAACAAACAGGGACAGGAAACTCCTGTAATCACTTACACATTTTTTAATGTGTCAGAAAAAAACGAGCGATCACTGGAGATGAAGAAGGGGAGAAAAAAAATCCCTGCCATTTGTATTTCTTTCATTTGAATTGTAAACATCTGTTTGGCTGTAAGGCGAACAGAGCATTTATTTTGCTCTCCAGATTTGGTCTAATGATGTCAACACCGAGGCGGCGGCGAGTGGGGCGGCGCTGCGGCTTTGGAGAGGCTGCGCGCACGGGCCCGCGCCCGGAAGCCCGCGGGAAGTATTGATCGCACCTGCGTAGCGTGCGGGGCCTCTAGCCGTCCTCAGCTCTGCTCCGAGGCGGGAAGGCACCCGGAGGGGAAGAGTAGCTTAGAGGCAGCTTTAGGGGTTCCAGGGGAGCCGCAGTTCCTGGGAGAGGGCCCGGATTCTTACCTCTGCCCTAATTGCCTGGAAGGAGAAGAGGAAAAGCGGACCCAGGCAGAGGCGCCTGGCTTTCCGATTCCGTAGCTGCGTAAAAAGTGGGCGGGTCTTGTCGCGCTCTGCAGCTTGCGCCCAGCGCCGCGGCGGTTGTTCAACACAATGGTAAGGTTGAGTGGCCTTAACTCGGGTTAACGAGCACGCGTGCGTCCGTTTTCCGTTGTACCTCCTCACAATAAATAAGGGAAATAAATGGAGCAGGTGTGAGCATCCCCATTTTTGAGATGGGCAGACGGAGGCCCAGAATTACCCGCCTAAGGTCGCATGGGTCACTAGTTGGCCAACCTTTTACCTCTTTCCCTCCCCCACACCGTCCCCAGCACGCCAAGGCGGGTGCAGCCCCATCCCCGTGCTTTTTTGGCCTCACGGGATCTGACAAAGTCTGGCCGCTGGAGGATCTGCATCTCTGTATTTTGTGCTGGTTTTGTTCCCCACACAGGCTTTGGTTGACTTTTCACTGTAGTTGTGGCAAAGTTATCCCTTTTATGATAGCCACGTCCTAACAAGTGACCTTGAGTAGATGATTTCTTATGCTGTTACTATAGCTACCCATCTGAGTTTGCAGCATCACTGGAAGTAGGAAGCTCTATCTCCAAATGTCGATTTTTAAAATAGTAAATCCCATGGAAGTATTGCGTCTGTGCACTATGAATGGAAAAGGGGTGTACTCTAGAGAAGTTTGGCATGAGAACCCTAGCTGTGGCACCAGAGACACCCCTAACTGGAGTGCTGGGTCTAGAATGAATATTGCATAATTTCAATAAGAGCTGACATGCAACACAGGCACCAAGAGGAACTTCAGCTAGTGACACTGGGGAGGAACACTCTAAATGGCTTGACGTAGTTGACCCTTTCATGACTTTCCTTTTCTGAAATCTCATCATTGCCATCTGTAGTCTGGAGCCCCTTAGAGACGTCCCACCTTCATTCCAAATGCAAAACGCTGGTTATGTTGACCTATTACTCTTTTCTTTCTCCTTAAAAAATAAACCACTGGGAAGAAAGACATCAGGTTCCCCACATGCTGCTGTAAACTCTACAAGTTGCCAAATCTTTAACCAGGACAAGAGAGTTCCCCAAGGCTGCAGCAATGCCAAGTATCAAAGTAACAGAAATTCCCTTTAAAGATGCTGTGACATAAAAAATAAAAGACTCTAGAGTTGATGGCTAATCCTGAATACAAAATAAATCCTCCAGGCGATTTGTGTGTGCATAAAACATATTCTTAATATGCAGCCTGTGTGACTTACCTAATAAATGCTTATTTGAGCATAAGCCAGAAGGCTAACCTGGATGCAGGAGAGAAGACCCAGGGCCCAGAGAGTTCTCTCTTGGCTAGCTGGCAGACTCAGTGACTTCCCTGAGAACAGCTGGCTTTCAGCACAGGGGGTTCACTTTGCCCAAAGGGGGCAGTTTTCCAGTTGGAGAAAGCCCAATATAACTCCTTCTTTTACAAAAATTATAATCTTCTGCAACTCCCTAAATTTGATTTTTAACCTACTGCAGATTAACAGAGATAGGAAAGTTCTAAAATTGTGCCCTTTCCTTTCCTGGAAAACAACACGTACACGGATAATGAACTTGAGACCGGTTGGGTCAGAGTCTTGTGTTCTCCACTGTGTGTGTACTGGCTAGCATGCAAGAGAGGAAGATTTATGTAAGAATATAAATTTGCTGATGATTCATGGTGACCATAGTTGAAAGCCCATTTTCAGGAGAAAATGTGTGAATTTTGAGTAAAAACATTATTATTTATTTCCTTTCTTTTTCTTTTCTTTTCTTTCTTTTTTTTTTTTTTTTCGGCTGTGCGTGCGGCTTGTAGGAACTTAGTTCCCTGACCAGGAGTTGAAGCCAGGCCCCCAGCAGTGGAAACTCAGAGTCCTAACCACTGGACCACCAGGGAACTCCCTTATTTTCTTAATATTTTTGCTTCAGGTGACCTCACTATTGCCTAAGTCCTAAAGCTAACAGGGTCATGATTCTTACAACACAACAATAAAACCCAGATTCACTGATATCTAGCTTACTTTCCTGTTCATCTCAACTTTTGACAGGTCACTTGAGTTTACTTTTAAAATACATTTTGCATCTAGGGGTAAAAAGTGAGAGTATCAGTGAAAGTATAGTGGTAGTTTCTAGACCAGAAATCTGCAGAAATTATTATTATTATTATTTGTTTAAAAATTCTCTCTGAGATTGTGAGGTGGGGAAGCACAGTTGAATTTGTTTTTCCAGCTCCTGAGGCAGGCATTTGTATATTTTTTCGCTATGTTGGCCACAAGTTTAACTGCCAAGAAGAATTTCAATTCGATCATTGAGACTATGACCTTTCAGGCTTCAAACTGAGGGCAGGTTTCCAGACACCAGCATTGGGAATTTAGCCAAGTGTACAGGACTCGTCTTCCAGCCTGTAGAGAGCTGGCTGCTTGGATGTTCTCAATATCCGGTCCTGTGTTTTGGAGTAGGGGGCATTCAGGGTGATCTCCAGCCTCGGAATGCTTAGGGAGAAAGACCCGGGTCCTAGCACTTTCAGGGGAATCTTGGATAACTGTAGGACAGCAGGAGGAATTCCAGAAAGCACAGGGGTAGAAACACTTTAAGAGTGGGGCAAAGTTAGCCTGTTCTCTGCACCCAGGTCCAGGGCCCCTTTGTCCTTTTAAACGTCCTCCCAGATTCCTTAGCCCTGGTGCCTAGAAAACACACCTGAATCTGAATGCCACAGACCTGATGGACATAACATTCCATCTGAGCTGCTCACTCAAGGAAGGGAAGGCAGGTGGTGACTCCTACACCAGTGCTTCTCAAAGCGTAATGAGCAAAACTACAAATAGAACTACCATACAACCCAGCAGTCCCACTACTGGGCATATACCCTGAGAAAACCATAATTCAAAAAGAGCCATGTACCAAAATGTTCATTGCAGCTCTGTTTACAATAGCCAGGACATGGAAACAACCTAAGTGTCCATCCTCGGATGAATGGATAAAGAAGATGTGGCACATATATACAATGGAATATTACTCAGCCATAAAAAGAAACGAAATTGAGCTATTTGTAATGAGGTGGATAGACCTAGAGTCTGTCATACAGAGTGAAGTAAGTCAGAAAGAGAGAGACAAATACCGTATGCTAACACATATATATGGAATTTAAGAAAAAAAATGTCATGAAGAACCTAGGGGTAGGACAGGAATAAAGACACAGACCTGCTAGAGAATGAACTTGAGGATATGGGGAGGGGGAAGGGTAAGCTGTGACAAAGCGAGAGAGAGGCATGGGCATATATACACTACCAAACGTAAGGTAGATAGCTAGTGGGAAGCAGCCGCATAGCACAGGGAGATCAGCTCGGTGCTTTGTGACCACCTGGAGCGGTGGGATAGGGAGGGTGGGAGGGAGGGAGACGCAAGAGGGAAGAGATATGGGAACATATATATATATATATATATATAACTGATTCATTTTGTTGTAAAGCAGAAACTAACACACCATTGTAAAGCAATTATACTCCAATAAAGATGTTACAAAAAAAGTAGTGAGCATATGAATCACCTGAGGGACTCGTTCAAATGCAGACTCTGACTCAGAAGGTCTGTGGTTGGGCCTGAGATTCTGCATTTCTAACACGCTGCCAAGGAGATGCCAGTGCTGCCAGTTGAGAACTACCCTTTGAGTAAAAATATTGGACAACACTCTCTTGCCCATTTTTCTTCCTCCACCTACTTTTTTCTCATTTCCCTCATAGAACTTGACCGTTTTCTGGAGATGGGTCTTAAGATTACCCATAACTGAAGAAATACAATGTATGCTCAGAAAAGCAACCTTTGAATTTGAACTTGCCACTGAACCTCCAAAGCTCTGCCCTCAGATATTCAGGGCACAGGGAGGAGCCTTGGATCCTGAGGCTGTACAGCCACTGCATTAGCAGCGTGGACACTGGCTCAGGATTTTTGCGTTAAGGGAGGATCCGGCAGTAGGAAACCCTCCCCACTGATGATCACTTTGGGTCCTCAAGTCTACTTCAGCTGCCTGAGGTTAGGGGATGTTCTCTGTTATTCCTGGAGGAGAGAAAAGCTCCAGGGGGCTTTCTGGACCTTGGAGACAGAAGGCTTCTGCTCCAGGAGCCCCAGCAGGGCGAAATTGCTTTAGTGATTTTGCTAACAGCAGTTAACTTTGCTTTGTTCTCTACTAGTAATAACGATAATAACAAATACAGTAACATTATTGGCCATTAACATTTAATGTGTTACTCTTACTATGTTCTAAGTCTGGTGCTGTGTTTGATTGTGTGTGCTGATCCTGACGGCTGACATATGTAGAGAAATTTGACCAATTATCCACTCACATGGGTTGGGAGTTTCTGGCAATGGGCACATGATTTTTAGTGGTACCTGGGGATTGAATGACTCTGGTGCCTATAGTTGTTAGATGATCGAGGGGAGAGAGATGGCGCTTCTCAAACATTTTAGAAAAGAGCTTCAAAACTTTTCTCTATATAGTAAGTCATGGATTAAAAAAAAAACCTATCCATTGTGTATATGCATGCACATACAAAAACACACACACACAGAGCCATGGATATATAATATCTACCCTTTGTGGGTATTTACCTAATTGAAGTGTTTCTTGTTGTGGATGATGTCAAAATTAAATTTGGTGGGCCAGCCAACACTCCATAGGATGCTAATTTTGGCTAAAATATTTTAATTTTTATACCCTCACAAATATTTTCTGTGTGATATTTGAAAGACAAACCTTGAGTGTTATTTGAAAGGACATCTTCAGAGCAGCTTTCTGAGATGATCCAGGTGATATATGTATAAGGAAGATTGTGCCAGGTGTTTCCAAATCCTATGTAGTGTTGTGATAGTAAGTTTATCACATGTGTTTTATGTTGTTATCTGCTCACACAGTCACTAATATATAATATACATTTCCCTCCAAAGGTGGCACCTGCGTGGTCAACCCCACAGACTTGTTTTGCTCTGTCCCTGGTCGTTTGTCCCTTCTCAGTTCTACTTCCAAATACAAGGTGACCATTGCTGAGGTGAAGAGACGCCTCTCACCACCTGAATGCCTCAATGCTTCACTCTTGGGAGGCATTTTGAGAAGGTAAGAAAAAGGTGTTTTCTGGCACTGCGGTCTTCTAACTGTACTGGTACCACGCTCCCCAACCCTCAGCCCTTACATTTTCTGTCCCATGTTGAATACCCCATGTGGTCAAGTCTTCTCATCATTTTACTCCGAATGTCAACCTTCAAAACCTAGCTTTTGTTTGTTTTCGGACAGAGCAAAATCCAAGAATGGGGGTCGCTGCCTGAGGGAGAAACTGGATAGGCTTGGCCTGAACTTGCCAGCCGGAAGACGGAAAGCAGCCAACGTTACCCTCCTCACTTCCTTAGTTGAAGGTATGACTTTTTAGCTCCGCAAGGTAATGATGGAAGGTTAGCAATTCTTTGAAATTCACGTTTGTTTGATTATGCTGTTTCATTTTTGTCTATACTGTTACGATAGTTACAGGTGAATTTCCCAACTAATCATGATAATGAAGATTAAATTAGACTTAATATAAGGCTTAGATATTGATTCATAAACTATCATCTGATTTACTAATCTTGGCAGTAATAGGAGAGAAGATAACAATAGAAGATTTAGGTACTTAGACAAGTATTCCCCACATAACAGCAACAAAAAAACTCTGCAATTGTCATTTTTATTATTGTTTATTTTAGCATTCAGATAAATCTGGTTTAACTCATTGTTATTCAGTGCAACATGATCTACAGGATAAATAATCATCCTTTATAGAGAGTTCACAGGACTCAAGGCATGGCACCAAGCCTGAGAGCACATTGTATTAATCCGATAGACATCTCTTAAAGTACAGTGAAGTTCCACGGCTTTATGTGTGGGTAAGCTGACTCACAGAAAGGTTAAGGTTCGCCAGTGGGGTAGACGCAGACGTGGAAACATACTCCCAGAAGTTTTTGTTTTCCAATTTACCTTTTCCCTTGTGTTTCTTCTGTAAGAACTAAACTTTACATATTCTCATTCAGTCTTCTAAGAAGAGGTATTATTGGAGACCTTTTAAACTTTGTGGAGGAGCTTTTGAATTCAAAGGAGAGTTCTTCCATAACCTAGAATGCTATTGTTTCAAATATGAACGAAGAAGCCTTTTTGCCAAGACTTATCTGAACACACCTATGACACTTTTCTTGCATTGGTTTCTCACTTGACCATAAGACACTGTAGGAAGTAAAAGGTAAGTGAAACATACAAACAAACATCTTGCCTTTTTCCAAATTATCAACACACACTACTTACTGAACAACTCTGTGAAGTAGTGTGTTCTTGACCTTGGTCTTGGCAAAATTGCTTTGGTGATTTTGATATTTTTAAAAAAAAATATTTATTTATTTATTTAGGCTGCACCAGGTCTTAGTTGTGACACACGGGATCTTTAGTTGCGGCATGTATGTGGGACCTAGTTCCCTGACCAGGGATCAAACCCGGGCCCTCTGCATTGGGAGTGCAGAGTCTTACCCACTGGGCCACCAGGGAAGTCCCTGATTTTGCTATTAACAGGTATCTTTGCTTTACTCCCTAATTGTAATAATGATAACAACCACAATAGTATTATTGGTCATGAACATTTAATAAGTGTTAACTGTTACTATGTTATATATCTTGTGCTGTTTGCTGTGTGTACTAATACTAAGAGCTGGCATATGGTAAAGGGAGTTGACCCATAATCCATCCATGGGGGCTGGGCATACTCAAGGAAGAGCAAAGTAGAAAAAAATGACTCATGGATTGATTCTAAAGAGAGACAGATTCCTGCTTAATTTAAGTGAAAACATCATGAAAATTATAGCTATCTAACAAAAGAACAAAATCTGTTCAAAATATAAGAGTGGATTCAAGAATCACATGAATCGTAGAACATGATTGGTTCTCAAACCCAATTCCACAGTAAAATCATGGGCCTGGGCCCCATTCCCAAACCACTTGAAATGCAGTCTCCGGGGGTATGGCATAGGTATCTACATTTTCAAAAACACCCCCTGATGTATAATGAGGTTTAAGGATCATTGACTTAAATGTTCCTTGAGATACTTTTCATGTAACTGGTGTGAAAAGTAAAGGCCCTAAGAGAGACCTTGATCCAAGGTGTCTGTGAATGTCTATCCAGTAAAACCTGAAGAACCCTAAAAGGGTATATTCAGAATTCTTCTTATTGATTTTTATGTTAGCCCAAAACACCAGAGCACCCTGTGTGGGAATCATTGATGGACGCTCACAGAAAGGATATAGGTTAAAACGTGAAATCCTAGGACAATCTCGTGGTCTTGCCGTCTACTCTTCCAGCAAAACTCTCCTATCACAAAAGTGCTTCGCTTGTGTTCACCTCTGCTCACAGAGGTGTCACATCAGCCTTGGCTGATGGAACTTGAGATTGTATCCTTCTCAGATACATCTCACTTTAACTGGATGCTTTTGAAATCCCCCAAATATTCATGGTGTAGAGAAATAAATATTTTATTGTTGAATTCCAGGCATTCTGATGGAACTGAGGAAATGAGATTTAGGGGCAAAGGGACCTTTTACATTCCTCAACTCCCCACATGTTACATTATGACCCTCAAATGTGTGCATTCTCTCTCTCTCACACACACACATGCGTCTTAAGTTTCACTACTATGTACTATGTTCTATGGTATTTTTATTCTATTTCATATTTTTGTATTCTTTTAAAATGCTGATTGTAAACCCACTACTTTTAAATGCTGAGTGTAAGCCCACTAAATTTATTTCAAGACTCATTGTTGAGTCATGGGTCATGACCCATGGTTTAAAAAACTACAAGTGGTCTTAGGACAAGAGGAGAACCTAATATGTGTGACCTTTGTCCTCTTTGTGCTAACATGGATTTAATTCAGTTATTTCAAGCTTGTTTTGCTTATACCATTTTAGCTGGTAAATTAAAACTTTACCATGGTTACTGGTTGGTATTCATAGACCTTGAATTGACCATGTCTTTGGTAATATTTTTGCCCCTCAATCAAACATTTTTGCGGGAGCCAGTGACATTTTAGATTAGTTTTTTCCAGAAATTCTAAAATGAGATTTCCAACTGTCAAAAATGGTCCATCAGCTTTCTTATAAACCTAAGGTTCTGTAGGAAAGAATACTAATTGTTTTCATCATTTAGAAACTTTTTATCTTCCTGATGGCCCAAGACATTGCTGGGGTTCAGTCCAGCAATGGTTCAATCCTTCCCCATTTTGGTACAGCACTTGAGAACAAGATAATTCTGACTGGCTTTATTCCTCCTCGACCACACTTGGAAATAAATCTCCTTAAGGTCGACCTTCTGCGACTTTTTAGTACTTGTCTCGGCCCCTTTGTGGGGATGCTTTGAATACAGCCTTGCCATTGATGCTGTTTTGATAAAAATCCCAAAGAAAGAGTAGTGTATGGGGACCCTGCTAGACTCTCCATGCAGACATGATTTACCCTTTGTCAAGATTCAATCAGTGAACAGTAAGGTACCTTATAACAGGGAATGAAATTAGCAAATGAAGGTATGATTTTCAAAAACTACCCTTGTCACTAACCTCACAGTGGTTTCATCGTGATATTCCTAGGTTTCCACATTTGCCTTGGGTTTTCAATCATTTTGTTTTAAATTATTTTATAATCATTTCCCCCTGTATTTCTTTCTTTTTTTTTTTTTTTAAGGAATTTTGCCTTTTTTATTTTAAATTTTTATTTATTTATTTATTTATGGCCGTGTTGGTTCTTCGTTTCTGTGCGAGGGCTTTCTCTAGTTGCGGCAAGCGGGGGCCACTCTTCATCGCGGTGCGCCGACCCCTCACTATCGCGGCCTCTCTTGTTGCGGAGCACAGGCTCCAGACTCGCAGGCTCAGTAATTGTGGCTCACGGGGCTAGTTGTGGGATCCTCCCAGACCAGGGCTCGAACCTGTGTCCTCTGCATTGGCAGGCAGATTCTCAACCACTGCGCCACCAGGGAAGCCCCCCCTGTATTTCTTTTAAATGGAGTCACTCTACTAATAGTGCCATTCTAGCATCGTTGTCAAATCAACATCTTAGAGTCATTATTTTAGGGACTATTTTAGGAATTTATGAGAGGGCTATTTCATGCAAATTTATAATATTTAAATTATTCACAACATTTCTGTTACAAATAGCATTGCGCCTAATAATCAGTGGGATGAAGAACTCAAGACTGACTAACTTTTTTCACCAGATAAAGTTGTTTGGAAAGTGAACATTTTAGTAAGGCACATATTTAGAGTGGGGATTTTTTTTCGGTCCACGTAGCACAGATATATTTGACCTACAATGAGATATGAGTATTTGAATTCAGAGTCCACTGAATGTAATACTGGATCATATTCCTTTTTTACCCATATGTCTTCATTTAATGGGGTTTAGATATATAACTAATGGTTGGTACAACTTCTTGTACCCACTTTATCATAAGCCTGGAGTTCTTTTTATTTTCCCTTGTTAATCACATTGCTATGACTTCTCCTTTGTCCACTCTGGTATCTATAACATTAGAGAGTTGTCATTTTCTGGAAAATTCAGGGGATTAGAATTGCTTAACCCGATTCGCTGATCTTCCTGAGATCTTGGGATAATCCCAGACTCTTCCAGAGTGGGAGAAATGCTATATCTGGAAAACATTCAAAGAGTTTGGCCAATATTATTGTTCTAGTTCTAATACTCTTGCTATATATTTATTATTTATGAATCACCAATTAGCTGCTTCCTCTATATTTTATTCCAGAACAATCTTTGCAATGTTGGTGGTTGTTAAAACAAGTATAAGGGGTCAATTATGGCAGGAATGAGGAGTCATTCCCGTCTATCTCTCCCACCTCACTTGAGGTTTTCCAAGATGGCCAAAGTTATGGAGTGCTGCTGGAGGGAAGTTTTGTTCCCTTGAGTGGGGTGCTTTCCTGGGACTTGCAAAGGCTCATAGAGCATTCTCAGGCAGCACCAGGAGTTCCAAAAACATAGTTAAGTCCTTAAACATAAATGCCTTGGCTTTCAGTTTGTCATGACCAGATATCAAGTTCTGTTTATATATATATTTAAAAAACAGTATGGGGCAGTGAAGGGTATAAATATGCATCAGCAAAAGAAAGGGGACCATTTACACATATTGTGTGTGGTATCTATTCACTCTTTTCAAATCTAAACCTTTAGTCCCTTTTGCCTCCTTCTTTAGTTTTCCCTCCCTCCTTCCTTCCTTCCTTCCTTCCTTCCTTCCTTCCTTCCTTCCTTCCTTCCTTCTTTCTTTCCTTTCTTTTTAAAGTAAGCTCCCAGCCCCTGTCCTGCACACCTCACCTCATCCCTTGGCCTAGTGCCTCCACCTCTGCCCCCAGTAATAACACTTTTGACATTTGACTGACTTTGGGCAGGTTGCTTAACCTGACTGAGCTTCATTTTCCTAACTTACAGATAAGGATCACACTATCTGTGATGTTTAGGGTAATGCTAGCTGTTATAACAGTTAATTTCCAAATTTTCAGTGGCTTAACACAATAGAAGCTTATTTCTCACTCTTCACAGATGACGTGAGTGTTTCTCCCCCGGGCCCTTCCTTCCTCTTAGTCTCATTCAGGGACCAGAGTACTTCCACCTCTAGCTATGCCCTCCTCTAGGTCCTGAGAGCCCTAGGCATTCAGCTCACAATAAGGAAAGACACGATGGTGAAAGGACACAGCTTCCAATCCACTTGGCCAGGAATTGGCCCACGTTGCTACCGTATACATTCCATGACAACTAGTCCCATGGCTATGCCTAATTCCAGAGGCATGAGATATACCAGAAAATGTAGTGTCTAGCTGGGCAGAATCTTCTCAGCAACAACTCTGTAGTATAAAAGAAAGGACAAATCTTGGACGGTCCAGCTCCCATTTCTGCCACATCTGTCTTGTGTGTCTTTTGTAGAATTAAATACATTTGCTACATTAAACACTTGACACAGTGGGGCAAAGAGACACTTAATAAAAATTAGTACCTGTTCTCTTGTCTCTTTCTCCCTAAACAATAGTGTTACTTAATAGCAGAATTTACTCAGGATCATAAAACTTTAACCCTGGAGGGAAATGGAAGATTGAGTAGTCTAAGGCAGTGGGACATAGCGCACGTGGTTAAAGAGTATGCTTCTGGAGCCAAATAACCTTGTTTGAACCCACTTCTACCACTTACTAGCTGTGTGCTCTAGGGAAAGACTCACAACCTCTCTGAGCATCAGTGTCCTTACCTATAAAGGGGTGTTAATAATAGTACCCTCCTCATAAGGTTGTTGCCGGAGCGAAATCAGAATGTTTATAAAGCAGTTCACAGGGTGCCCAGCACAAAGTTGGTGTCGATAAATTTTAGTTATCTTTATTCTCAAATGAGAAAACTAAGGTACAGTGAGATTAGCCATTTTGCACAGGATCACGGGAGCAGCAAGGAGGAGAATCCAGGTCTTCTGGTTTGCAACATCACCATGTGTTTTCCACTCGGATTTATGTTAGTGGCATGGATTCTGAACAGTTGCATTGCTAAACTACTTCTGAATTTAACTATATATTTATAGTTAGAGTTACAACAGTTATAACAATATAACTAAGGAATAGAAAGAGTTATCAATTCCTGAGCCTGTTTTTCACCATGGATTGGACATCCGTGCTGCTAGGAATCCTGGGCAAGCTTGTGGGGCTTTTTTGCATCCAATAGTACAAGCTGTTTTTAACATCCTGATGCACCATCTGCTGCCACTTAATCCCCCAAAGTTAGGATGACATTAAATCTTGGTTCTTTCTGTTTTTCTGGAATAATTATCAATAGTGTCTCTTGTACTTTCAAAAGGGTGCCAATCTAGTTAGTTAGTTAGGAGACTATCCTACAAAACCTTTTCCTTCCACTTCAGCCAAATCAACCTAAGGTAGGAGACAGGAATGTTATCACTTGGTGCTATTTCCCCTTTGTCTTTAATCCTGAGCCTATATGATTGCATTTCCAAGAAACCAGGGAAAAGAACGATCAACTTGACAATGAATGCTTTCCTATAAACGAGATATTAGGGAGCAAGTTTTCTTCGTACGATTTGTCCATGGCTTTTTAATTTAGGAAGAGGTATTGTTCGCTACTTGAGGCTTGTAGGATTCAGACGCCAAAATCCTTTTGCCAAGTATCAGTGATAATACACGCACAGGGCACACTCAGCATTATTTGCTCTTCTCACGGAATTTAGGACAAAGGTGCTATTCCCCTTGTCTTCACACAGGTACCAGAGTGGGTTTCTCTGGGTGTGTGGAGCTTAGGGCTAATCTCTGAGGACGCACAGCATGGCTGTAGGTCTGAAAGGACCATCGTCCCAACATAACTCCTTCACCAGCCATTCCAGATATCACATTTCCACCTAAGTCCCTCCTCTGGGATAAAGGTTTCCAGCTTTCTTCTAAAACTGTATGTGATATTAAAAGGGTAATACATTGACCCCTTGTTATATTGTTATAATAGTTCTAACTGGTGCTCACTTTAGTCACACGATGACCTGGAAGAGCCTAATCACTAGGGGACCCTGGTGTCCCCTTTTGCACACAAACACTCTAGCATTGACAATGTCTTCTCGGGCACAGCTTTGCGTTTCAGAGCTGCCAGTGGAATTGGACTCAATAAGTAAATGCGAGTGCAGTCTGTGTTAGTCATTTTAAGGTCTTTCTTGGAAAAATGCCTTTTTTTTTCAGACTTATAGGTATTATCTGTAAATTTCTTATTCTAAGTCATGGAATGGTTTCTATCGAGAGACCCTGCTTTGATAATTGATCATTAGGTAACAATTCGATATTGTTGTCTAATATCTGAGAACTCATGTCTATCAGAATTTTCAATAATTGATCTCAGTATCTTACAATATTATGGATAAATAGACATCATCTCAGAGGAATCTTCTTAAATCATTTGCTTACTTCCTAATAGTGCTCCCCTGACCTGTATCTTACGGTTTCATTCATTTTCAGGGAGAAACGTGTTTACATGTAGAGGGTAGAGGAAATAGGCTATTGCACATATGCCCTTGTGTCTGACTGTGTGCTTGTGGTGTGCTTGGATTCCTACTCCTATTCTGGCACAAAAAAACAAATGTATCCAAGCCTGTTCGGCTCAGTCCTGCCTTTGCCCCTTTGGTCCAGCATGCTACTCACTCCTGCAAATCACGAAGCTTCCTCAGAAGCACGTCTCTGCATTACTTTCCTAGGTTTTTTCTTTTTTCTACTATGCTCTCTTTCAAAGTTCATGCCAACTAATGCGCTTCTCAAAACTCAGTTTCTGCTTTTCTCCATTGTTTACATTTGTCAAAATGGGTAGGTGTTCTAATAAAATGGTAGATTGTAATTATTCCTAATGATGTCTAACTCCTACTGAATAGTAATGAAAGTTTTGGAATTGCTTAGGTTTTAATTTACAACAAGTATTTGAGTTTAGATGAAATCTTTCTAAGAACTGAGTCAGAGAGCAGTTTTGCTTTTTAATTAATATAGTTTTAAGTAGGTAATTCGTTAGATGGTAAAAATTCAAAAGTTACAAAGGATATATAGTGAAATGTCTCCTTTTCACTCTATTCCCCATTTAGATCCCCTCCTGGAAGAAACAAATGTTACTGGTTTCTCTGTTTCCTTCCAAGGATATATATGTGTATGCATAGTTTTGGTTTTTATTTTAAAAATTATAGCACTCTATACACACTGTTCTGCACATTTTTCACACATTATCTTAGTTTTATTTTCAGTTTTTACAAGTTGTTCATTCTTTTAAACATGCACAGTATTCCGTTGTTTGAGTGCATCATAATTTAGTTAACCAGTGACCTACTAAATATCATATAGGTGTTTTTAATCTTTGGCTATTACTGATAATGCTACAATAAGCAACCTCACACTTACATAAATAATTCTTCAGATATGCAAGTATATCTGTTCAATAAATTCCTAAGAATGTGTTGCAGGGTCAAAAGATATTTGCATTTGTAATTTTAAAAGATTATTGGAGGGAAGAGATATGGGAACATATGTATATGCATAACTGATTCACTTTGTTATAAAGCAGAAACTAACACACCATTGTAAAGCAATTATACCCCAATAAAGATGTTAAAAAAAAAAAGATTATTGGAAGATGGCTCTTTACAGTGGTTGTAAATTTATAATTCTATCAGTGATGGGGGTAAGAAGCATCGATATGTTAGTACTTCCCTATACTCTAGCCCAAGCAGGGTGCTATCAATTTTTTGATCTTTGCTCATTTGAGTGGAAAAAAAAATAAACTACCTCTATTATGAAGGAGGTTGAGTATATTCTTAGGAGAATTTTATGAGCTTTTTTGTCTGTTCACTTACTTTGTACCAATAGGGTAATGTTTTACATTTTTCTCATTCATTTGTAAGTGCTCATCGTATATAAGGAAAACGGGCCGTGTGCCTCTGATATGAGTTGCAAAGCGTCTCCACCCCTGGCTCTGGTTTGTCTGTTTACTATTATGAGTTTTTTGTTTGGTTGCTTATTTGTTCAGATCTATGTCATGCAGAACTTTTTTATATTGATATAATCATATTTCTCATATATTTTATTCCATGGCCTTTCATTTTTATTGTAATATTTTGAAAGTCCTTTTTTATCCCAAGATTATAAAATATTTCTCCCATGTTACCTTCTAATTACTTTGTGGATCTATATTTTATGTTTAAATCTTTGATCCATCTGGACTTTTTGTTGTTGTTGGATGTATGATATAGATCTAATTTTACATGTTTTTTTCCCCTGGATGGCCAGCCCGTTGTCCCAACATCTTTTATTGATAATCCATTTTCCCCTACTGTTATGAAAAGCAAGTTTCATCTTACACTAAATCTCCTTAAACAAATATACTTTTTTAATCGACTGATGACTTTGGTCCCCTAACAGTGTCTCTCCTTTACCCCACCACATAGCCATTTTTGTTTCTAGAGTGTGTATTATATCAGCCAATAAGGCAGAACTCAGTATGCAAGAACCCAGATAGACAGAGGTCTTTACAGTTTAATATTAACTCCATGGTAACTGGGTTTTTTTTGCGGTACGCGGGCCTCTCACTGTTGTGGCCTCTCCCATTGCGGAGCACAGGCTCCGGACGCGCAGGCTCAGCGGCCATGGCTCACGGGCCCAGCCGCTCCGCGGCACGTGGGATCTTCCCGGACCGGGGCACGAACCCGTGTTCCCTGCATCAGCAGGCGGACTCTCAACCACTGCGCCACCAGGGAAGCCCTGTTTTCTTTTTTATTTATATAAGCCACAGAATCCTTGTTTTGGGGGAAGGTGTATATTTCATCCCCACATAATGCTTTCCCTTCACCTTAGGACAACCCTGGTTTGAGATGAGGTCAGGAGCTTCCAAAAAATGCAGATGCCGTGGCTCCAGAGATTGAATGACAGGGGGTGAAACCCTGGTGTGTGTGTGTGTGTGTGTGTGTGTATGTACACATATGTACACACACATATTAAACAAACTCCCAGGTTATGGGAATAGCAAGGATTGAAAAGCACTGTCTTCAAGCATAATCTATTTTACTAAATGGCTCCACTGATACAATGATATACTCAACGGGTTTTTTATATATTTCATTCTCTCTAGCAATTCTCTTTTGCTCTAGTTTTTCACTTATATTCTTTGGAAGGGGTGCCTCGCAAGATTATTGTTATAATTAACCAATAAAATATTTGAAAGCTTTTCCATTTAACAAATGTTTACTAAGTACCTATTATGAACTGGGCACTGTACTAAGCACAGAGTATGGAATGGGGAACAAAACTATCACTTTGAGGAACAAAGTGTTGGTATTTAAACAAAATCCTCGTTAAATAGGGAAACTACCACATTATAAGGCACTTACCTATAGTGTAGATTATATGATATATAGTGTTACAGAGTGCACTCCTTTTAGAATCTTTCTGGAAGCCTGTAACAGGTACATTAAACCTGTCCTTCAGCTCTAGGGTTTATTGAAGCTTGATATTATTTTATAACTTTTTAAATATCTCATCCAGATTTGAAAATATTCTCAAATTTGCTATCTAATAGGTGCTTCTCAGAATAATCCCAGAGAGAGATTTGAATGTGCTATTTTCCATACATGTAATTAAAATTGAAATCACAGATATGTGACTGGAATTTAACACATACGAATTGTTGCTTTCATTTAATAATATTGGGTATTACAGTAAGAAGTTAAACCTGAATTCTTTCTAAGGCAATGAATTTAGTGACAGTTGGTGAGAATTGTCTAGCGAATAACAATGTAAAAGTATCCCTTAGTACAAATTAGTTTTAGATATTGATTTACAGTTGTCTAAAGTACATTTTCTTCTAAAATACAATAATTCTAAAAGGAGAAAAAATCCTTAATGACCGGATAAAATGTTGAAATTAGGTGTGTTCATTTCTATTTTAAAAATGCATTTAGACCTGTTTCAGGTAAAATAATGTGGGAACCCGGGATCTCAGTAAAATGATCAATCCACTTTCCTCAGAAAACATGTTTTCCACTAACTTTCCATTTCTGGGCTTCACCAATAATTGCCATGTAAGTGTTTCCTAATATTTACCTTTAGTTTCTTACCTTTTGCTTTTGAGTGTGAAAAATGGATGCCCTGAAAAAGAGCAAAGTCTCTTTTTATGCTCTTCCCGTATTCTGTAACTTTGCTTGTGTTGGTTTTTTGAGAGAGAGGTCCTCAACATGAGTCATTAACTGCTGCTGTTACTATTGAAAAATGCTTAGTGTTTTCCCCTTTTTTGGAAGGGGGGTGTCACTACTTGGCATAGAGAGCCTAAAGCCTTGCACTTAGAATATTCTGTCCAAGCTCTCAAACTATCCCGCATGTATCCTACTTCTAAAACAGTAATTTTTGGAATGACATGAAGTACAATGGACGTATTTGCCAAAGTTACTGTGTTGCTTCAGTGGTGTAAAGAAGCAGAGGTGGGGTGGTCCTGGTTTGTCAGGTGGCACAGTGCATTGAAATAAAGGAAGAGCTTAAATCCTCTCCGGAAAACAACCACCACGGGGCACCCCACCTCATCGTGCACAGAAATGAGACAGCTGCTGCCATGTTTGCTCTATGGGATCTAGCCCTCCAGGGATCACCCTGTCACCCCAGATTACTGCACCTACTTGTTCACGTGGGTACTTCGTCTCCCCACAGAGACAGAGAAGCTCGTAGTTCTTTATTTTCACAAATCAGTCAAATCCCCTAGAGTCTTATTCACATGCTTTTCTGCTCCAAAGTTTTCTATTTTTCTTAAACCCGTTGACTCTAAGATATCTGTGGTACAGGATTGAACTGTAGATTTGTCATTGTTCCTGAATGTCGTGTGTCTTTTAATCCATGGATCCATTAATTAATTCATTCCTGGTCCTCGCACACAAAGCTCTTGTGGCACGGTCTACTCATTTTAACCACACATCAGAGTGTCTTCACTTGCCACTTCTTTTGATGTAGCATCGCTATACATCCAGTAACAATGTTACGTCGCAAGCAGGAGAAAGCAGTAAACAGAGCTAAGGGAAGGAAGGATCTGGCTGTCAGTGTAAATGTAAATAGCAGCTGTTCCATTCAAACTGTTTTTAAAACTACCACACGGTGAGAGGTTTGCCTAAAATGGGCCAGATCCTCAAGAATCAGGTTTTAACACAAAATTTAAGAGGCACGCTGCCATCCTCCTGTTTGCACTGTTTCACTTCTCCTACTATTGCACAAACAGTAGAGGGGAAAAAGTATATATATACACACATATATATGTTGATATTATATATCAACACATATATTGATATATAATATCAATATAATGTCAGTGAACATGTACAGACTATAGGTAATGCTTATGTAGATGCAATATAACTTATAAAGTGCTACTGAGGTGTTTCTGGATTTGTTGTTGTTGTGACTACTATCATTGATATGACTGTCATCTTCCTAGAAACAGGAACAGTCTTTGGTGCCCTTTTATATCTGCCTTTACTCCTCCCTAGCACTTTGCCTTGAATGAAGTAGGTGCTCAATATATAGGTAGTGAGAGCTTGCTTTTTTAAAGTTTTAATGGTCAAGTAAGTATTGGCTTGATTGAGCTTTAAAAATACTGTTGTTTTCCAAACTGGAGTCCATGGCCAAATCTTGCCTTGCCAATAAGTCATTTTTACCCCATGTCTTTCAGATTTTGTGAAGGAACAAAAGTTATTTATCATTATACTGTACTTAGGAAGCACTGTATTTTTTATAAGGTACTGAAGAAGTACTATACATAGTACTAAAAGGTACTGAGGCTCACCATGAAGCCTGATAACGCTAGTACTGTAATTAGGCAGTATAATCTCTTTAGCAACATAATGTTGTGAAATTGATATAATTCAATTATTTCCCTTTCCAAAGTGTTCCCACTTCTTTGAAAATTTATGTGGACCTTTTGCCAGTGTTTTGATAGGCCTCCTGGAAAAGATATCTGAATATTTAGGATACATTGAGAATAGGTTGTAGGTTGGGCAGCAACAAAATGACATGCCCATAGAGCTTTTCCCCCAGGGCATTCATGTGTAAGATCTCAGATGTCCATCTGGTCTAATGGTCAGAGCCTCCAGGGGAATCCAAACTCCTGGACTGTGCTTCTGATTTTCCCCCTCAATTTCCCACATACCCCTGCCGGGTAAGTAGCTTCTGTTTCTGCATGTTTCTTAACCCCACCCCACCCCCAAAGCTCCTTTCCTTGGATTATTTAGAATGAATAGGAAAAATGATTCACATGACCACAACCAGGAATGAGGCTTGAGGAAAGAGAAGGTGTTCCTCTTGTTGAATTTGGACATTAGTGAGAAACTGACTTTTATTGTCTGCCAAGGAAATTAGTGAGAAACTGACTTTTATTGTCTGCCAACAGGGGAGGCGTTACACTTGGCTAGAGATTTTGGCTACACTTGTGAAACAGAGTTTCCAGCCAAAGCAGTAGGAGAACATCTTGCCAGACAACATATGGAACAGAAAGAACAGACAGCAAGAAAAAAGATGATCCTAGCGACCAAGTAAGCAGAATGGGGAAGACTCTGTGTGCGTTCATCCTGTTTTTTTTTTTTTTTTTTTTTTTCATTTTCTTTGAATGAGGGAAACAGTTTAGAAAGCACCTGGTCTCTAAGGGGGGTCTCACACACCAGCAGCTAGATGTATTAAACAAGGACTTCCCCAACATTGCACCCATAGCAAGATTTGCACCGACACTGACAAAAGTTCTTAGAAAACCTCTTCGGAATAGTAGGAATGCCTAACATGTTTAGGAGATGTAGATTCCAGGCAAATATGCTGGTTGGTTGCTATGCAATTCGGTCTAAGCCACTCACTGTGCCTTAATAAATGAGGAGAAAGATCTTAAAATGCTATAAGTTCTCAGAGAATGTGAAACATTGAGGACCCAGATGCATGAGAGGTAACAGAGAGACCTCTGGGATCAAGGATTGGCATCAGTGCCCCCATTTTTCCTTGTATATAATTAAACAAATAATCCCAGAACTGCCACAGCCCCTGTAGTGATATTGTCGAAAAGAAAAGATAGAATGTGTGAGAAAGCTCCTGAAAATTGTAAAAAGTTCAATTAAAATGTGAATTAAAATAATGAGGGAAATGATGTGGAAAAGGGGAAGCTTTCATAAGATAACTTCAAACTCCCTCAAACTTGAAAGTTCTTTGATAATTAATGAAAGAACTACCATTTACTATGTGAAAACCCAGCAGAACCTTAAGTACTACTCAAATCACGTTCAAATTTTTAGAAGAGGACTTCTAAAAACAGTGCATGTTGGGACTCCATGCTTCCACTGCAGGGGTTGAGGGTTCGATCCCTGGTCGGGGAGCTAAGATCCCGCATGCTGCGCTGCATGGACAAAAAAAAATTTAGATGAAAATCTTTCAAGTGGTAGCTAATTCTTGCTCTCTTCTCTTTATTGAAACAAGTTATTGCTACAGATAAACCATTAATAATCTTATTTAATTTCCTAACTCTATATTCAGATTTTAGAACTAAGAGTCCCAGGTGGTTAAATTATCATTTATACATTAGTTTCTTATTTGGGGAAAACTTGTAAAGAGAAAGTATGTGATAGATCGTGTTAGAAACATTGCTTCTTAGAAACTGATTTTTTAAAATGACTTTACGATATGTTGGCTAAAATGTAAATGTCTCAAAATGCACAAAACCAAAAATAAATATTCCTCCTTCTACTACATCTAAAGTAACATGGATCTTCTTACAAATTTAAGGTTTTGTGTGGCATACCTACCACCCACCAGGCTTTTGCCCAGGACACGTTAAGTCCATTATTTGGGGTTTGTGCTGCTTGTGGCTGTCACTGTTTGGGTTTCAGATATATTTATTCATTGCTCTTATGAGAGTACTAGATAATTCTCTCACCTTGCCCCAAAGAAAAGGGAAATGAAAGGTGGTGGCAAAAGAAAAGACAAAACAAGGAGATAAAGGGGAAAGGAATAGCAGAAAGACAGAAGTAAGAGTTAGAGAAAGAACATTATAAGGGATGTAACACTTGGATTTAAAATTTTGAGAGGAGCTTTGTGCTAGGGAAGCTGCTGAACACTTGCTAGTAGAAAGACCTAAACCTAGATTTTTTGTGCAGTTTATCTCCCTGGGGGGGCGGAGTGGTCTTCACTTCTACTTTGCTTCTACTTTTTCCCTCTTCCAAACAGTTTTTGACCCAGAGGGGTCTTCATTCTCCATATTTCAATTTTACCAGAAGGAACTGAAAGTACAAGTAGTTCGTTCGTTTGTATCCTTAATGTAATCTCAGAGACTATAACAAATTATTACAGATCAGGAGAAATAGACAGTGCTAGAAGTTAGGTAGTATCTCCTAGGTGTTCCCAAAGCATATCATTCTAGCTGGTAGGATTTTACAAATTTCCCAACATGCATACCCATGTGATACCTCTGAATGATACTATTATCCCCAAATACTAATTATCCAAGAGGAAACGCCTTCATGTTTCCTACCTCAAAATTACTCAGTTGTGGTTTTATCATGCATTTTCTAAGACTTTCACCCCCTGATCCAGAGAAATCCTTCTTGTCTTCCTTCCTCCAGATTCTAGAACTGTTCACTCCCACCATCCACAGCAAGGCCACCATTACATTTCCAAACACAAGCTCCCATTTTCTTGGGAATTCCCATCACTCTGTCTAAGTGTTTGGGAGTCAGTGCATTCAAACTGATGTTGAGATTTTGTTTTCACAGAAGTAAATGTTAGAAGAACTTGGGAGAAGTACTTTCATATTTGTCAAAGTTGTATGGAGACGTCTATTTTATAGTAGTGGATTCAACTAGGGAGTAGTACTTCCCTTTTACATGGGATCTAAGTAATGTATATTATTTTAGGTGATATTTTGAACTTTGATTTCATGAAATATTTCAAGAACATGTAATTCTCTTTGATCCCTCTTCCCGTAGCTGGACATTTGCAGACCATTAAATGTCAAGCAAGAATTGAATTCACTAATTCCAATTACCTTACTTTAAGTAAGAGTAAATAGACTATAAACATCCAGAAATTAGGAGACAGACTAAATGTTTTGTTTTTGTGGTTATTTATATCCATTCCATCTTCTTATTAGATCATGTGAAACAAGAATTGAAGAATCGGAGACTATGCAGTCATAGCAAACATACTCAATACAAGTAGTCATCAATATAAGTAGATAAATTAAGGGGTGTGTGGGAATAAATGCCTTTCTGCAACATATTAATGGATCCAACATGTGTTCTGAGTAGTTTCTAAATTTTCCAATGGTAAAGCATTGGCTGTTTTCGATTAAAATGCTCAGTGTTGAAATTAAGTAATCTACCTGGATATTCATTACATTCTAATCAGTTCACCTTTCTTTTTCACAGGACTGTGACAATTGTATCAAAAATATATACAAAATTCAAAATTCTTTAGATGAGAGATCCAATTGCTGATCCACATGGGCACAATGGCTTACATATTTCTTTTTTACCTCTATGAATAACAGATTCTGTTGTATTTAATTATATTGCCGAGTATACAATTGTAAGAAAGGCTCATTGATTAAGTGCCGTTACCCTCCTAATTCCTCTTTATTCCCAGTGCTTTGTTGATTAACCAAACATTTTCGTGTAATTAGATAATTATTTAAGGGGGGTAATAGAAACTGAGTTAGACAGTTTTTGAAATCTAAAAATGTACTGGACAAAACATTTATTTGATTTATGAAAAACACATTTAAACCTCTTCATTGAATTTAGAACTAAATATGATTAACACTTGATCTGCATTAGGGTAAAGAGGAATAGTTAGCGAGTTTTAATTTTTACCATAACATTAATAGTCAAAAGGAGAAACAGAACTTTAAATTCAGACATCAGCTAAAAAATTAAATCCTTAAGGACAATGACGTAAGTGATAAAGTTAGAATTTATGATTCATCGAAGATCATCTTGTGTTACGTAATTCATAATGTGACATTTTGTTTGGAGAAATAAGAGTATTTCTTACTGTAGCTTCATAGATAAAAATTTAAATAAGAATAAAACTAAGCATAAAAATAATAACTCTGTAACTGTCATAATGTGATGATGATAATTGCCTAAAGGAAATCTACAAAATTGTCATCTGTTTTTAAGTCTGAAGGCTGTCCAAAGTCAGTGAATTAAGCAGAAGAATCAAATATCAAGGTTGAAAATTCTGAAACTTCTCCTGATACAGCTTCATATGTGGAGTAGTTGAATTGCTTAGCATAAGTTAAATTTTTCCACACTTGCCTTTTCCTCATTTCTTCCTCAACTTTAAGTTTATTGTAACTTGCTCTGTTGTTTAAACAGTAAAGAAGTTGATTTGCCAACTTTAAATTAGTTTATTCAATTATCCGAGAAATTCCCATATCATAACACACGAACTAAAGCAATGTTTTAACCTCCATTTAAATTTTTAATACATTTTAATCTGATAGAAAATTAAGAGACCAGTCGTTAAACAACTCCAATATTCCTTTGTAATAATGCATCATACTGATGACCTACCATGTAGTAATTCACATTGCTAGTCTGAAAAGTGATAGCAAGAGTCTGTATTTTAAAATTTAGTAAGACATTTTCTAAAAACGAAGATAACAATATATCTAACTATTAAATAACATAAAGGGCAACAGATAACGATGCCCCACCAAATGTCATCGTTTGATGCCAACAAATAATATCAACATTTAAGTTGCTACTCGTTAATTAAAAATAGGCAATACACCTGAAAGTCAGCCAACTGAGTCTAACTCAGAACAGAAAAAGTGAGAAGTTCAGATAAAATATTTTCAGTGGAAGTACACACATGCACTGTTAAAACATGCGTTTAGATGCTACATCTGAGACTCAACCAAACATTAACAGGTGGTGTGGAGGATCCTGTTTGATTTAGAGCAGGTAAAGACTTACCTGTTTGTTGTTTGGCTTTTCCTTTCCCTATGACCCTCTTTTACTTTCACTTCTGTTCAAAATGAGTAAGGCAAATTCTGTGAAATGATGATATTTGAACACTGGCATTAAAACTGAGACTCATTGCTTGTAAAAAAAAAAAAGTCTCAAATGATCTCCAGAAGAATTCGATAAATATGGGGTACCTTATAATAAACAAGCCTCCTCTGATTTTAACTCAATGGTACGTTATTTGGGCTTCAAGACATTTTGTCACTTTGTAGTAGTTTTTTGCTTAATGACACAAATGCTTTGGAGAGGACTTTGTGGCTGGGCCCACGCAGTGGCTTTCACTTGGAATAATTTGACCCTTCTGTACTTGATTTTGGCTCCATAGGTAATTATAGTCAGGGCTACATTATTACATTTTGTGACTGCCCATTGTAAATCCAGACAGAAAACCTAATCACTATCATAGTATGCCTTGAATGTGGAGTGGTTTCACTTAGCTGATGGATTCTTTTGAGTAATTCCTCAGCAGTCTTTTACTTCACTCTTCAGCTTCTGCATTAATCTAGTGTTTTGTTGTTAAAAAAACACACACACACATGGTTCCTTCATATGTTTGCTTCTTCAGAATTATATCTTTTGGACTATGTATCACAAGGGCTTTACTGTTATCAAACAATCATGGTAATATGAAACCAATGATCAGAAATCATAATCATTTAAATTAAGAAAAGCAGCAGAAAAATGCCCTTGCTGATACTTTTTTGCAAGAAACTATCTTACGTGGAGCACAATGTAATCATTTTTCTGAGACAGCATGAGGCTAGTAGACTAAATTTGGGTGATTGTCTACTTCAATTATTAAAAACACAAATTTAGTCCAGAAGAGTCTGAATTATAATGAAATATTGGGGAAAGGGATTTCCCAAAGTCTACTTGAATCATGGCTCTGAAATAAGCCTATAGCTTGATTTAAACTTGTTTACAGACATGATACCCCACCCCCAGAATCACATTTTAATTTTTTTAAAGGAATTATTAATTGTGATCCTGTTTTATAGATTTTTCCCTTATACTGAGGTTAATCTATGAATATTCACCTTAAAAATGAACATTGGTTTTGTCAGTGTTCCTGGACTGTTACTCACTTGTAAGTTTTCATGATCATCTTGAGAGCATGATCAACTTGAGAGCATAGTTGCTATTGTAACTCATTGTAACCTCATCTGTATGTTGTAGATGGAACTTCAGAGGTTGCTTTATGATATTTATCTAGTCCTCTTTTAAAAGAGAAAACAAGCCTTTGGAAAAATATCATGGGATGAAATTAAAGCCCCGTCTCAAGAGTTCAACTTTAATTTTGAATCTTTTATTTTAGACAAATTTGTAAAGAATTTCAAGACCTCTTGAGCCAAGATAGATCACCGCTGGGATCCTCCAGACCCACTCCAATTCTAGACCTTGACATCCAGAGACACTTAACACATTTCAGGTAAGAATCGTTTTTCAATTTGTTCAGACTCTCTTTTAAATTGTTAAAACCGTCTTTATTAACCCAGACATGTGTGTAGTCCTATCACAGTTCCATTTAGAGATAAAACATATATATATATATATGGTGACTGCCTGAAATTTTTGAAATTCCAAGCACCTAAGATCAAATTGTAAGAGTAACTAAAGCATGAAGCACTTTGGATCAGAAAATTTATAACTTTGTGTGATTTCAAAGAACCTGTGACTGTGAGCACTATTATTTCAAACAATAGCACTTTTAGATCAGGATCCTGAAATCCTTTAAACAGTTCTTTACCTTGATTATGTGAATCGTTGAATAGGCAGACGATGTGATAGAAACTAATGGGACATCCTAGACCGATTTTCCAGGAGTACGCTAATGATTTCTCTGCAGTTAGAAACCGCGCATGGTTCTTAAGTTAGACCACACAAGCATATTTTAAAGAACCCAGGATGTATTATTGAAAGTATATCTTAAATTTCATTTTCTGAAATTCTTTGGAAGAGAATAGACTATTTTTCTTGGTTAATTTATGCCCTGGTTGCAATGTGGAAACGAACATGATAATTTTTCAGGTGCCTTCCAAATGTTAAACTCTAGAATTCTAATGCCTACATGACATTTCTCATCAATAAAAAATTTTACTTATCCTCTTTTTATTATTATCATTTAGTTTAAAAAATCAATGCTAAGGAAAGACCAACATAATTAAATTTCAAAATGCTTTCAATACCTCTCAATGATTATAATGCTTTTGAGGAAGATATTCTGTTATACAAAATAATGGATATTTAAGTAAGTTGGAATTTTATCTGCAACATCAGAGACTTTTAAATAAAATACTTAATTTTTCATCATGTCACAATACTCCTCAAGGTGTAATAGACACCTCTCTGAAGATTAAAGGATTTGTCTTCTAAAAATGCACCAAATGTAGGATAAGTTCCCAGGACTTTTCTTCTACCATTCAATTGGGTTAGTGAAGGTGAGTGTACTAAAACTGGGAGAAAGCGTAGTGCTTAAAAGTTAAGAGCAAAAGGCTTTGGAGTCAAGAGAACGGTCTTCAAATACATCCCTTAATGTATTTAATACATTAATACATCTGAGCTGGGTTATTTGGGGTAATGTATGTACTCTTCTCAAGCTTTTCTTTCCCTAGCTTTTAATGGAATAAGAACCGCTCCATTACATGGTGGTAGTGAGCTAAAATGAGAAAATGAATACAGAGTAAGCATTCAATAAATGATATACTGTTTACTGCACCACTGATCCAAGTTTAAAAAGTACAAACTGCCCTACTATCATATCTGTACAAATTTTTTCCACATTTTTATTTGTATACATACTTAAGAGATTAATAGTTTTTACAGAAGTTCAATTCACAGCTTAATAATTTTTATACAAGTTCAATTCTGGATTTAAGGAGGTTTGTTGAGTTACAGATTTACTCCAAGAAGGAACTTACTGTTGGAATACAGAGAACTGGGGCTCTCTGTCATGTCTGCTAGGTCATTTCCAATCACAGAGGTCATAGCCTTTATTGGACAGTGAGCTGTCCTTTTTCAAGGCTCAAAACAGACTACGGCATCAATGGGTAAATTGGATATCAGCTACAGTGTAAAATAAATAGGCAAACGATTTGTCTGTTTAGCGTACGCACAATCTGCTAATTTGTTGATACCTGAGTCATCTGCCAACTTAATGCCACAGAACTCTTTAGAGAAAACTTTCATTTCTAAACTTGAGCTGAATGTTTCCTACATGTGCTTTATATGCTCTTTGGTTCCTCCCCATGCAAAATATAGTAACAAGCTAGTCTAGGATTACCCAGAGAAGCTAGTCTGATGTTTCCTAGAGAAAAGCTAAATATATGGTAAATTGTTCCTCCTCATTCTCCGTAAAAAAGAGAGATTACATTTTGGGTATAAAGCTCTTGAGAAGATATATGCCTGCAGATTCTCAGTCACAACAATTTGAAATGTACAGCCATATCTTAACACATTTACCATTACATGGTATATCTACTTATAAATGTATCACCTATAAAACTTTGGTATTATTATTGATGTGTTGAGTAGTTAGCTATCAGAAAGTTACGACTCCCATTTATTATGCTTTTGTAATGTTTGTCAGATTTTTTCATATATTTTGCTTTAACTACATTCTGATTATTTATTTAGATGAAATCTTCTGGATTTCACAATGGCGGGTAGTATGACGTTAAAAATCACTTAACCAAAATTCACTTTACAGCAAATTTCCTTAATTATATCTTTTTTAAAAATTGTGGTTAAAAAAACACAACAGCATTTACCATCTTAATCACTTCTAAGTGTACAGTTCAGTAATGTTAAGTATATTCACATGGTTGGGCAACCAGTCTCCAGGATTTTTTTCGTTTTGCAAATCTGAAACTCTATAGCCATTAAACAACGAATTTCCCCTTCCCCCCAGCCCTTGGCAACCACCATTCTACTTTCTGTCCCTATGAATTTGACTAAATACTTCAAATAAGTAAACTCATACAGTATTTGTCTTTTTGTGATTGACTTATTTCACTTAGCATAATGTTTTCAAGGTTCATCTATGTTGTAGTACATGCTAAATTTCCTTTCCTCTAAGACTGAATAATATTCTATTGTACATGTATACCACATTTCGCTTATCCAGTCATCCATTAGTGGAGACTTGGGTTGCTTCTACCTCTTGGCTATTGTGAATAGTGCTGCTCTGAACATGGGTGTACAAATATCTTTTGAAGATCCTGCTTTCAATTTTTTTTGGATATATGTCCATAAGTAGCATCACTATGTCTATGGTCATTCTATTTTTAATTTTTGAGAAAATGTCATATTGTTTTCCAATGTGCCTGCACCATTTTACATTCCCACCAACAGGGCACAGGGTTCTAATACCTCTACCTCTTGTTATTTACTGTTGTGATTTTATTTGCGGGGCAGATAGTAGCTATCCTAATGAGTGTGAGGTGATATCTCATTGAAGTTTTGATTTGCATTTCCTTAATGAATATGATGTTAAGCATCTTTTAATATGCTTGTTGGCCATTTCTATGGCATCTTAGAAGAGCTCTTTATTCACATCCTTTGCCCATTTGTAAATCTGGTTATTTGCTTTTTGTTGTTGAGTTGTGGGAGTTCTTTATATATTCTGGATATTAACCCCGTATTAGATATACAATTTGTAAATATTTTCTCCCACTCTGTAGGTTGACTTTTTATTCTGTTGTGTTCTTTGATGCACAGAGGTTTTTGATATAGTTCAATTTGCCTATTTTTATTTTTGTTGCCTGTGTTTTTGATGTTATATCCAGGAAATCCTTGCCATATCTAGTGTCATGAAGCTTTCCCCCAACTGTGTTTTCTTCTAAGAGTTTTAGGTCTTATGTTTAGATCTTTGATCCATTTTGAGTTAATTTTTGTATATGGTGTAAGATGTGTCCACCTTTATTTTTTTTGCATGTCTTAAACAATATTCTTTTAAACAAAAGTTTTAAACATGGTTGACATTTCCAATTAAAATCCAAGTTTAAGTCTCCTGATGTAAACCGAATTTAAGTGTGTGTTTCTTTTGGTTTTTACTGTGTATTTATTAAAAGTAGCCTCAATAAAATATCTTAATAGGACTGTAAAATCAGCTTGTTGCCTGACCTTGGAAAAATACCTCACACTTTAGAAGTGTAGCTCTTAAACCTGGGTTCATAGTGGAATTTCCCTTAGAGCTTTTTAAAAGTCTTGAGGCCAAAAAAAAAGCCAAAAAAAGAAGACAAAAGGGAATTCCCAGGCTGTCCAGTGGCTAGGATTCTGTGATTTCACTGCCGAGGACACGGGTTCGATCCCTGGTTGGGGGACTAAGATCCTGCAAGCTGCACGGCGTTGCCAAAAAAAAAAATCTTGAGGCCTGAAGTACACTTTTAAAGATCTAATTCAATAGGTCAAGTCTAGGATTGGACTCAGGCATCTGTATAATTTGCAAAATCTGAAGTTGATTCTGATAATTAGACAGCTTTAAGTCTAGACAGCTCACAGTCCTAGGATATTCCAAGACTATTAGCTTCTTTTCCCTTGGAAGAAAAACATTTCTAATTCTTTTTTTTTTTTTTTTTTTTTTTTTTGGTACGCGGGCCTCTCAGTGTTGTGGCCTCTCCCATTGCGGAGCACAGGCGCCAGACACGCAGGCTCAGCGGCCATGGCTCACGGGCCTAGCCGCTCCGTGGCATGTGGGATCTTCCCGGACCAGGGCACGAACCCGTGTCCCCTGCATCGGCAGGCGGACTCTCAACCACTGCGCCACCAGGGAAACCTCTAATTCATTTTTAAAGTGACATTGAGAATTATGTAAAGTTCTGTCTTATACTCTAATGAATTAAAGAGATTCTACATCTATTATCCTGCTAATAAGCTGGGTAACAATGTGTTAGCATGGAAGGTGTCTCTTTCATAATTTCCTACTGACGGTGGTAACTTTAATTTGATAGAAGCATCAGCTCAAGAGAAAAATGTGTTAGAAAGGAAACATATCACATCTGATGTTGCAAACAGTCCATTAGCAGAGTCTGATTTTCCACTGTTTTTGCTGAGTGCTGTCTGGGAAAGAAGTAAGGAGAGAGTGTGACTGGATGAGCATAGAGACGACTCTGACTAGTAGCATCCACTTGTGCTACTATTTTATTTCGTCAGAATCTCCTTCCCAGTGCAAACCACTTGAATTACATCTTCCAGGGTGGCTGATTTGGTACCTGGAGAACCACGGCTTACTTTCAGCAGATTGAATATGTCTAGGTAGAGCTAGGGAATGATCTGGCCTTGTAAAGCCCAGATAACTACTTCCAGTTTTCTGTGGTAACTGACATATCAGGGTGCTCTGGGCAACGGTGGGGAGAGTAGTGACCCTTCTCGTGATCGACTCACAGCCTGGAAAGCTGCTTGTTTCTATCAAAATGACAGGAGGCAGGTTTATCCATTATTTATAATTTACTGAGTACCATCCAAAGTGTATATTGCTTTAGAGACCAGAGCAGACACCACAGCATCTACTGGAAAGGGGAAGACGATTGATTGAAATCTGCGGAAGTCCCCACAGACACAGTTCCCCAGAATGGTGATGACAATTAGACCAAGGTGGCGTGGGACTTCACGGACAGAACAGACTCAGCTCAGAGGAAACCAGAGCCCTAATTTTCTGAAATGTTAGGATTCCCTTCTTTGAGATCTCAAGAAATCTTAATAACTTTGCCCTTCTTTGTGTCTTATGTTCTCCTAATATCCTTGAATCTAAAGTCAAGCAAAAGCACGTTGAACAACGTAAGTAAGGGGAGGAAGCTAGACTATTTTTAATGCTCAGTTCAGAGAAAACAACCTGTTGGGAAAATGAGGTTGTTTTCTTTCTCAACACCCACCTTGGGAGCGTGATATTTTACTGTTTCTTGTATTTTACTGTGCTAAGGGCAGGTGGTGCAAAGATGGCCAAAGGATTGTCCCATCTTTAAGTACTTCTGAAGTGGAAGACAGTTACATACAAAGACTTAAAATATGACATAGAGAGATTATAAGAGTGTTAAGTAGAGTGCGGGTAATTACCTGGGATAATTGGGAAAGGATTTCCCCCCCTTTTTTTTTACTGTAAATATTTTTTTATTGAAATATAGTTGATTTACAATACCGTGTCAGTTTCAGGTGTACAGCACAGTGATTCAGTTTTACATACATATGTATCTTTTTTTTTCCAGATTCTTTTCCCTTATAGGTTATTGCAAAATATTGAGTAGAGTTCCCTGTGTTATACAGTAGGTCCTTGTAGGATTTCCTCTGTCTATCCACAGTACTTAGCACATAGTATGTGCCCAATACCTATATGTTACTAAATGTAGAATACAATACTAACTCTGTTTTGTCTTGGATATATTCTCCTCTGGTTCATTCCCAGGGCCTTGGTGTTTTCTTTGGACCATGGGCTGGGGATTCAATGTGCTTAAATTCTTCTATTTGAGTCACAAAGTATACTGACATCACATCTTCTGAGAAATAGACCCTCCTACAACTCCCATAACGCTTTGGAAATAAGAAATGCATAGGCTGTCCCCGATGTCTGTGTTTGCTGGTGATTACATTCTCCTCATTGATTCTCAGTGTTGGAAGGCCCCTTAAGTTCCCCACTCTCCTCCAACATTTGAATCTTCCCTCCAACATCCCTGTCAAGTTGTCACCCATCCCAGGCTCGATAACTTCCAGTGATAGGCTGCTCTTTTCATGCCTCGGCATCCCTTCTATCTCTGACAACTCTATTAGCAATGCCTTCCCTCCGTTGGGCCAAGATCTGTCTCCCTAACATTCCCACTCCTTGGGGGCCCTATAGAGTCAGTTTAATCCTGTTTCCCTCCCGGTTTCTAGAGGCAGCGCTCATGTCTCTCTGAATTTTCTCTTCCTGGGCTGTTCATCCCCCTTCTCTTTCTCTACGTATGACGTGCATTCCAGTCAACTCAACTAGAATCTTCTGAGTGCTGTGTGCTTGACAACACACTGAAGATAGGATGTGTGTCTCTATTTAAATGTGGACACGTCTTCTCCAAGGAGCCTAAGATGTGTATAGTTTTTGTTTTTTGTTTTTATTTTTTCATTTTCTTGGGATGGGAAAATGGTGGGGAAGGTAACCAGGAGTGGAGGATTTTATTAATCTTGTGAAAGCATTTTTAGTGTCAGAAGAGAAATAAAGAAATTTCAATTAAATCTCTAATCCCAAAAGAAAACATCGTAAAATAAATTACATGCCTAGGCTTAGATTTAAGAAACAGAATTATTGACCCCTTCAGGATGTTCTGCCAGTTCAAGGGGACTTCGAAGACCATTTTATTTAAGAATGTTGGAAATAATAGGCCTGAATTGTGAAGGAAAAAAAATCCTATGTTTTCCACACTGAAGCTCCTTTATGTAAGGCTGAAATTAAACTTTAAAACTTTAACCTAGACTCCAAAAGTGCACTTACATTCTCCACTTCAAAGAAAAACATACCTGTAAGTGGTCTTATTCACTACTTAAATAAAAAAGGACAGCCTGTATTTACATAAGAGAAAAAAACCTCTTTCCCTTGAAGTAAAACTTTCAATAGAAAAAAATGTAGACTATAAAATAAAACAGGCAACAGTTTTCACTTCCTTAGCAGATAAGTGGGACCATGATGCCCTTCTTGCATGAATCTACATTAAATTACTTACCTTTACTTAACGTTAAGCAAGAAATTAAAGTGTAAATCAGTTGCCAGTATTTATTGTCCTTCACAAAGTGCGTGGCCCCAAACCAAATGCTGCAGGAGATACGAACATAAAAACATCTATTGCAGGTGATTTGATGACTTTAATGGAGTTTTAGGTTCAGCACATAGGAGACTGGTAATTCAAACAAGAGAAACCAGAAGCAACTGTTTCTAACAAAAATTTGCAAACATTGTCCCCTAACAATTACATGTGAATAATTTGGTAAATTTGTATTTAAATAATTTCTATCTTTGTTGATCTGTGGGTTGGGGGAGAGACAGCACGAAATCATGGGAAATACTCAGAATGGATGTCAGGGCGTCTAGCTCAGTCTCCTCTTGGTTTCCGGCTGGAAGTGTGGATTTAGAGAAGACATTTACCAGTCTGGCCTCTGCAGGTTCATCTGTAAATTGACAACAGTTAAGCTGGATGATCTTGAAGGCTCCTTCTAAGCTTCCTTATTCCATTCTCCATTTACTGCTCAGTCAATCATTTATGCTGTGTTTCCATGTGATCTCACTTCCTCTCTATGTGTTTTAGCAACTTGTTCATTTAAAAAAGTCAACAGCTGATGGAAACTATATATTTGGTGGTGAGCACACTGTTGTATATACAGAAGTAGAAATATAATGTGCACATGAAACTTACATAATGTTATAAACCAAGGTTACTTCAATAAAAAAATTTCCCCAGAAGTCAACAGTTGACTAAATTCATCTAAGAGAGCACGAGTCCTCAGCTTAGCATTTTCCTTCCCCTATTCTACAAAGAAAATACGAATTGTCTGATAGGGAGAAATATAAGGACATGGTTAATTTATCCCCAAAAGCTCTATTTCCATATGTAAAAAATAGGGTGGAGATATCAAAAAAAATGTCTTTACCTTCAAAAAATTGACTTGGATGTGATTGACTTTGGTCTCTCCTAATGTGTGTGCAATGATTATACCCTTAGCTTCCTTTGCTAATGAGATGGAGTGAAGTAAAATGGAATCACAAGGACTCAATCCCTTTGGGACCTCAGAGTAAGTGGCTGAGAAAAACAGGAGAAACGTGACCTTAGAGTGATGGATAGGCAATCACGTCTCCCAACCTGGCAGAGGTTCAGGACAGTCATAAATGCACTTCTCCAAAGTGAGTTTCACAGTCCCATGAGCTGCTCCTTGGAAGTGTGTCATGGTCAAGTGTTTTTTTGGGCTCAAGAAACCCTGACTACCATACTCCTCTAGAGGTACGCCAACGCAGTTGGCATATTATAAGCTCCCAAAACTGTTTTTGAGTGGAAGGAATGCTTAGCTTCCTGTCTCCAAAACTTGATCACAGAAACTGTTTTTTTCTCAGAATACCTATTAACATTCCATGGAACTAAGGCTCTGCAGAAGTTCTTGGGGGAAATGCTGGAAAAGTTCAGCTTCCTCTTTTACCCAGGGAGGTTAGCCAACCCGGTATTTAGGTGTCATTTCTTGGCTCTAAGGGAACATGCCTAACTCCCTAGCTACATTTAAACTATTCAGTACTGTTTCTAAAATACTGATGTTTTGGACCCATCCCAAACCAATTAAATCAGGATCTCCGGGGTGGGACCCGCACGTTGGCATTTTTTTAAATAAACTCCCTGGGTGATTCTTGCATGTATCTAGGGTTGAGAACCACCAGCTAAAGAAACCGTAGAACATTTGTGGGTGCTGACAAGGCCTTGCTAACAAGTGGGTTGCTACTCACTACCAGAGAACCATATACCTTAATTATGCACCTCAATTAAACTCCATGTTAAAAGCCCTGGGGGCTAGGGGATAATATAATTTATGTAGGAAATAAGCACAATCAGTCAGTTTCCTTTTTCTCTGCTTCCTCAACCAGTTTGGCTAGAAAGGATAGATGCCATCAAGTTCTGGGTGCTTAAGACCCAGCTGCTTTCCTCAGGCGGAGGTCTCTTCCCATGACCTATATTCAGGAGTTGTGCCACTTCAGAGAGATGAAGCATCTTCCCCTCATGGTTCTGAAAAGAACTAAGGTTTTGCAGAGAAGCCCCACAATCCTTTGCTGGTGTTCTCCAGGGTCTGTCTCCCAGCCTCCTGCCCTCATGGCTGTTCTCATGAGTGGAAGAAGGCATTTTTCCATCTGCCACCTAAAAGAGTAGTGAGGAGTACAGACTGAGCCTCAGGCTACAGTTGGACCTAAACCTGCAGTCTCTGAATAATCCAGGAGAGAAGGAAAAGGAGGCTTGTCTTCCCTTTAAATCTTGCTGCCTGCATGCCTCCCAGAGGCCGGAAAGCAGAACTGAGGTTGATAACAGTGGCATCTCTATGCTATTCGGAAAAATCAAAGGTACATGAGACCAAACACCCACTGGAATGATGCAACATAACAAAATAATAGGAACAATAGCCCAAACTATTTCAACCTTTACACACAACCAAAAACTTCTCCAGATAGAAAGTTGAAATTTGACAAAGAAAAATCAGCTTTTGCTTTAATTATCTAAATGATGATGGTAGAGTATTTTCTCTTGATTTTCAGTCTTCTAGCTTGTAGTATAATAGTATCTACTACTTCCAGCTTTTTGTATCCCAAAAGAAAGCTAGAAGAATCCATCCTTAGTTGTCAGACACAACTGAGTGAGGCAGTCCTCAGTGGCAAATAGGAATGAGACTTTTATTTTCCTTTTAATCCTGTTAAATCAGTGTTCCCTTAGTAGGTGGAAAGGATGTGTTTGAGCCCAGGCCCAACTCTTCTTTTTAAATTCAAGTACAGTTGACTTACAATATTATATTAGTTTCACGTGTACAGCACAGTGATTCAGTATTTTTACAGATTATACTTTATTAAATGTTATTATAAGATAATGACTGTAATTCCCTGTGCTCTACAGTATATCCTTGTTGCTTATCTATTTTATACAAAGTAGTTTTATCCCTTAATCCTATAACCCTAACTTGCCCCTCCCCCCTTCCCTGTACCCTCTGGCAACCACTAGTTTGTTTTCTGTATCTGTGAGTCTGTTTCTGTTTTGCTATAGTCATCCGTTTGTATTATTTTTTAGATTCCACATACAAGTGATTTCATACAGTATTTGTCTTTCTCTGTCTAATTTATTTCACTAAGCATGATATTCTCTAGGTTCATCCACATTGCTGCAAATGGGAGGTTTTAATTTTGTGTGTGTGGCTAATACATACCACATCTTCTTGGTCCATTTGTCTCTTGATGGACAGTTGGGTTGCTTCCATATGTTGGCAATTATAAATAATGATGCTATGAACATTGGGGTACATGTATCTTTTTGCACCAGTGCTCTCGTTTTTCTTTTCTGGATATATACCCAGGAGTGGAATTGCTGGATCATACTGATAGCTCTATTTTTAGTTTTTTGAGAAACCTCCATATGGTTTTCCACCAATTTACATTCCCATCAATAGTGTATAAGGGTTTCCTTTTCTCCACATCATCACCAGCATTTGTTATTTGCAGACTTTTTGATGATAGCCATTCTGACAGGTGTGGGGTGATGTCTCATTGTTGTTTTGATTTGAATTGCTCTAATAATTAGCAATGTTGAGCATCTTTTCATGTGCCAGGCCCAACTCTTGCCAAGATAGGAAGAATTCAGGGGAAGATTCCATAGGAATTTGCTTTAGGCTATGTTTTAGAAAATTGCCTGAGTGGTTTAATTTGAATTCGTTTAGACAAATCAATTAAAGTAATGATAAAACATTTCCAAAGGACAATTAGAGCAATATGGAAACAGCTTTGTACCCTGTCTCTAGCGGACAAGAGAGCTGGTGAAATGTAAACCATATTTACTTAGATTAAGGAAAGTTAAGCAGCTCTTGTTCCTCTGGTATATGTTCATTCAGAATCCTATATTAACCTATATAAGCACTGAAGCTTTGGAGAGTCTAAAGATAAATACGTAAGGCCTTGTCCACAAGCAAAAGAAATTCATTTAGCCAGAGGTCACAGGGAGTTTGTGAAATTTCTATTATAATTCCTCATCATTAATGTCAAATAGTTTGTAAGTATAAATACTGTTGGAGTTAAAGATGGGTTGTTAATAACACCGTATTAGCAAAATTACACAGGGAAAAAGGAGAAAGGATTATAATTTATTCTTTTTCAAATAGCAATCTCTTTTCTACCATCCTCTATTGCCTGTTTCATTTCTGTCTCAATTTCTTCATTTTTAATCCCACTGATAGAGAATACATTTTGAACTGTTGCAATATATTTTCCTCTAAAAAGTTAAAATCTATATCTATAGGACGTATTCAGGTTAATAAAAACAGTGTTAAGTCAACAACATGTACATGTGCACGCACACTCAAACAAACACCGTCTCCCTAGAAAGGGTGGTTCTACCCTGTGGTATCTCTCCAGCTGCTGAGATGTGAACACACTTTAACACTTAGGGGGAAAGTCAAAAGTAGAGCTTCACCTCTGGATCCAGCAAACAGGCAATTTGAAGAGATGGTTTATGTGGAAGAAAGATGCTCTGAAGAATGTTAATTAGGGAGTCTAGCAAAATAGGAGTTTTTAAAACCACGAATAAAATTAAGAAGATGACTGTTAAATATAAGTTACATTTTCTAGAACATCAGGTGCGTAAACTTCAACAGTCTGGATTTTCTCAGCAGGTGTCTGTCAGAACCCTGCTCCTCAGGGTGAAATAGGAAAATTAAATCAATGAGCTGGAATCTGCTTAGACAGAGAGAGAATAGTTCAAGGTAAATGGAGTTCTAAGCCTGAAGAGCTATGATCTGAAGCTCACATTTTGATCCTCCCTTTATGGTTTAGACTTACTGATTTGGTGTGCCTTTTCCCTAAGAATTGCTTGAGTCAACTCTCTCCCTCTCTCAACATACTGCAAACAGATATGTTTTCCTTAATCTTTCCTAAATTTCACATCATTGATTTAGCCCACCAACTAAGCTTTTTACCACGTGAAGGTATTTCAGCACTTTGGTTCTGCTAACCAGTGCAGGAATTTTTCTCTCTGTTTTAATACCAGCCATTAAGTTACAAATCCATGACGCTGTCAATCACGTTGTCAATTAAGATGGGGAGGAGAGTGGGATTAATGGGAAAGTCTTGCAGCACTCCACTGGAAACTGAGGACCCTTTAGCCCTTGTTAACTCAATTATTACTGAAGCCATGCAGCATTTCAGCGATCACTTCTATTTCTTAAATATTAGCCCTTAAATTAGTAATAACCCATTACATGAACAAATTGCAATAATCCCATTCAATGGAACACCTACCAGCAATAAAAAGAAATAATCTATTGATAAACACCAAAACATGGATGAATCTCAAAATTATTAGGCAAAGTGAAAACAGACCGTCATAAAAGTCTATAGACTTCATGATTCAATTTATACGACATTCGGGGGAAAAAGTAAAAACTATAGAGATAGAAATTAGAACACTGATTCCCAAGATCTGGGGGTGGGGAAAGTGCATTGACCGAAAGGGATCACGAGAAAATGTTTTGGGTAATGGTGGTCATTACACAACTGTATGGGTTTGTCAAAATTCAACGAACTATATACCTAAAAGGGCTAATATTATCGTATGTAAATTTAAAGTCGGTATACCTGATTTTTTAATATATCCCATTTTAAGAAATTCGTTAAGGACTAATTAAATGTAATTTAATAACCTAGAATTTCTAAAATCTGTCTCTTTTCTCCTGCTTTAATTATTAAGGCACGTTACTCTGTTCCATTTCACTACTTCCTCCCCATTTTCCATGAGTTTTCAAAGGTTACCTAACCACTCAAGTGTCTCAGAAACACATGCCTCTGTTTTCTTTATCCTGAAATAGGAGTTTCCTATACTTGAAAAAAAAAGTTGCAGTTCCATTAATACCATTGCCAGTTTTAAAAATTAAACTCTTTGAAAAGAAAGCGAAGTTTCTTAATTACCATTGAATCTTTCACTTGCTAACGTAGCACTCTCTCCCCCAGGCCTCTCTCTGCATTGTTCCTCTTCCTCATTCTTGGAACAGAACTTCAAACTAAATCCTATAGGCCTGGGCAACAGTCTCCTGAATGAAACCGAGGAAACTTTAGTCTTTGCTAAGTCAATTATTCCATACACGGGAGTCCCACCTCTTCATCCTCAAGGCTGCTGCCTCCTGGAAATGATAAATGCCCAGATGCTGGCAGCAGACGATGTCAGGTAGAGTGTAGGTTGACAATAGGAGCGCTCTACCTCAGTCCTGTTTGTTTTAGTTGTTGCTGTTGCCTGGTGGTTTGGTTTCATTTTGTAACAACCCTTCGTATTTTTCTTTTCTTAAGATTAGACTCTAACTTTCTTTTAAAATTAATTTCATTTATTTATATTTTACTTTTGCCTGTGTTGGGTCTTCGTTGCTGCGCGTGGGCTTTTCTCTAGTTGTGGCGAGTGGGGGTTGGTCTTTGATGCGGTGTGCCGGCTTCTCACTGCGGTGGCTTCTCTTGTTGTGGATCATGGGCTCCAGACACACGGGCTTCAGTAGTTGTAGCACGCGGGCTCAGTAGTTGTGGCACTTGGGCTCTAGGGTGCGCGGGCTCAGTAGTTGTGGTGCACGGGCTTAGTTGCTCCGTGGCATGTGGGATCTTCTCAGACCAGGGATCAAACCCGTGTCCCCTGCATTGGCAGGCGGATTCTTAACCTTTGCACCACCAGGGAAGTCCAAGACTCTTACTTTTGATTACCAGTTTATGGTAAGAACTCAAGCCACAGATTGTTGGAGATACATATAACCTCTTATTTGCCACTATGTTAAAATCTAGGATACTTCGATGATCACTTATGCTCTAAGTGACATGGCTGCATATAGCTCCCACTTTGATGATGAGATCTTGCCCTCACTTATTTTCTTCCCATTGTCTTCTCTGGGCTCTAGTTTTACACTTTTGGTGGGGAATGTTACTCCTTTCTCCTCAGAATTCTATTTAAGTTTTCTCATCACTTTGGCAAGTTTCTATCCTTTGGCAGGAGCACATCTTTTTCAATATCTTAATCAAGGGAACAGGAAACTAACTCCTTTTTTTCCAATATCATCCAAGATACTTTGAAGGTTGAGTGATTTTTAGATTGGCTGAAAAAAAAAAAGAGGGAGGACAAACAAAGGTACACAAGCAGGAATGACCATCGTAGGTTTGAGGATAGAGAAGAGATAAGCCTTTCAAAAATAAAATAATAGAACATATGATTACAAAGGGTGAAGGAAGGAGAGCTGGAAAATGCAAATACACTAAGAAATATGATACAGCATTTGTATTGTCTGCCACTGTTCAGCAAAATGTTTTAAACGTGGCATGAAGATGATACACCTAGAACAATGCTGATTGTCTCTCTAACTTGTCTACTTGAGGACAAACTTTTAGATGAATTTAAATTTAGAAGGACTTCTATATTTTGACAACCTACTTCAAACCATCATGGCTGCTGTTTAGCCCAGGTAATATTTACTTGTGAAATGCTCTCTGATATTAATCTGATGAAAATAGATGCAAATGCCAAATATAACTTGAAGATTAAATCTGTGGCTAAAAAATATTTTCTAAGGGCAAAAAAATGACCTTATCAAAGATTTTAGAGATTTGACTATAGTGTGTTACCTTACAGATAGATGACCTTAGTTTATTTTCTGTCTAGGACTGAAAATCAGCCTCTTCTTTCTGTTTTTCTCTTATTTTTCTGTAGACTCTGCATTATCCCTTTTCTCCTTTTTGTATGTCACTGTGAATGAGATATATACCTATTTTTCTGGAATGGCTGGGGCTAAAAGAAAAACATGATGTTCCCAGAAATTCTTTTAATCATTCTGTGATTTCACATTTTGTTCTGTGCTGTTCTCATATAATATTAGATTAATTATTTAGATTCATAAACCTTACCGAAAACTGCTAGAACAGAGGCTATACCTTGCTTTTAGCATCATCCTATGTAGTGTTCCATGCATAATTTTGATGTGCAGGTAATGTGAAATCAAGGACATTAACAACATTTACATAATGTCTTTTATGCAGAATGATAACACTTCGAGTCCTTACTTTTTTTTTTTTTTTTTTTTTTTTTTTTGGCGGTACGCGGGCCTCTCACTGTTGTGGCCTCTCCCGTTGCGGAGCACAGGCTCCGGACACGCAGGCTCAGCGGCCATGGCTCACGGGCCCAGCCGCTCCGCGGCATGTGGGATCTTCCTGGACCGGGGCACAAACCCGTGTCCCCTGCATCGGCAGGCGGACTCTCAACCACTGCGCCACCAGGGAAGCCCAAGTCCTTACTTTTCTTATGTTGACTGTTTTCACAGTTTGAGACTTATCTGTTGAGATAAGTGCTTTTTCAACATCTATAACCTTCTGTCATGTCCTTGGTTTTAAGAAGTGTGCCCTAAGCATTATACCAGTGAATTGAAGCTTAGTGCTGGAAAGAAACTTGCAGATGTTTTCGTCAGACTGTTGTCGTCTTACAAGGCTACATAACTTCCCACAAATCACACAGTGCCCAAGGTTGAAGGCAGTGTGAAGAACTCTGTGCAAGGAGGTCTCAATCCAGTGCAAAGGTGACAGTGCAGTTTACTAAAGACCAGGTACATATTTTAGAAGGAAGGAAGGCCATCAGTCAAGAAGGGATGCCAGCCTGAGAATTTTTCATTATGGCAACCACTCTTCTCAACATGGAAAAGTAAAACATTTATACAGACACATCTACTTTGTATCTGGCCTTTTAGAACCCTGGTCTTAGACAGGAAAGTGAGTAGGAATGATCTTCCAGGTCTACAAGTCTGCCCATAGAACAAAGTTAAGTTAGAGAAGCTGAGCTAAAACTGCCAACAGAATGCGATTTCTCAGAGAAGGTGTAAAACGCACCCACAGCCTGAGAGGAACATAGATAAGCACAGAGGCAGTACGGAATTTCTCAGGCAGATTATTTAACATTTCTGGATATCAGTTTCTTCACCTGTAAAATGGAAATAATAATACTTCTTACAGTTGTTGACAGGATTTTGTGAGAGGGTACAGAATAAAGCAGAACAGGGCCTGGCATGTGGTCAGGACTCAAATATTGGCTATTAACCTTAATGTGTACCCAAGTGGAACTAAATTCTCTATATTCAGCCTAGATGAAAAGGGGAGTCACAACTGAGAGAACACGGCAATAGAGAGGAAAAACAAATTATCTAATGGTACGAGGAGCCCTGAACAGGAGTAAAACAAGGGAAAAGAGGCAGGTTTTGCCCAGGGCCAAGCATCTAGACACTAATAGATGGCTTCATTTGGTTCTTTTTTGCAGGTGCCACCATGATTAGTTCTTCTAGCACTTCAGTTAATTCCATTTATGTCCTTCCTCCCTGATTAAGTCCTAAAACATTTGGATTCCCCTCTACTTGTATCATTGGAGACATAGAGCTGAAGTCAGTTTTCCTGCTCAGCAATGCAACGTATGCATATGCTTTGAACTATGATGATGCCTTCTGTTACAAACTTTGGTATACCTAGTTGGCAAAACATTGACCAGTCTTGTTTTCTAAATAATTGGAGACTGAAATCTTTTTTTCTTTTTAACATATGTTAATTATGACTTAGGCATAGGGCAGGCTTTGTAAAATGTCTGGATGAAAGATGGTGGCAACCTATAAAGTATAAAGGACATGCAGAAAAGTTTACTCTCAGCGTGAACGTTCCACAGCCAACGATAGCTACCATTTATTGGAGCACTTCCGAAAAGTCTGGCATCGTCTTGAGTCTTATGTGCATATTAACAGAGCAACAACTCCATGTGCTAATGTTGCTATTATCACCACTGAGGCATATCAATAGGCTGCCGGAGATCCTAAAGCCCTCATCTGCAATATTTTAAGATCTTGTAATTTTTGCCCCTAAAGATTACATACCCTGGGCTTCCCTGGTGGCGCAATGGTTGAGAGTCTGCCTGCCAATGCAGGGGACGCAGGTTCGTGCCCCGGTCCGGGAAGATCCCACATGCCGCGGAGCGGCTGGGCCCGTGAGCCATGGCCGCTGAGCCTGCGCGTGCGGAGCCTGTGCTCCGCAACGGGATAGGCCACAACAGTGAGAGGCCTGCGTACCGCAAAAAAAAAAAAAAAAGATTACATACCCTAAGAAGGATAATTAGCTAGTTAACAGATTGTGAAGGATGGTACTATTTGATTTTAAGACTGCTAATGGGACTTTCCTGGTGGCGCAGTGGTCAAGAATCTGCCTGCCAATGCAGGGAACACGGGTTTGATCCCTGGTCCGGGAAGATCCCACATGCTGCGGAGCAACTAAGCCTGTGCGCCACAACTACTGAGCCCACTCCCCCTAGAACCCAAGTGCCACAACTACTGAAGCCTGCTTGCCTAGAGCCCGTGATCCACAGCAAGAGAAGCCACCACAATGAGAAGCCCATGCACCGCAACAAAGAGTAGCCCCTGCTTGCCACAGCTAGAGAAAGCCCGCACGCAGCAACAAAGACTCAACGCAGCCAAAATAAATAAATAAAAATTAATTAATTAATTAATTTTAAAAACTGCTAATATCACAATAACTGAACAACCTAGGGCTTGTAAGCAATTAATGGCTTCATATATTGAATATACAGTATATATGCCATGCTATTTATAGATAGATATAATATATGCATGATATATGTCAGTCGTGTTTTTCTATATTTTACAAGATATGAGTTATGGGGAGAACCTGGCAGTGTCACTTCAGAAACAATGGACGCAAATGAACCATCTGGGTGGGTTTTGTTCACAGAAAGAATGAATCTACACTTATGTATTTGTTCAGCTAGAGATGCTATTTGTTGTGGTTGGAAGGGCTACCGACGCTGAAGTTGCTCCACCCCTCCCTATGCTGGCTCACTAGTTATGATTATTAATGAATTAGTCAGCTGCGGAAACCCCCAAAAAGAGTGGCTTGCATTAGATAGAATTTTATTTTTCTCTCATTTAGGAGACTGGAGGTGAGTAGGTTCCTGCCGTCTTGTTTTGTCCTCAGCTGCACAGCTCCATAGCTATTTTGAGAGGAAATAGAAGGCACACCCTTTCCTTTTAAGCAGGTGGGAATTGCAAACATCACTTCCTCTGTGGTCTATAGTGGAAGGATTAGCTCTGTGTCTAAACTTAGCGGCAAGGAAAGCTTGGGAATGTTGTCTCCAGCGGGATGGCCTTGTGCCCAGATAGAACTCCATAACCTTGAAGAAGAGAAGAATGAAGTTAGAGGAGCAGCTAAACCCCAGGCACACTCAGCCAATTTTGATCTCTTCTCGTGTGATATATGCTTATATAAGCATACGTGCCATTCTTAAAAACGAGATGATTCCCACACAATAGAAAGTTGTATTTTCTGGCTTTCTTAATGAGATCGAGACTCAGAGTCAAGTCGTGCGTTAAACACTCAGAGCTGCTAATTATTAGTGCCTATCAAGTCTATCAGTGACGTTTTCTTCCAGATAGTCCCTGAATTTCTTATTGTTCAGAGCAATACATTGACTTGCGTCTACCTTCCACAATGCTTGGCGCCGTTTCAGATCACAATAAATGCCTGTTTAATGGACTGTTCTGGATTAAATGGGGGGATCTGTTGCCCCGTATCATACTGCAAATTGCTCATCTCTTTTTCCTACCGCTTCTCATTTCCAGTTTGATCACTCATGGCTTTGGGACCCCAGCAATATGCGCAGCCCTAAGCACTTTCCAAACAGTCCTCAGTGAAATGCTAAACTACTTGGAAAAACACACTACTCACAAAAATGGCGGAGCGGCGGATTCTGGCCAAGGACATGGCACCTCGGAGAAAGCCCCCCTGCGGAAAACTTCAGAGGCTGCTGTGAAAGAGGGCAAAACAGAAAAGACAGACTAGCTACATCAAACAGAATCTATTTCCAGAGAGTCTTGCTGCTGATATTTTTTCTAATATATATATCATTGAGGGTGATTAATCTTCAGTGGACCAAATCTCTGCCCTCCCCCAACCCTCCATAAAAAACAAAAATGGAAATGAAACAAAAAAGGACAAAACCAAAAAAAAAAAAAAGACAAAAAAAAAAAAGGAAAAGAGCAGTGTAACTGTGTGATGAAATTGTCACTTTTTAATTTTATGTTATGATAAACTCCTTTTGTGCACGTAATTTATTGTTCCGAATTATATACATCACAGTTTTTAAGCACTTCTGGACTTTGGAGAGGCAGCACATGCTTTTTCACATCTAACTGTTGCACTTTCTTATCCAACTCTGTAGTTAGGGATCAGAAAGCATGACCAAACTGGACTCCACCACCAGCGCATACAGCGCCAGTCTTTCTTGACTTAATCCCCTATAACAAAACAGTGCCTCTTTCCATTAAATAGACCAATCTGGCAATCAATCCATCAATAAATGCTCTGGGAACTGAAAAGGGCAGTCATGAATCTCTGTCCTGTGAATTGACAGCAATTTAAAAATTTCGGTCACCGCTAACCCACTTAACTACCAGTGCCTTGGTGGTATTTAAAAATTCCAGAAAACTCTGTCCCCTCTTTGTGTGACTATTCCACCCCACCCTAGGTCCATTTTTTAAAGAAGAGACTCAGCAGAATATTGAAGAGAAAAAAGATGACCTCTCCTATCCATTCTCCTCACTTCCCCAACCTAACTGTTCAAGGAAACAGACTGCATATACTGGGTCAGGGCAGGCTGGATATAGGAAAGGGTAGCTTTGCCACTTGGGGTCCTGACGGAAAGCTGTGGTATTGTCGTGCCTGGAAAAGCAAGGGAATAGGAACAGCGATCTTTCCAGGAAGCCCTGCCCCTCAGAGACAGAAGAGGAGCCCAGGGAACTAGTGGAGGCCCCTCAAAGTGTTAGCGGCCAATGATTGTATGGTTAAAATGACAGCCGTTATTCTTTTTCTACTTTTGTGATTCTGCAACCTGCCCGATAGCTGTGTTCTAAACCGTTAGAGGCACAGAAGCATTCAGGTCTGTGTTCAATAAAGAAAACAAAAACAATGATCAGAGAAGGCTTTTGCTTTTAAGATGCTTCCTTTTTTCATAGCTTGTTCTTAAGCTTTATTGTCCTGTAGTTATAATACTGAAAACAAGAGGTTCCTGGCTGCAAAGGCCAAGGGCTAATTGAATGAAAGTTCAGACCATTAAAACTTGAATGTGTCAAGAAACCTGACTGGTACCACATTGTATTAACCTTTCTACTGTTAACAGTTTTCAAAGTTCTAAGCAAATAAAGATGTAGGTCATCGTCTATGAAAAAAATCATTTAAAAAATATGTGGACTCCAGACATCGTTTAGCATGAAAATATTCTCCTCTCGTTAACATATATCAATTACTTTCAGAATGTCTCTGCCACATTATAACCCGATGAGGAATATTATTATTTTTTTAATTGAGAGAAAATTGCTTAAGAATTTTCATCAAGAGATCACAGAAAATATTTTTACCTAACAATAATTCTTAAAATCATTCGACTTTTATCTTCAATCTTATACAGAAAAGAGGAACATAATCAATGAATATCTAAATTTTCTAGACTAAATTCAGTTAACAAAACACACTAGTAAGGAATTCTATAATAAAGGGGTTTTATAGTTACACAGTAGAAGAATTTAAAATAAAGAAAATGTAAAAGTAATGAATTGTGACTTCATGAGTTTATCTAGTTCCATTTTTTAAATTTTACCGTTATTCATGGCTTTAAATTTTTTTGAAATAAAATAGAATAAAGCTGAGATTCTGCTGCAGTTCCAAATTTCATCACAAAATAAATTGTTTCCATTTACATGAAAATTCTCATACTGTAAAATATACATGTGAAACAAAAATGAATATTTCAGTTTAATAAGTAGTAGGAAAGCTATATACACATAATGTGGGCTACTAATATTTCCTTAATGAAATTTCCACATTGACTTTTATTCCTTTTAACAATACATATGTATTTAATATGGCATTTTCATATGCATATCTGCTAAGTACTTAATGTAGTTATATACCATGTCAAATGTTTACCCATAATCAGATAAAAAATTAGATCTGGCTTATAGTACCAGCTTACTTCTCAACCCATAGTTGTGACTAGTTGGGGTTCTTAACACCTCAATGGGGTGTTATTATTTATTAGCCTTGGAAACAGAAGTATAACTATAACTACAGTGCATATTATTTACCAGGATTTTGGGTGTCTTCAGAGCCTTAAATGGACAGCACCCATCATTTAACTTAACCAGCCATTAGGACATAAGTGAATTAATGGACTGGTCATGTTTAGAGTAATTATTTATTATCATATTTAATAGACATTGTTAACATACCTACTTTTGCCTTGTATATAAGGTACTCAACACTTTTTAAATAAATGAGTAAATGAATGTGTGTGTGTTCTTTGTCCAAAGTGGGCCAAAGGACTTTTTACTTTTGATTTTTTTTTTTTTTTTGATACCCATTGCTTCAATCTGGCTGGCTTCTTCCATGGTAATTCATGGATAACACATTTTAATGAACAGGGAAATATTTCCACTTTATCACATTAGTTGCAACTAGATGCATTTAATATAAAACGATAAAAACAAGTAGGTAAGTATCATAATTTCAACAAAAGTAAAGTTATAATTGTTATCAGTATCATAGTTTATAGTTAAGGAAGGTAGGTCACCAAAATCTGATTTTCAGTGTTACAGTCAATAATAAAGCAATGAAAAAGCTTTCCAGATTAACTACCACTGGCCAAGACAATTTGTCCAAACCTCTCATACTCAAAATTAATGTACTTAAACTTAGGAGAAATTGAGTCAAACTCCTATAAAAAGAAATGTTCATTTTAAGGCTGTTTCAATAACCAATTTAAATGCCACTTCTATGGCTATTTCACTAGAGTTACCATTTGACTTAAGTTTGGTGGTTCTCGAAAAATAAAGGAAAACTGAATTATTCTATATCTTCTTCTCTGGAAAGATCAGATTCCTGGGAAGATGCCTAGTCTATTCTGCTGCACCCTTCTTTTCAGATGCTTTAAAAATGGGTAATTCTTTCTGGCTTTGCAGTTCCTTTTTCCTTTCCCTTCTTTGAGGGTGTGTTTTCTTCACTGTCTAAGACAGAACATGACCCTCTAGCACCTATGAGCATCCTGACCCTAGTGTGACAGTGATAAGAATTTGACTTTTGTCACCTGGCGCTTTTAAAGTAAATGTGTCAATGAATTATCCTATATTTTCATTGAATTTCATTCAAATTTCATTACCCTATATTTTCTTCCTTTTGGGCTTCTTTGGAGGCATTTTTGACCAGTGCAATTTTTTTTTTTTTTTTTTTTTGCAGTATGTGGGCCTCTCACTGTTGTGGCCTCTCCGCGTTGCGGAGCACAGGCTCCGGACGCGCAGGCTCAGTGGCCATGGCTCATGGGCCCAGCCGCTCCGCGGCAGGTGGGATCTTCCCGGACCGGGGCACGAACCCGTGTCCCCTGCATCGGCGGGCGGACTCTCAACCACTGCGCCACCAGGGAAGCCCAACCAGTGCAATTTTTAAAATGTATCAGCATCCTTTACACAATGAATATGCCATCTCCCTACGTAGGCCAGGTCAATATATGAGAGGTGGCCTGACATAGTGACTAAGAGCGTAGACTCTAAAGCCAAATAACCTGGGTTCAAATCATGGATCTTTCGTTTGCTTCTGTGTGGCCTTGGGCAAATCGCTGAACCTCTCTGGGTCTCCATTTCTCCATCTGTAAAATAAGGATAATAATAGATACCTACTCACAGAACTACTGTCAGAATCAGAGTTAATATATATAAATTGCTAAGAGCAGAATAGGGGCATGGTTAGTGCTATGTGAGTGTTAGCTATTGTCATTAATACTTAGAGTTGGGACAAACCATAGTTTTTATCTAGATATCAGTTTCTCCTCAGTTTGTTGAATCCTTCCTATATGTCAGGCTCTGTCTTAGAGACTGAAGATAAAGCGAGGAATAAAGCATTTTTCTTATGAGTTTCTCGCAGTCTCCTATGAAGATCCCAGCCATTATAATATGGTAAGTGCCCTGATGTAAATGTGCGCGAGTTGTCCCAACACAAACCAGACCCAGGTCCTGGGAACTGAGGGGAGGAGAGGGGAGAGGGAGAAATCAAAGGAGGGGTTGTAAAGGTGGAAGGGAAGGGAAAGGTGGAAACCAGGAAGAGGAGACTTTACGGTTCTGGGCGAATTAAAAATATTTGGGGCAGGATGTGATTTTGAAAACTAACCAATGCCATTTATATTTCTGGTTATTCCTATACCTCTGCTCCATTTTCGAGGGCACCTAACATTTTGTCCAGACTGCCTCAGGGAAGGAACTTGACCCAAGGGAATGCAGGCAACAAAGGAATTGAACTTTTATACAAGTTTTCAGTTTCAAAATCCTAGGCCTTAAGGAGGACTTGAGGTTTAAAAGGATATCAGTCCGGACCTTTTTCCTTCCTCCGCACAGACACACACACACACACACACACACACACACACACACACACACACACACACACACGGAGACACAGACACAGACACATTGGAGCCCATAAAACAGTTCCCAGTTTGGTGAAAGAAGGAGAGGATTAAAGAAGAATTGAAGAAAGGGTAGCTATCGTTGCATCTCTCTGAGAAGGGGCCACATCCTGGGGGTGCATCTAGTGATAGAGGGAACCACGTCTTCACCCCAGAGGAAGGTCCAGGGAGGAAGACCACCCAGCATCATGCAGAAGCAGAGGTGCTGTCTATGTGGGGTGTGTCTAGGCAGATGGTTCTCAGACAACCTCACAGGGTTTCTCCAAAGGAGATTCTCTCAACATGGCCTGGAGAGACCAGGATGATGTGTGTGGGAGCAGAAAACAAAGAAACAGCTATTCCTGCAACCCATAGAGATACAGCAAAAAAAAAGGATATTTCAGGCCCACCCAGAAGCAACCCAGGTAGCGAGCAGGCAATGCAGGTTGGACCCACGTACACACAGGAGGAACATGACACACATGTCAATCAAAGACCAGATGGGATATTCAGATGTACCACTTGGAGTCCAGTCAGGAGGACAAAAACCTTTTTAGGGATTTCAAAGAGAGAGGATTTAATAAAGATAACAGGTGAAACAGGTGTTAGAAAGTTGAAAGAGGAGAAAATGAGACACTGAATCACCCAAATACTAGTAATTTGAAAAAGTAGTGACCACCCTATAGATGAGAGAACAAAAGGAAAGAGGTGAGGTTACCTGAATCTGGGAGCTTGGAAGAGGACATCCCCCTCCCCACAGTTGTTGCTTGAATGTCTGAGATTAATGCTGGTGGTACCTCTGAGGGGGTAGAGTTTGGCTAATGCTGGGATTGCAAAGAAGCTGGAGGCTAGAGCCATAACCTTCCTATTCTGCTGGAGGGTTGGGGACAGGAATCGGAAATACCTGGAGCATCTTTCTGTCTCCTCTTCCTTCGAATTCTGAGCAGTATCTCCCATTGTCAGAACCTAATTAGAAGCTTGCTGGCAAAGGGTTATGAGAAAGATAGTTTCAGAAAGGCAATACAGAAAGGTGGGCATCTCTGCAGCTGCCAGCGTCCACAGATGGCGATCCAGGCCACATGGTCCCCCACACAGTTTGGTGGTACATAAACCTTCTCCACCCAGTTCTGGGACACAGATGCAAACCAAGAGGACCCTGAATGGACTGAGATAAAATTTCTGCCACGTTTAAAATGAAGGCTCAAATATATATAAAATAAAGTGACATTTCTCTTATATCCAAATTGACACAAAGGCATTCATACCTACTACTTTTAAAAACTGTATTTCAGCTACTTCCCATGTGCATCGCAGAGGATTCAAAAGGACCAAGACACTTAAGAAAATTTGAAATAACCCCCCATAAAAGGCAGAAAAAAATAAAAATAAGTAGGGCTTCCCTGGTGGCGCAGTGGTTGAGAGTCTGCCTGCCGATGCAGGGGACACGGGTTCGTGCCCCGGTCTGGGAAGATCCCACATGCTGCGGAGTGGCTGGGCCTGTTAGCCATGACCGCTGGGCCTGCGTGTCCGGAGCCTGTGCTCCGCAACGGGAGAGGCCACAACAGCGAGAGGCCCGCGTACCAAAAAAAAAAAAAAAAAGCTAACGGTATGCGTAAATATTAGTATCATTTATCTTCCTACCACACCCATTCTCCCTGGGCAATATCTTCTTGTATAATTTCAACTATCATGTCTTTTCTTGTGGCAAAGACCAATAGCCATCTGATGAAAGTCCATTGGGCATTTGTCCTGGGTGTTTACCTATGCCGAGGGTTGGCAAACTTTCTCTGTAAGGGGCCAGATAGTAAATATTCTAGGCTACGCAGGCCATATGATCTCTGTTGCAACTACTCTGCCATTGTAGCATGAAAGTAGCCATAGACAATATGTAAGCAAATGGCCATGGCTGTTCCAATAAATCTTTATTTACAAAAATAGGCATTGGGATGGATTGGAGCACGCATTCCTATAGTTTGCTAACCTCTAACCTAGATTAAATTTCTCAGCATTTCCTGCTGTTTGTAGCTATATGATTAAGTTCTCTCCATTGGAGGAATAGAAGTGATATTTGCCATGTCCAGATTTTACCAATAAAAACCAGCCCTGTCCTTACTTTCCTTCATGTTATGTCCTCTTCTTCCTGCTGCATGAGATGACAATGAGGCCCTAGGGCAAGAATTCTCAACCTTGGCTCTACTGGACCTTCATTGTGAGGGGCTGTCCTGTGTGTTGTAGGATGTTTAACAGATCCTTGGCTTCTATGTACTAGATGCCAGTAACATCTCTCCTAATTGTGACAATCAAAATTGTCTCCAGACATTGTTACATGTCTCCAGGGGGAGAAAATCACTCCTAGATAAGAACCACTGTCTTAGAGTTGCCAGAAACACAAGATGGAAAGTACCTGGATCCCTGAATGACCATATGGAAGAGAAGTGCACATTTCTCCAAGCTAAACTTCTACTACATTAAACCACTGAAATTGGCGGTGGGTGTGGAGGGTAGGAGGGTCTATTTGTTAGCCTACCCTAACACAGTACTGATGAATTCCAAATCCATATCTCCACTGTTTTTCCAGCCTCTGGCCTTGCTCATTTTTATTCCATTCTCCACACCACAGAAAATCATTCTGAAAAGCAAATCTGATTTGCACATCACAAATAAAACACTTCATGGCTTACTGTTGCCCTTACAATAAAGTCAAACTCTTCTAGAAGATTTACAACATCCTTCTGACCTGGTGTTTGCACTCTTCTCCAGCCTCCTCCAGCTTTATCTAGTATCTCTGTTTCCCCCATCACATTCCCTCCTCCTCCCAACCACATACACACTCCATGGTCCAGCCACACAAGCCTTTTATAAATTCCTGAAACTCTCCATGATCTAAGGTTTAGCTCATTAGTTCTCTTAGCTTGAAACCTTATGTTCTACCTAAGCTCCTTCACAAGCCGGCTCCTGTTTATCTTTGGGGTATCAACTTTGAATTCACTAATTTGGTGCAACTTTTATGAGTTTTCTATTGCTACATAACATTTTGCCACAAACTTAGTGGCTTAAAACAGCATCCATTTATTTGTGCACATTTCTATAGATCACAAGCCAGCCAGGCTTAACTGGATTCTCCGCTTAGACTCTCAGAAGGCTGAATTCAAGAAAGCAGCCAGGATGGGAAGAATCCACTCCCAAGCTCGTTCAGATGGTTGGCCAAATTCATTTCCTTGTGGTTGTAGTACACTAAGGTCCCCATCTCTTTGCTGGCTGTCATCCAGGGGTCACTCCGAGCTCCCAGGGTCTGCTCTCAAGTCTTTATCACATGCCTCCCTCCATGTTCAAAGCCAGTGACAGAACATCAAATCACAAGTATCTCTCTGACTTTTCCTTCAGCTACCAGCCGGAGAAAACTGCTTTCAAAGGGCTCACAGGATTAGATGGTGCCCACCCAGGTGATCTTCCTTTTGATTAACTCAGCTTCAGCTGATTAGTGGCATTAATTACTTCTGAAAAATTCCTTGATCACCCAAGTTAATATGCTTATGAATGTGATATCACATTATATTCAGAGTCCCCGGGGATTAGGGTGGGAAATCATGGGAGTTCATCTTTAGAATTGGTCCTACCACAGAGGCCTTTTCTGATTCCCTAAACCAGGTTGCTTTTCTCTCCTTTGTGCCCTCATACCATCATTTATCCCTATCATGTCACTTATTAAAGACTTTTTAACAATAATTTGCTCAATTATCTTTCCTATCAGACAGATAATCCCCAGTTTCCATAACTGTAACATGAGGATAATTAAAGTATTCACATCATTAGGTTGTTATAAGGGTTAAATGAAAATGTCCATGTAAAACAATAACTGAGCCTGAGACATACTAAGGGCCCAAATGATGTTAGCTGCTAATATTATTGCAAATATTGGAATTGTTAGTATTAAACATCATTAGGTTTTGAAGTGGGAATCCATATATCTTGCCTATTATTGTACTCTCAGCAACTAGCCCAGCGCCTACCTGGCATATGACTGGTAAGACACGAATGATGGGCAAATGAGGCAAATTCAAGGACTTGTCCAAGGTCTATAGAGAAAATATGTAAGGTTCTTTCTAAGAAAAGAGACCATCATAAATTACTGGGAGCCCCAGAAGTGTTTTCAGATTCACAGTGCCAGAAAGAAAAGTGATAGGTGCAAAATATCTCCTGCATTAACACAGAAAGTCATTGTCATATTCAGTCTCCAATGTATAAACCCCGTAAGCATGTTGCTAAAACCAAGATTTTGAATAAAAGAGCAATGCAAAATAAAACTGACAACTTATTGTCTCATGGACAGCAAAGCCTTCTTGGTACAAAGTATCATATCCTCAAACAGCACTGAAATGGGTATAAATACTTATTGTTCCTCATTATCCTAATTATCTCTTTAAAGCCTATTTACTAGCAGTTAAGATGTTTTCTTTTTTCTGGGGTAATGGAGAGGGTATGGAGAAGCTGCCTTTCCTTTCTGGCTTCCTAAATGTTTTCTCTAATTAGTTAACTTCCATTTACAGTGGAAGATAAATTCTGTTTTCTTAATGAATGACAGAATTCCATTGAAAATTATAGTCTTTTATCCTAGAGGTTATAAAGCCATTATAAAGGCTTTGAGACAGAAGACTGTTATCATGGTTTTATTGAAAGAGTTTTGGAGAAGATTGCCTGTGACTGCCTTAGAACAGTATTATGCTCAGAGCATACTGTATATAAGCTCTCCCTCTAACGCCTGCTACCCTGTATGAAAGCATGTATTTAATTGTTACATGGACATATAACTCCTAGAACAAATAACAGTAACTTTGGGAATTCCACATTTCTTTACAAATTGGTCAAGCTAAAATTCTAATTATCAGCAACAGATCATAGTGAATAACAAAGACTTTCTTGAACCGAGAAATTTTTCTTATAAAATCCTCTTACAGTCATTATCAGAATGGCAACTAATCAAATTTATTCATCTATTTATTCATTCAACAAATATTTATTGAGAACTTAGTATATGCAGGTCATATGCTAAACATTTAATAGAAGATTCTGAATAATTTCAGCCCTGGAACTTTAAATCCTATTCAACTTTTTGTTTTCATTGGTCTTGTTTCTTTAAGATTCATATTAATTTCTAGTCCTAGACCTGAGAGATTAATGCTCATTTCCTGGCTATACAGCAATTCTTTTTATGTACTTATTTTTTAGTGAGTCCTTGACTAGAAATATGGTATTTTATTTTATGCATTAATTCATGTATACCCCTAGATTCTTCAAAAATAAGATTTAATACAGCTTTCAGAAACTTAGACAAATAATAACATACTACATGTTAGGAACAGCAAGAAATACAAAGGCAAATTAATGATAAAGGTATAAAATAGAGCCAGAAATAAGGCTAAAACAAAATAGAGTTATGAATATTTACGGTACTGCTGGTAAGTAACAAATTTAACTCTGAGCTTTCTCTAATAGCAAAATGGAAATTGAGCATTTACTCAATTCACTGTGTTTGTGCCTGAGACTAAGCCAAAACAGTTGGTCGGCAGAAATACAACTATTTCTGAAACTTAGATTAAGGGAGGAAAAACGTTTTTCAAAAGAATCCTTGGAAAAAGAACTACGCATGACATTCTTTCAGCAGATTAGAGTTTCTCAGCCTCGGCACCTTTGAAATGAATGAACAAATAGACAAATTGTGTTAAGTGTGATGATGAAGACAAAATGACAAAGATTTAATTTAGACAAGAAGAGATAAGGCAAACCCCAGGAATGGAAAAGAATATGACCTGAAGGATGATGGTATTTACCCAGTCCAAAGCGGGAGGGGAGAGCATTCCTGGTGGAGGAACTGCGTGTGCTGAGCCCCCAAGGAGGGACAGAGCTTGGCGTCTGTAGGAGCTGTCAGAGGTCAGTGTGGCTGCCATGGGGTGAGTTAGGAGCAGGTGAGTCAGGGGTGGGAGTGGGGATGAGACTGCAGGAATGTTCCAGACCTGCGGTCCAACTGAAGATCCTGTGTTTCATTATTAAATGCAATAAAGAGCCAGTGAGGGGGTTTTTGTTGTTGTTGTTGTTTTGCGGTATGCAGGCCTCTCACTGTTGTGGCCTCTCCCGTTGCGGAGCACAGGCTCCGCACGCACAGGCTCAGCGGCCATGGCTCACGGGCCCAGCCGCTCCGCGGCATGTGGGATCTTCCCGGACCGGGGCACGAACCCGTGTCGCCTGCATCGGCAGGCAGACTCTCAACCACTGCGCCACCAGGGAAGCCCCAGCCAGTGAGGGTTTTTTGATCCAGAAAGTGATGAAACCAATTGGGGTTTTCAGTCCTCAAAACCTCTTCCTATCTGCCCTTTAGAACTCTTTATCTCCTTTCTTTTTAGGGCTCATTTCCCGTTGGAAACAGGTGAGTGATTTTGGGAGTGTGGAAATAAGTGTTTTAAAATCTTATTATTGATAAAAAAAAAAGCAGGTGCATGTCCGTAGGATCAGGTGGACAAAGAACGTTGGCAAGATCCCAGGGGGCGACGCTAGTATCTGCCCGGCCCCCTGACCCTCAGAAACAGGTGTGAGCATGATAAGCTTCATTTGCAAAAACCAGGGATGCTGAAGCCCTCCGTGAAGACACCCACATAAAGATCACATCAGAGCCACTTTCTTCGAAGTTGAGGTTTCGAATTTCCGGGAAGGAGCTGCTGATAGTGGATCTGGCAGTCAACTGATGTTTGGGTATTTGCCACGTCATGTTTTATCTTTAGTATATGGCTTCCTTGGGAAGTGAACTTGACATTTTATATGTATTCCAACCATTTTTGTAAAGTATAGTCAAGCATGTTTCTGTTTTGTTTTTCACTGAGATATAATTGACAAATAGCATTATATTGCTCTTTTCCGGTTATCGCAGCGCGAGGCACCATGAACAGCAAAGTCTCCGGCGACTCCCTCTACGAGGTGGTGCGGGAAGTGCTGCAGGGGAACCAGCTCGAGTGCTGGAAGTTTTTGGAGACGGTGTAGCTTCAGATCTGCCTGAAGAACTATGACCCTCAGAAGGACAAATGCCTCTCAGGCACCGTCCGGCTTAAATCCACTCCCGTCCCAAGTTCTCCGTATGTGTTCTGGGGGACCAGCAACGTAGTGATGTGACGAAGGCTGTGAATATTCCGCGTATAGACATCGAGGCACTGAAGAAAGTCAACAAGAATAAGCAACTGGTCAAGAAGCTGGCCAAGAAGGATGATGCCTTCTTCTCTTCAGAGTCTCTGATTAAGCAGATCCCACGAATCCTGGGCCCAGGCCTGAATAAGGCCGGCAAGTTCCCTTCCTTGCTGACCCACAATGAGAACATGGTGGCCAAAGTTGATGAAGTGAAGTCCACAATCAAGTTCCATGTGAAGAAGCTGCTGTGTCTGGCAGTGGCTGTTGGCCACCTGAAGATGACACGCGATGAGCTTGTGTTCAACATCCACTTAGTTGTCAACTTCCTGGTGTCATTGCTCAAGACAAACTGGCAGAATGTCCGGGCCTTGTACATTAAGAGGACCATGGGCAAGCCCCAGTGCCCGTACTAAGGTACAGCTTAATAAACCATACTCCCACCATTAAAAACAAAAACCATAAAACATTATCTTGGTTTCAGGTGTACAATATAATGATTGAATAGTCGTCTGTATTGTGAAATGAGCACCACAATAAACCTAGTTAACATCCATCACCATCTACAGTCAAGTGTTTTGAACATGTCTGTGAACTGAACTTAATTTTCCATATAAACAAGGTTAACAATTTCCTTTCAGAGAGGTGAAAAGAACAGTATTGGAGACTAAACATGTGTTAAACAAAAACTAATCTGGGTTGGGCTTCCCTGGTGGCGCAGTGGTTGAGAGTCCGCCTGCCCATGCAGGGGACACGGGTTCGTGCCCCGGTCTGGGAAGATCCCACGTGCCGCGGAGCGGCTGGGCCCGTGAGCCATGAGGCCCACGTACCACAAAAAAAAAAAAAAAAAAAAAAAAAAATAATCTGGGCTTAGTTAAGGAGAAGTTTCGTTCAAAGGGGTCATTCAAAGGGGTCAGGAAGGGAAGGGGGCCTATTGCGGTAGGGAGAACCCCCCAACTGGAAGATCTGCGGGATCTCAACGGTCCAGCAGGAAAGGATTTTTCTTTAATAAAGGATGGGGAGTAAACAAGGCTAGAAGGAATCTGGTGTGGGGAAATAAGTGGAGTGGCAGGACAGTTAATCCAGGAATGTCTTTCCTTTGGGTCAGCTGATTCTCAGAAGGGTGGTTAAGGAAGGCTTGTACACTGGCTCAGAATGAGCGTAACTCAGAGTTCAAGGGCTTGGGGGAAGGAGACCAGCTTCACTCTAGTTTGATCAAGTCAGGTATTTTGTTCAGATTAGTCAGTGGGTACAAACAGTTCAACCCATCATTTATGAGACAAGGAATGAGAATGTGGAGGGTGTGTGTCTGGCACTGCCAAAGGTCAGCAAGGGGACATCTGGCTCTTATCTAAGTCATATGGGAAAAAATGTTTCTTAGCAGTAAGGCATTTCCCTGCACATAGAAGAGTGGGAGGATTTCTTAACCATTGCTGTTTCCCAAGAACACAGGGCTCCCGTAAAGTTTAACATTGTCACATGAATGAGATTGTTCCCAAAACTGATGCACAAAATAAGCAAAAAATACTGAGACTTGCCTAAAGAACTCCAGTTCATGCTGTGTTAATTTTTAAAACTACGAATGTTCCTGTGATAGCAAGGAATATAAATATGGATGACATTAGTATAAAAATGCCCACCTTACCTTCTTCAGAGATAAAATGGGAAAAAGCCACTCCTATTCAAATAGGTAAGAGTCATCTAGATTTAGCATACAATTGTTTATTTTAAGAAAAGAGGACAGAGATGGGGTAAAATCAATATGTGAACTTGAATGTTGCTTTGGTTTGATCAATGGTTTTAAACAAAATGAATCTTTCAAGTGTGAGGTTTTTTCAAAAAAAAAAAACCCTATGCCTACCTAATTAAGCCATTGGTCCTGTCTTCTTTGGTATTTTAAAGTACTTTTATCCATGCAACCCCCCGAAATGGCTGTTTTGTGTGTTTGACAAGTGTATCATTTCTCATTTTTTAAATTCATAATAATTATTGCATAAGAAATGAAATATATGTTGTATGAAAATATTGTAACATTAAATTTCAAATTAACTAGAGTTCTAGAATTAAAAGTAATAATTAAAATATTATTTATATGATTAAAAACCACTTAGAGGCACTGGCAGAGTAAAGTAGTCATCAAAAAGGATGCCCAATTTAATATCTAATTAAAAGTTCAGCCAGCAGATTCTCTGTGGCAATTCCTTAATAGCTACCACCTTGACAATTTTTAAAAATTGAAGTATAGTTGATTTACAGTGTTGTGTTAATTACTGCTGTACAGCAAAGTGATTCAGTTATACATATATACATTCTTTTCATATTCTTTTCCATTATGGTTTATCACAGGATATTGAATACAGTTTCCTGTGCTATACAATAGGACCTTGCTGTTTACCCATTCTATATATACCAGTTTGCATCTGCTAACCCTAAACTCTGAATACAACCCTCTCCTACCCCCCACCCCCTTGGCAACCACCAGTCCGTTCTCTCTGACAATTTTACTAACTAAGTTTTGAGGAGAAATTTATTTCTGGGTAGGTTTTTTGTTTTGTTTTGTTTTTTTGGTACGCGGGCCTCTCACTGTTGTGGCCTCTCCCGTTGCGGAGCACAGGCTCCGGATGCGCAGGCTCAGCGGCCATGGCTCATGGGCCCAGCCGCTCCGCGGCACGTGGGATCTTCCCAGACCGGGGCACGAACCCGTGTCCCCTGCATGGGCAGGCGGACTCTCAACCACTGCGCCACCAGGGAAGCCCCTATTTCTGGGTATATTTTATTTTATCCTACCTTGTTCTCATCTTTTTATATAAACACATAAATGCCACATAAACAGAAAATGCTGCCTTGAAGTTTGCTAAAATGTGTAACAAACTTCCAGCAATAATAAAAGGGAGTATATAAAACCCCAAACCTCCCAGCCCCTCAGAACATGTCTGTAGGCAGGACTAAACTCTGCAGATCTAATGTACAGAGGCCAGCTAGTCACAAAAGCTCACCTGTACAGACCCACTAAGGATATGTCTAGGTATACTGTTTCTAATCAAAGGAGCAGATGAACTTCAGTCTTATTTTGGCCATGTAATAATATTGTGGCCCAGGTTTTAAGCTGACTAAAACAAAGACAAATCTGTCGGAAGACTGTTCTCCATGGGTCTCCTGTGTTTCTCTCTTTTGCACTGACTACTCTGGTCTGAACTAGCTCTTGGAGGTTGTTTGTATTGTAAACATTCGTGGGAGATAAAATAGTGTCTACTTCTGGGGCAGGGGATAATCATGCTTCTGTTTACTGCCCTTTATAAAAGGCGTGTTCCAGGGGAACACATGTGATCTAGGGGAACAGTTCCATTTTCTTAACTCCTTGCACTTTGTCTTCCTAATCGAAACTTGGCACCGACAGTGATCACCGCAGTGGAAGAAGGGATGAGGGCGGTGGGGATATTTGTGGATGGTGGAGATGTGTACATGCAGGTGGCAGGGAATGAAAATATGATCAAACAGGCAGTGAGATCAAAAAACTGAGGGAACTTCCTGCATATCTTCACACACTTACAGGAGTGGCATAAATACACAAGGTTTGGGATAAAATCATCTATAGAGGCGGGGCTCTGGAAGACGATCTCTGCCCCCAAAACTTTTTTAAAGTTATTTTTAAATGTTTCTTGAATAACCAGTAAACAAACAAGCAATTATAGGGCACAGGTTTATCTGACTACTAAATATTTTAGGAACTATAAGGCACAGATTTACCTTACTAAATAAACTAGTAACCATAGGGATTATATTTATTTTCCCTATAACTCATTTCACAAGGAAATACAAAATGGATGAAATATTATGCAAATATAGAAGATAATTCACAAAGATACAGGAAAAGTACAGGGTTATGTCATGATGAATGTTTTTGAGTCATGCACCAATTACCAATTCCCTGAAGAAGAAGAAAGTTACAATAAAAAATAATTTCTCATTCTCATAACAGGAATTAATGTAACCCTTACTGTTCCTCTAAATTTTTGCACCCAGAATTTTCACATTACTGTCTTCAGACGTATACTTCCTTTCCAAATATCAGCAATAGCTCCCAAGGCCTTGATAAGCAAGAGAGCGTATTCTACTGCCCTCTGCTGGAAGATGGAGTTATCACCCATCAACTGGAGAGGAAATGGCTGTTCTCTCCATAATCCCTTCAACTACTAGTTATCACCAGACAGCTAATGTATCATCTAATGTAGATGATGGATATGGATATAGATAGACAATATATGAATAGATTGATGGATATCTAGATATAGATAGATAGATAGATACTAGATGAATGGTAGATAGATGATGGATAATAGATGATAGATAGATAGATAGAGATGATAGATAATTAATTGATAGGTGTATAGATAGACTATTATTCAGAGACAAGACTGAGCATATTCTGCCACTATACTAGATCTATTTTCCGGTCTAAGTCAAACTTCTATAAACCTGCAAAATAAATCTAGGATAACACTTTTTAAATGGTAAGCACTTGACAAGTAGGGAATGTGGAAGGAGATGCTCCTAACCAATGTACAGATAACTGATAAGCTGAAGATGCTCAGGAGAGGGGAAAGATCTAGGTTAGACACAGGAAAATTGTTGTCAAATCTCCATTTACTTATGTGAAGTCCATGAGAGCACTTCATACAACATTTAATAAATAGCTGCATTGCACTGTGCCTTAGATCACCCACCTTTAAAGTTTTTACTCCAACATTCTGAGCACACTGAGGGTGACAAATAAACTGTGTGTGCTTCTGTGTAAATTTTCTTAAAATATGGATGCTATATTTAATGTCATAGTATTATCGGAAGCATAGATTTAACTCAAAGTTTCCAGAAGGGTTATGTGAAATATAATGGCTTAAAAATTTGATAGGTCTTAGTTTGGGAACATGCTGTATCCTCCCTTGACAGGTAGTGCTGACACTCCCTTCTGAACGATGCCTCCATCCATGACTCACTGGGGTCGTGTTTGGGCTGGAACACTGGCTCAAGGGTGTTATCCCATCATCAGGCAGGGAACAGGCATGGGTTTTAGACTCAAATAAACTTGGAATTTGATCTTGGCTCTAACAAAACATTGAATAACTGTTAGAGCAAACACTTGTGTAGTATGCACCGCGTTTAAGAGCCCCTTCACATACTTAAGCCCCAGAGTTAGTAAGTCACGCAGTCTCTTCCCTGAATTATATTATCCTCATTTATAAAATGAGAGTAAAGAGACACAGCTTGCTGGATTTGGGGCAGGATGAGGGGAAACGTATACAGAGTGTGGAGCACAGATCCTCGTATCTAGTAGGTGCTGAAAAAAAATGTTGCTGGTATTTTTGTCCCTTAACGACTTGGTCCTTATGGACTACCTGACATTTATCCAGTTTCTAACAGCAGTAAATCACTCAATAAAGCCACTGCAGAGTCTTTCTGCAGAATTCAGGGCTAGAAGAAAACCCAAAAATGACCTTTCCTAGACCCTCCATTTGGAGGGTGGAGACCCAAGAGCATGTGAACAGCTAGGAGAAACTGGAGCCCCTGTAGAGAATCGGAAGAGAGAGAGAAACACCCTTCTTTTTACATGTGCTATTGCTTCCCCAGCTCTTTCCCCCTTATTTATTCGTGACCAGCTTGGTTAGACACAGCCATAAGACGGTTTCCCTTTCTCCGACCTAGCTGAGATGATGTTCGCAACCAGAGCGGCTATGAAGGTGGGGTTTTCCTACTTCCAGCACTCACATCTTAACTAATGGAGTAATCCCATGACTTACCAAGACCTGGACCAGCCCACCCTATTTGAACGTGGTATTTATTACAAGAATCTACATGTCCCAAATGCATAGAACAAGTGAAAATCAATCCATTCTCATGAGTCATTATTTAGAAGCAACGTGAGATCCGGGGACCACAGTAGAGATGTATTAGGTTGTCATTCTTGACTCACAGAGTCTCTTGGGCAATGAGGTTTCCTCCCTGCAGGTTCAATGGCTTTAGGAAAGATGTGTTTTATTTCCTTTCAGCAGGCATGTCTTCAGCCCAGATTACTCCATTAATCATTCCATAATGTCCTCCCCTGTACAGAATGTTTACTCTCCTTGGTTGCCTTAACCAGCTGAAGTGGTTCCTCCAAAGGATCAAAATGTTATCCTTCAAGTCTTTCCTCATGTGTCTGTGGCTCCAACCTGCATAACTATGTAACAGATGGGATGGTGCCATGACTACGCCTTACTTGTGAGCCACGAAATTATGTGGTTCATTCATAAACCCTCTGGTGAAACAGACTTTTATGACTCTAAGTTGGAAAATTTGAGGGGATTTCCACTTAACTTCATGTTAGTTTCCATGGTACTTGATCAGTACATTCCAACTGCATGTGGTATCTTTATTTCTTAAAAAATACTCTAAATTACTACCCCTGTAAATATAATACAAATTTATATGGTGATAAAGTCACATTTAAGAATTCTTCACTTCTCAAAATATATTATCAGTTTCCTTTTTTATAAGTGATCTTTTAGTGTCTTAAAAATATGCTTTGTTTTGTAAACACAAAAAATAGCAATTTTACTAACCTGGTTTTTGAAGTCTTATTTTATCAGCTAATTAAGAACGTGAGAGAAATAGGTGCTTCATATATATTTATGCATATTTTTCTTTGTTTTATACATACCTTGTGTTTTTGTTTGCTTCCTGCCATTAAATAGACTGAACTTCTTCTGACACCTTCTTGAATATATGGGAAAACAGCTTTTTTTTTTTTTTGAAGTACAAATGTTATATTAGTTTCAGGTGTACAACATAGTGATTTGACATTTATATACATTATGAGATGGTTACCACCATAAGTCTAGTTACCATAATTTAAAATTATTGCAGTATTTCCTATCTTGTACACTATATCCCCATGACTTATTTTATAACTGGAAGTTTGTACCTCTTAATCCCCTTCACCTATTTCACCCTCCCCCCTCCATCTGCTGCTCTCTGGCAACCACCTGTTTTCTCTATGCATCTGTAAGTCTGTTTCTGTTTATTTAGTTAGTTATTTTAGATTCCACATTAAAAGGGAATCATAAAGTATTTTTCTTTTTCATCTGACTTTTTTCATAACACCCTCTAGGTCCATCCATGTTGTCACAAATGGCAAGATTTCATTCTTTTTTTACGGCTGAATAATATTCAATTGTGTATACATATATACATACTACATCTTCTTTATTCATTCATCTGTTGATAAGCACTTAGGTTTCTTCCATAGCTTGGCTATTGTAAATAATGCTATAATGAACATGGGGGTGCATATGTGTTTTCAAATTAGTATTTTTATTTTCTTCATGTAAATACTCAGAAGTGGAATTGCTGGATCATATGATATTTCTATTTTTAATTTTTGGAGGAAACTGTTTTCCATAGTGGCTGCTCCAATTTGCATTCCCACCAGTAGTGCAGGAGGGTTCCCTTTCCTCAACATCCTCACCAACACTTATTTGTCCATATGGTCTTTTTAAATAAAGAGCAAATTATTATCTAGGCTCAAAAGCTCCCATCAGTTAATCAGTAAATGTTTACTGAGGACCTACTGTGCTCCAGACACTCTTCTAGGCACTGGGGATGTATCAGCAAATAAAACAAACTGATGTCCCTGCCCTCATGGAGCTTGCATTCTTACTTGTGTTACCTAAGGGAAGATCTAGGAAACAAGATTTGAGTTTGAATCTTTATTGTGCAATTTATTCTCCATTGATCATTTCACTTCTCTTAGCCTTATGGCTTTCCTTCCTATTAAATAATTGTTTTTTAAGATACCTTTCATCCACCTCATTTGAGTGTTTTGAAATTTAAAATAGCAAGGATACAGAAAGCCATGTACACAAAAGAATAGAGGAGGCATTTATGGGATACAGTAGGGGTAAGATGTATTGTCTACCCTCAAGGAAGTGTTAATCTTGTGCAAGGAGATGGCTATGCCATGAGATATATAATGATTAATCACTAAACTGCGTGCTGCTGACTTTAACTGCAGTTGGAGAAATCAAGGAGCACTAACTACTGGGGGATGATTCAAGGAGAAGGTAAAGCTTGGACTGGTTCCTAAATAATATTGAAATTGGGAAGAGAGTAACAAAAGTCACTAATGGGGATTGGAATGATGTAACAATTATGAAATGTGCAATTATGTAATGATGTACAATTATGAAAATTGCTTGACAAGGACTGAGAGAAACAATAAGCCCTATGAAGGGCATGGAGAAACATTTTGGAGGCCTTAAAGTCCAGACAGAGAGTTTAATGCAATAGAGTGGAAGTCTCAAGCATGAAGGGGAGACACCAACAGTGCTGTCTTAGGAGGGTCTAAGCTAGGTACTGAGTCTGCTGTAAGTTTCCCTCAAAAATAGGCATGTCCTGACATTGTCAGCCTCTCCCAGGGATCAGAAGCCTTCCTTTTCCAGACTTAGTGAACTTCTGAAGTCTTGGAAGAAGAGGAGAAATATATGTACCCCTTGTGCACCAGAAGAAACCTGTCATCACTATACCTCTAGGTCCTCCACCTGCAACTATTTGGGAAGATCCAAAGGTGACACAAAAGTCTTGACTCAGCCTCCCTCTGTAAACCTAAAGAAGAACAAATATTAACATTCTACCTCATTTGCTTTTTATATATCCATTTGAGAACAAACGGCAGGCATAATGCTGCTTCATCCTGGAATACTTCAGTGTGTGTTTCCTAAGTGTAAAGGTATTCTCTTTTTTTAAAAAATTAATTTTTATTGGAGTATTGTTGATTTACAATGTTATGTTAGTTTCTGCTGTACAGCAAAGCGAATCGGTTACACATATACATATATCTGCTCTTTTTTAGATTCTATTCCCATATAGGTCATCATAGAGTATTGAGTAGATTTCCCTGTGCTATACAGTAAGTTCTTATTAGGTTATCTATTTCATATACAGTAGGCGAAGGTATTCTCTTATATAGCCACAACACAACTTTCAAAGTCAGGAACTTAGTATTGATAGGATACTATTTATAATCTACAACCTTATTTAGATTTTGCTAATTATACCAATAAGTTCTTTTAAAGAAAAAGAGAATATCAAATTATGCACTGCATTCGGTTGTCCTATCTCTTTAATCTCCTTTAATATGGAACAGTTTCTCCATCTTTCTTTTATTATATGAGCAATTATTTTGTCATATATCTCTCAAATTGCACGTGCCCCGTGTTCCCTCCTCATAAGGGAAAAGGAGCAATTTTACAGTAGAGACACGTGGCAGACACCATTGGAGCCAAGCAATCAGCATTAATAGCACCAACCATGACAGAGGCTGACATCATTTGCCTCCTGATAGGATGCAATGAGAACACATAATTTCTGTGCTATTCCTACCCAAAATTCATAACATGAATCTAATTTTGTTCTTTTATGTCTAGTAATATGCCCAAAACATTCAAGCAAAATGTCTCTCCTTGCATTCTACCCTTGTCTATCTGTCATAATTGCAGAATGAACCATGTATCATCAGATCACAAGGACTGAGTTCTACCACCTCTATTTTTTTTTTTTTTTTTTTTTTTTTTTTTTTCGGTACGCGGGCCTCTCACTGCCGTGGCCTCTCCCGCTGCGGAGCACAGGCTCCGGACGCGCAGGCTCAGCGGCCATGGCTCACGGGCCCAGCCGCTCCGCGGCACGTGGGATCTTCCCGGACCGGGGCACGAACCCGTGTCCCCTGCATCGGCAGGCGGACTCTCAACCACTGCACCACCAGGGAAGCCCCTACCACCTTATTTACTTCATGATTTACTTCATGAGCAAGAAAAGGGTGAGTGCTACAAAGACAACTCCAAGAATATTTTTTTCACTTGTAACCACATCTGGGTGTCAAGGCTCCCATCATTTCCTCTGCCTTTTGTATCTAACCAGTTATGTTCTCACTATTTCTCTGTATGTAAATACTTACACCCATAATCTGGAAAGTTGAAGTGAAAATTTAGTTCCTATCCAATGTCCCAGAATTTGGAAAAAAAAAAAAAGATTGTTTATTATGTTAGTTTTTATCTGATTCCTTGAAGCTGGTGTAGACTTTTTCAGTTGAATTAAAAGGCCCAAAATATTTTTAAAATATTTGTTACAGTAAATTTTCTTTCTCTTTTCCCATGAATGCTCCAAGTATAATATTGTTATTATTTGCATAGAAATTGAAAGCTATATTTTTCCCATTGTCTAATAGCAAACTATGCCAAAGTTCAAATTTTCAGAGCCATATGAAGTTTCATTCCTTATGAAACCCAAGCTACATGCTAATGAGAAGAAATATTTTCTTTATCAGCATTTGCTATTTATCTTCCTTCACCATATTTCATTCATTTTATTTATTTCATTTTGTATCAGGGATTAATCTGAAATGTCTGATTTTAATCAGACATTTAAACAAATCCCCTTTATACAAAACTTTTTAAATATGATTTTTTTTTTTTTTTTGGCCACGCCATGTGGCATGTGGGATCTTAATTCCCCAATCAGGAATCGAACCTGTGCTCCCTGCAGTGGAAGCGTGGAGTCTTAACCACTGGACTGCCTAACTATGATTTTTAATATAATTTATTCCTAACCTGAGATCTTGTGGATAGGGAATGTCAAAGGCTTATAACAACCTTCTTTTAAAGATTTCAAAAGTAATGATCCAGGGAATAGGCACGTGAGAACTGCTGGGAAAAAAATCAAAGAGGTAAAAGCAAACATAAATCAGTAAGTAAAAGTAGAGCCCGATTTGCTTTCCAAAAGAATGGTCTACTCCCTAATGATACAAGTCGCTGCATGGGCCCAAGGGTGTCCCTGAACCTTGCCATTCCTCCTGATTTCCTTACATAACAAAAAAGATAACCAGGCCTCTGTTGCATTAGTTCAACTAGAGGTAGCTCCCCCCCCCAAAATTATAGTAAATTAGTAGACTATATTTTTTAACCAAAACCATTCTTTTTAAACATAGTTTTAATAAACCACATAATGAAATTTCACACCTAGGTTTTAGGATTTTGTTACAATGTCTCTAAAATAATTTTAAAGTAATTAAGTAGTGTTATGAAACCAAAGGTGGTATTATTGCTGCTTTTTAAAAAATCAACTCATATATATAAGGTTTGAATGAGTTACACCCCTGAACAAAAATATTTGACCACATCAGTAAGCCAATTATCCACCATCCTATGCACATTTCTGGTCAACCGGGAAAATAGATATATATTTTTTTCTTTTTTCCTGCCACTGAGTGAGATCGTTAGCTGGATGAAGAAACAAACTACTGAATGCACTTTGGAGGCATGGACATGCATTTCTGCATCCAGGAAGAGCGCAGTCCCCCTGCTGGAGCCCCACCCAGCTCTGGCTGCCTCTGGCTTACACACGAAGTCTTCATTCAGGTCCCAAATTCAGGAGTGTCGAGTTGAATTAGTCATCTTGAATCATTTCCTTAGCTTTAGAGCTCCACCTTCAGATATAACCATGGGAAAAGATCAATCAAGGGCACGTTCCAGTATCATTCACAGGATTTCTCAGTTGCCATTGGGAGGGGGTGTCTTTATATTTTCACAATGCCTGGTACACATTCCTCCTCCGCCTCTCTTTGTGTTTTTCCTTCTCTGCTGCTTCCCTTAAGTTGTTTTTTGTTCATGTTTGTTTGTTTGGTTGGTTTTTTGCTTCCCTTAAGTTTTAGCTGCACATCTACATTCTCCTAGAAATTCTTTATGAATACAATCATGTTCTGACTAGTACTAGCTTTCCCTCCTACCCGTTTCCCTGGGTCAGGCATTTACATATATAAGAGGGTTTCAGTCTCGTATGCATTGCTTCTCTAATTAAATACATATTCCCAAAGGACAAAGGAATCCTACTTCTATTTCTTCTCATTTCCAGATCATCCAGCGGCTAGTGCAGTACATGGGATGACACCTAGACACTTAGGGATAACACCTAGACACTTAGAGCTCTGACACAGAGAAATGCACAGTTCATTCATGTATTTGATTTTCATTGTTGAGCTCATTCTTCTGTGGTTAAGTTACACTGATACGGAAGTCAGACACATTTGAAAACTGCATTAAATGAAGAGAAACACTCAATTAGTATTTTCATCAGTTACTGTGAGTTATAAAAGCTCATGAACTACAGTCATGGCAAAACTGTAATCTGGTTCTATCAACTGCAGTACTTCATTATTCTTATATTTCTCTCCACAGAAGAAAGAGCAAATATTGTATCCATCATCACAAAGCTTTTAAGAGAGTGTGCCAATGTTAACGTGTGTGTTAGGGGACGTGCTTGTGTCTTTAGATGCTTTTAATCAGTAGACCCGTGGAATTAAAGAGAAAGATGCTTAAAAAGTCATTTGCACGTGAGAGTTAGTAATGAACTACAGAAGCAAATTAGGTGAAGGTGAAAAACTAAGAATTAGAAGGTGGAAGAACCGGGGTTTTGTCCCAGCCAGCACTTGTGATCTCAGGCGAGGCATTTCATCTTCCTGAGCCCTAACTTGCTCCTCTGTAAAATGAAGGGCCTGGCATAATGATTCCTTATGTTCCTTCCAGCTCCAATACTGGCCTCCCAAAGTCCTCACACAGAACAGTTAGAACTAACTGTTCAACCTAGGGCTGCTTCCTTAGAGCTGGCTGGATTTAGTTGAATTGAAATTTACATGGAATAATACATATTTTCAATTTATATTAAAAATATAAACTGTATCACTCTAAAACTACACTATAGAATATTTTTCTTTCAAATCCTGTAGGAAAAAAAAAAAAGAGATTGACAGTACTAAGGCTTCTTTCTTTTATGTGCCCTAGACTTGTTTGAGGATTATGATTTAAAATCTCTTAGAAAATTACAAAGTTATTCCAAAATGTCCCATCTTAGTGGTTGGACCAGCAAACCCTAGACTACTGTTTCTCAACCTCAGCACTTTTGACCTTTTGATGATTCTTTGCTGTGGAAGGTGTCCTATGCATTGTTTAACGTTTAGCAGCATTCCTGGTTTCTACTCACTGGATGCCAGTATCACCCCCTACACGCCCAATCGTGACAATTAAAAAATGTTTCCAGACATTTCCAAATGTCTTTGGGGCATTAAGATCATCTCCACATTGAGGACCACTTCCTAGACAGAAAGTCAACAGCCCACCCCTGGCTCTATCTGTTTACCTCCCTTTCTGTCCATTTTCTAACTTTCTTTCCCTATTCATCTTTGTTCCCTTTCCTCCATTTGATTTCTTTTTTTCTCTTCCTTTTATTCTTCTCTGTTTCTTTTTTCTGTCTCTACTGCATCTGATTTAGCTTTTCCATTGTCCAAACCACTGGCACTAGGAGGTCAGAGAGAAGCTGACTCTGGACCTTGCTGAGCACCCATAGAATGGCTATAAGGCTAAGGGGACAGCGTTGAAGTCAAGGGTGGGCTCAAATCCTTTTTCTGCAACATTTACTCGTTCTGTGACAATTTGGCAAAGTTGCTTAATCTCTTTGGGCCTTGGTTTCCTCATCTGAAATGCCTTTTTCATAGACCTTGTGAAGATTAAATTAAGTGAGCTAAACTATTTAATGTCCTTAGCTTAGGGCATGAAACATGGGGAGGTCTCAATAGGCAGCAGCTATTACTTAATAACATTATGTTACTAGAAATGAGGAAGCTATACCTCAGTCACAGTGAAGAGATTTTAAGAATATAAGAGCTCACAATAGAAATTAAAGCATTATCACTATATATATATATATACCATATATAGTATATACTATAGTATATATGTATATACCGTATATAGTATATACTACAGTGTGTATATATATATATATATATATATATATATATATATATATGTATATATATATGTTGATGCAAAAAAAACCTTTTCAGTTAAAAGTTGAATAAGTTCCAGTGATCTAATGTATGGTGAAATTATAGTTGCATTATGATTGTATTATATTATTATATTATATTATATTATATAATAGACTTGAAAGTTGCTATGAGTAGAGCTTTAATGTTCCCACCATAACAACAACAAAATGATAATTACATTAAATGAAGGGTGTAACTAACCTTATTGTGGTAAACATTCCACAATATACATATATGTGTATCGAATTCACATTGTTTGCCTTAAAATTATACATTGTCATATGTCCATTGTATGTTGATAAAGCTGGAAAAAAATCAGTAAAGTTTTAACTTAGAAATAAAAAAAAATTAAAGCATTATTATTGTTAGTTGTCAAAACAGGTACAATCTAATTAGCCAAAGAAAATAAATGTAGAATAAAGGGCCAAGTTAGTGATGGTCATCCTTTCAGTCTTTCTGCCATGTTACATTAAAAAATTGCTAATTCCATCCAAGTGTCTGAAATGTGACCGTTTCACGGGAACAACTGCATTTATTCTTGAATGTAAGTCAGTGGTACTAGAAAATATATTAATATAATAATCATTCCAAAAGTAATTGCTCCCTTCTTCTATTGAAGAAAGAAATGTTAGCTGGAAACAATAATTAAACTCACTAAATAATGTTTGGGGAAAATTTTTGAAACACCCTGATTTCCAAAGGCTTGAGCTGATATGCTGCTTCCCTTCAGGTTGAATGTGATTTGGAAGGCCTCTTTTTGTAGCCAAAGTCATTTTTGTTGTTGTTGGAATCACTTGGGTAATAGGTCACTTTGCAGCCAACATTATAACATGCTTTAAAGTTGTATTCCTCATTTTCTAGTACTGTCGCCATACTAGAACTGAAATGAAAAGTATTTGCAAAAATAACATCAAGCCCACTGATTTAAAAAAAAGAGCCATTGTCCCAAGAAACCAAGTTAAGAATGATCTAAGGTCAGGCTTGCATTCAAGATCTGTGAAAATCAGAAAAGCTGGTAAAGCTGTTAAGTCCTGGAACAGATCCTTTTTAGCATCTCCAATAACTGACTAGTTGCTGCGTTACTGCCGGAGCCAGCTCTCTCCTTGATCTGTCATGCAACAGGCAGGCACAGTGAGTCACAGAATCCTGATCTTGGATTCTGAGACCCAGGGAGGTCGAAAGACCAGATAGTAAGTACACTGGTGTCAAGGCCAGGAGTAGCCTCCTCTTTGGTTCACTGTCCAATGCTGTTTTCTTTCCTTGGACCAAGGGTGATAAGAGATGTGGCCCTGAAGGTAGGCTTCCACTAGTGAGTGTGTAAATCAAGATCTGGGGATGCTCAGGGTGAGACTTTATGAGACACAATCACCAGTGGCAGAATAGGGAACAGTTTCTCCTACTAAGAAATGAAAACTCTGGGATCGTAGAACCTGATGAAGAACAAATAGACCCTCACCCCTACACATAAACACACACATGCATTTCATTTACTAATCACTAATCATGACTTCTATTTGAAATAAAACAAAACTCCTAGGCAAAAAAGGAAAATTTGTCTGAACTCGGGCATTTAAACTCTAGATAGAAAGTGATAAGTTACTTAAGGCTTTACATTAGAATATAAAATACCATTTAATGTAGTTTCATAGTCAAAATCACAAACTCTTCTCATCCTATAATATTTCACCTCCTTTGATAAGACAGTAAAATCTTTCCAAGCGATTTCCTTCTCTGGTTTGCCTTTATATCTGCATAATGTGCTGCAAAAAAAAAAAAAAAAATAGGCCCTTGGTAAATATTTATTGAAATAATGGGCCCCATAAAAGCATCAGCTTCAGAAGTTGCAAATACGACCTAATGCCAATTTCCATTTCAATTCCCTGGAAGCTTACAGAGAGTTTTCATGCCAAAAACTCCAGTATTTCATCTATTGACCAAAATTGTGAAGGAAACTGGTGAGAGAGAGAGATGATTAAAAACTGACTGTCCATGCTTAGTTGGGTCTTAAAATATTTTTTCACTCTTTGTTTAGGTTGTGATGGTGGAGTTAATAAAAATATTTTACAATACAACAGGAAAAGAACACACTTCATAATTTCTTTAGAAAAAATAGTGAAAGCAATTAAGGAAAGATTTAGAAAGAATGACTTTTCTATTATTGTGTGCTCATTAAATTGTCTAAAGATTTTGTTGTTGTTGTCATTGTTTAAAATCATTTATAGGGGCTTCCCTGGTGGCGCAGTGGTTGAGAGTCCGCCTGCCGATGCAGGGGACACGGGTTCGTGCCCCGGTCCGGGAAGATCCCACATGCCGCGGAGCGGCTGGGCCCGTGAGCCATGGCCGCTGAGCCTGCGCGTCCGGAGCCTGTGCTCCACAACGGGAGAGGCCACAACAGTGAGAGGCCCGAGTACCGCAAAAAAAAAAAAAGTATTTATATATACCTTTCTGTGAGTTAAATTGACACAGTATTACTGTAGTATGGGGAACAGAAAGATTTGATTACACAAAAGAATCCAGAAATAAACGTTACTGTTTATTGTTTAAAGCAACAAAGCTCTAATAGCTTAAAGAGTTTTGAAACTGGCTCCAAACTGGTTTGGAGTGTGATCATTGGATAAATCCTCTGCAAAGGGTTTATTACTTTTCTGGAGCAAACAAACGTCCCTCAAAAATGATGACAAATGAAAGCCTAAGTGCCCTTCATCCATAACCTAAATAAATAAATTTCCTTTTTTAATTCTATAAAGTTACCTACAGAAATCCAATTAAATATAGAAAAAAAGCGATAATGACAGAAGCAAAACAATCAGAGACTGACAGACCAATAAGGCTACTGAATATAATTACTGTGATGTTATTTCTACTAATAAAAATCAGATAACATGGGCAGTACATGGAAACATGGGCTCAGTAAATGTGTGTAATTCCCCAGTCAGATAATACTTATACAGATGCAGAAATAATGGCATCTTCCACATATTCCTCTCAATGCCAGTTCTTTACAATTAGTAACCTGCTAAAGTTGCAACAGAATGTCAAGCTAAGCTCATGGAGTAGAATCCCAATACCTTGGCCTCATTAAGGACCTCCCGCCCAGCGCTATACAGGCTGTGTTACACCACCCCTGACAGAGGTCGCCCAGGCTCTGCTTGTATTTTGCAGGGATGGTCAGTTCACAATCAAAGCTGCCTTTCCCAGCACTTTACATTTTTAGGAAAAAATTTTTCTCACATTGAGTTTAATCGGCCTCCTGGTAACATCTCTGTACTGATCTTTATCCTGTATCTTTACAGGAAAAGAGCGTTATTTCACCTAAAATGTTTTGAGCACATCTGGGCTAGCCACTTCGCTATATGCTGGCAATGTAAAATTAAATCGACAAATGCCAACTTCTCCCCCAGTCTATACCTTCTTCCCCAAAACCAGCCCCAAATATTAGAAGACAGGGTTCACATCCCTAAGTTTTCTCTATTCTAGGATGACTATCCCAGTCTCCTCAACTCCTTCTCCCTTGACATGGTGTCCAGGATTTTCTTTAATCTGGTTGCTTTCTTTTAGGGTTATTTGTATTTATCAGTGAGGTCTTAAGCAGGTCACCCCTGAAATTTACTAATGTAACCTGGGATTTCCCTCACTCTCTGGGTTTGTCAGTCTCAGTAAGTTGTTGGGTATGATGCTGAGGTGATCATTGTGTTCCAGAAACCACAAGGACCTTCTGCAGGGGAAAACGGTACATATTTTCTTTTTTGCTGCTCTGCGCGGTTTGCAGGATCTTAGTTCCACCACCAGAAACTGAACTCGTGCCCTCGGCAGTGAAAGCACAGAGTCCTAACCACTGGACCGCCAGGGAATTCCCAAACTGTACATATGTTCACCTCTATCAGTCTCTGATCTTCCCCTTCACACAATGTTTTTGCTACTTTTATCTTTGTTAAGTTATAGCTTTGGGGATTTGTTCCAGAGTATTAGCCTGTTAAAACATTTTTGAATCCTCCTCCTGTAATCCAAGGAACTAACTCTTCTCCCCAATGTTTAGCACCTGAAAAATAATGGACACATATTCTAATTCTTCTTCTGAGTCACCATTTTTCTTTAATATTAGAAAGAGTAAGACTAAGAACGAGCCCCATAGCAAGGTATTGAAACAATTGCCTCAAATTGGTTTCCATTCATCAGTCAACCTCTTTGGGAGAGAATTATTCAAATAGCTGCCAATCTGTGGTTGTAACAGTAACTACAACATACTGACTGCTTTCCTTATGCTGGAGGTCATAAGCATTTCTTATGTATTATCTCATTTAATCATCATGAACAGGCCCATGCAATGATTATTGCTATGCACGTGTTTCATATAATGAATGTGTCTCTTATATGGAAATATATTTCAAGTGTTTCTTTCTCTTTTTTTTTTAATTTTAATTTTTTGGCTGCATGGCATGCAGGATCTTCGTTCCCAGACCAGGGATTGAACCCACACCCCTTGCAGTGGAAACGTTGAGTCTTAACCACTGGACGGCAAGGGAAGTCCCTCAAGTGTCTCATACAGGAAAATTATGGGTCAGGGAGGTTAAGTAATTTTTTAATATCCAAGAGAGTAAGGAGTGGATCTGCAATCACTCATGTCTGTCCCACTCCAAAGCCCATGTCCTGAGTCAGAAGGCAGGCCGTCTCCACATACCATGGCATCACTCAGCTCAGACTGGGGAGCCAATGAGAAAGTTTTGAAATGCCTCCATGAGCTCCAGATACATTATGGGCCTGATACTCAGTCTAGTAAATCTATAGCAAAGGACATGAGGAAACATGGAATGATCTCTTCTTCCTGAAGCCACACTGGTGCCTTGGGATATCCCCTCTTTCCCTCCCAGACTGCATGACTAACCACTTTGACAACCTAAACTATCATTTTTCTGAGGAAACAATAGCGTAATTCCCCACCTGTAACTTCTAGAGCCCCTCTTCTTCCCTCTTTCTGAAAAATGAAGTTTTTTTCCAGCCTCAGCTATTAGACATTGCTTCCCTTTTGCATGTGTTATCAAAGGTTACTGATCATAATTTCAAGATCAAAACATCAAACTCTTGACTATATTAAGATGTCACTCATCTAGACTTGACGCTTCATCTCTTTCAAAGCGTTAGTTAGGTACTAACTATTAAAATGATAGCCTCTTCCCTCAAGCTGTATTCTTTTTTTTTTTACATCCTTATTGGAGTATAACTGCTTTACAATGGTGTGTTAGTTTCTGCTGTATAACAAAGTAAATCAGCTGTACATATACATATATCCCCATATCCCCTCCCTCTTGCATCTCCCTCCCACCCTTCCTATCCCACCCCTCTAGGTCAAAAAGCACCGAGCTGATCTCCCTGTGCTATGCAGCTGCTTCCCACTAGCTATCTATTTTACATTTGGTAGTGTATATATGTCCATGCCACTCTCTCACTTCCTCCCAGCTTACCCTTCCCCCACAGCCCATGTCCTCAAGTCCATTCACTACATCTGCGTCTTTATTCCTGTCCTGCCCCTAGGTTCATTAGAACCTTTTTTTTTTTTTTTTTTTAGATTCCATCTATGTGTGTTAGCATACAGTATTTGTTTTTCTCTTTCTGACTTACTTCACTCTGTATGAAGTAATGTCCATCCACCTCACCACGAATAACTCAATTTCGTTTCTTTTTATGGCCGAGTTATATTCCATTGTATATATGTGCCACATCTTCTTTATCCATTCATCTGTCTATGGACACTTGGGTTGCTTCCATGTTCTGGTTATTGTAAATAGTGCCGCAATGAACATTTTGGTACATGACTCTTTTTGAATTATAGTTTTCTCAGGGTATATGCCCAGTAGTGGGATTGCTGGGTTGTATGGTAGTTCTATTTTTAGTTTTTTAATATATTCTCCATACTGTTCTCCATAATGGCTGTATCAATTTACATTCCCACCAACAGTGCAAGAGAGTTCCCTTTTCTCCACACCCTCTCCAGCATTTATTGTTTCTAGATTTTTTGATGATGGCCATTCTGACTGGTGTGAGATGATATCTCATCGTAGTTTTGATTTGCATTTCTCTAATGATTAGTGATGTTGAGCATCCTTTCATGTGTTTGTTGGCAGTCTGTATATCTTCTTCGGAGAAATGTCTATTTAGGTCTTCTGCCCATTTTTGGATTGGGTTGTTTGGTTTTTTGACATTGGGCTGCATGAGCTGCTCAAGCTGTATTCTTATCCTTCCTTTGTTTTCTTCTAAGATGATATTCCTAAAAATGTGTGTGTGTGTGTGTGTGCGCGTGTGATTAGTATTTATCAAAAGATCAGGGTCAGTTCTCTTAAACTCTACCCTAGAGGGTCCCAGAGAGCTGAGATTTTGCTGCAACATGTTCAGACAGAAATACTTCCATTTTAAACTTTTCATTCATTACTATTTGCTGCTTTTAAAGCTCATTAAGTCTATTTCTAAGAAAAAAAAGCTTATATATCATCCAGTAAATTCGCCTCATTTTATAGATGAGAAAACTGAGACATGGAAAGGTCAAAGGACTTGCCCAAGATAACATAGCTGGTAAGTGAAAGAATCTTCTTATGTTAAAGAAATAAAGAGAGTCATAGAATACACATCATTCTCTATTTTTCTCAAAATGCATGAATGTGAGTTTTAGGAAGTAGTTCCAAAGTCATGCTAATTTCTCCTAAATGTTCCTTGTGCTTAAGAGACATTTCAGCGCTGATGTTATGCATCGTTATGTGTTTATTCATGCTTTAAAGGTTAGATTTCTGCCCTACGTCTTTCCATGTCTTTATTTGCAAATTTTTCCTCTCCGATGTGTATTGGTCTATTGGTTGCATTTTGAAACCAAATTGTTTAGTGTTTTCTCCCTTTGAGATTGCCCCTTCTTAAGTCAATAATATGGAAAATATCCAGAATGATGGAAATACCTGTCCTCCTGCATCGGTCACCCCAGGGAAAATGAGCACCTCTCACATTGTGTATGTGAAGTATCCATTGGTATTGGAAACAATTGTTCTCTGGCTGTTTGCACCATTTACTCCAAGCCCACCCCCCGCCCCCCGCCCCCATCTTCCATTCCTTAACCTCTTTATCTCCAGGAGATAGAAATTTGAAAACTGTCCCTTTGGCAACTTCACAGCCCCACAAGTAAACAGAAAAGCCTGAGGACTTCAGAACATCTAAAATATGCAATAAAATTACTTCTCTTCCTCAAAGTTCAAGACCAAGTAGAAGTTTCCATAGTCACACTGCTTTTCATTCTCACAAGGGATTTCACTTTAAAAATTCACAACTGTGCCCTTGATTAAATATTGTGGTTAAAGTAAGAAATGCTATTTCCTTTTCAATGTTTGCCTCAATCTGTAAGATCACGAAGAGTCGTTCTGGAGATCATTCTACCCCCGTTTAATTTTTTTAAAACCCCCTTATGCAAACATTAGTCCCTCTTATTTTGTTGTCTCATACCCAGATCGCTGACACCTATGTGGTAGCAAAGCCCTATAAATCTAAGGGCAGGGGTTCGAATTGTAGTTTCACACATTCAACAGTAATTTTTCCAAATTGATGTTAAAAATACATAATCAAGATTCCCCCAAAATATGATCATGAGGAAGCTTCCAGATAGAAACACGGTAGAAAACTAGAGTTAGACTACCACAATGAAACGTGCTCCTGTCACAACTTATTAATCGACTTGGTGGACGATCGTGCTTCGTAAGGAGTAAGAGGTGGAGGTAGTATCTTGGTATGTCACAAGTCACTGCTCTCTCGTCTCTCTTCCTTTGCCTGTTTATGAATCCAGGACAAAAATAACTCTGGAAAAAAGTAATTGTCCAAAAATACTGTCTTCTTCATTTCGGAAGGAGGAAGGAAATAAGGAAGGGAGGGGTAGAGGGAGGAAGGAAAGAAGAAAGAAAGACAGTATCACAGCGCCGTGGGCAAACTGCTGAGCCTGTACAGAGTCGGGAGATCTAGGCTGGGGTTCCCACAGACACTTTCTAAACAGGAAATTATGCACGTCCCTAGCTGATGGAAGCCTTCACTTTCTTGACACGCAGCTCGTGTCTTGAGTTGATGAGGGGAAATTAAATTGTTTTACAAAGTGACAGTATGGAATAGATTCCTTTCATACTGTGTTGTTGTAACAAATTCTCACCTACATTCCCATCGTATAGCTCAGTACCCTGGCTATTAAATAGCTTACACGACCGCCCATAATGAGAGGGGTCGGGGTCCCGACTGTGACAATAATCCTAAGTCTTGGTGTTTACCATTTTATTATTTGTGTGTCTTAGGAAGACGGAAAAGGGAAATCCAGGCGGACCGTGTATTGTGTAAGAGAAAAGGCAGTCCATCAGGCAGCCGCAGAGGGAGAGAGCTCATGAAGCCTTAACTCACAGGTGCCAAGGTAAGGAATAGGGGGAGGAAGGAAGGAAGTCTGAGAACTTTAGACAATTCTTAATTAGATTTTTTAGAAGAAAGAAGAAGTGGGACAAGAGAGTGCTAACAGCTGACCTTGATTTAATATAATGATATTTCTCGGTGAAATTAAAAAAAAAAAAAAAAGTTAGAAACTTACTCGGAAAACCGCCAGCAGAGGGCTCCAAGCTAGGTGCATTCACCTCCATTAGTGGCTCCTACATTTATCGGAAAATAGTCCCTCTATCCGAGGCTGAGAAAAGGGGGGTATTACTAACGCGCCTGTCTACTATTATAAATATAAGTGAAATAAATATAAGTGAGAGGGGAAAATACGAATATAACTACTTGGGATGTCTCCAGTACGCTTCTATTTAGGCAAGCCTGTGTCACCCCTGAAAAAACAAAAACAAAACAAAAAAATGGGCATAGGACAAGACGAAGTGGAAAATGAAATGATGATGAAAATACATATTTTGCTCGTTTATCTTCCCTTCAAAATCAGAGGGGTTTTTGCCTTTGCCTTTATTTTGTTTTGCATTTATTGAGTCCTTGCGGAAATCTTTCCTTACCTCACGTTGATTGGAAGGTTAAAGCGAAATGCAACAGAAAGTTAAGAGCGAGAGAAGCTGGCTCAAGTTAGGAAATTTTTCTTAGTAAAGAATGAGATTTTATTTGTACATTTTTTGAGGCACTTGAACTTTATAGATGCTTAAACACTTATTTCTAAAATTAGTAGATATGATAAAAATTGAGCTTTTAAAATGCTCTTAAGCAATAAAAGGTTTTCAAGAACTGGAAGAAATCGCTGGAGAAGAAAAAAAAAATCGAGCGGCCGTGCAGGATTTGCTTACACAAAATCCCGACAGAGGGCGCTGTTGCCCGTTCAATGACTTACGGAAGGTTCCCTAAGAAAAATTTCCCTTGCCATTTCTAGGATTTTTTGAACAAGGCCCACGTTGAAAAATTGACTCGGACTTTAATTGTACTTATGTATTTCTTTGAGTAGCTCTTTATATGTGTGTATATTTTTAAATGTATGCTTCATTCTTAATAAACCAGATTTCAGTTTTTCTGAAGAGTTTACATAAATGTTAACCAAATATTTCCAGACGTTTCTAATTTTAAAAATATCTATTTCACCATAAAATAAAATTACATATGAAAATTTGAAATTATATCTATGTGTATATGGCTATATAAATAGTTACACTAAAAACATATATTTTTAAGTAGTTTTTTTAATATAAAAGTATCCCTCTGAGGTTTTCTTTTAGTTTCAAGTTTTAGAGTTTATTTATTATAGACTAAGCAATGATATGCCAAAAAGAGATGAAAAAGGTGTTAAAAGCATTCAGAGGAAAAAAAATTAAGATTTTTTCCAAGCGCTTTTTATTTGGGTTGGAATGATCTTTAGGTAAAAAAGATAAAGGAGTTATTGGCTTGAAAAGGAAAAGACAGTTATTCCCATTAATAAATTTCTGTCTAGAGAATCTGAGTTTCCAAATCTATAATATTTATCTTGCAAAATATTGATCTGGGACTGATTTTAGTTCTGGAAAGGGAGGGTAAAAGCCGTTTCAAATCCCACCACACAACAAAATTAGGAAGAATGCCTCCCCATGTCCAGACTAGCTCTGGGAGCAAAGAAGGAAATCTTCGCTCAAGCTCCTAGTGGAAAATCTGTACAGATTTTGTATACTTGAAGCTGTTAATGTTTAACGTAGAGGAAAGGAGAAACGAAGGGAAAAGGAAGGAAGGAAGGGAGTCAGGGAGGGAGGGAGGGAGGAAGGAAAACGGGATGGAGGAAAAAGGAAGGAGGGAAAGGGAGGGAGGGAAAGGCAAAACATAAAAATTAAACAGGAAATGAAGAAAGGGTTTATTTCTGAAGTTCCTTCTGAATGAAGCATCTTCTTCGAGTTCCTTTCATTTGGCTTATCTTTGAAAAAATTAAATTAAAAATCTGCAGAATTTTTCATTCTGCACGATATGAAACATCTCCCTGGTTTTTATCGAATCGATATCCACCGTGGTTGGCCGGAGCCCTCTCTTCTGAGCGCACAGCAGCGCTCAGCAGTCCTGAGATTTACAGACAATCGCCCTTTGCAGATTCACTCTTATCAGGTTTAATAACTTCCACCCCAAATTGCCCTGGTCCCTCCTCATTCCCTCCTGTCATTTATTTTCTGCCCCAGGGGCAGAGAGCCTTCACTGGACTTCCCTTCTGGCTGTGGGAATCCTTCCGCACCCTGGAAGGAAGTAGAAAAAAGGGGGGGGGGGGTGGGAAAAGGGGCCAGTGAGGCAAGTATTCACTTTATGATGAAATTCGGAAACCCTGTGCCTTAAAGGGTGCCCATTTTCGAAGTTTGGTTAACTTTGTTCTTGTTGATGTTTATGTTTTCCTTTTCTTGGGGGGATAAAAAAGCTATACAAATCACCTTACCAAGAAAAAATACACTCAAAACAAACAAAACCCCACACACCCTATAGTATTTTTCAATATCTCCTTGAAAAACATTCTGCTTAAACCTTCCAGAGGTTCAGGTGACCATTTCTTGACTCTCCATGATTAAAATCACTTAAAAGTTATAGACAGCAGATGCAGATATAAAATGTCCCATGTCTCTGCAAAGAAGGCTTGAAATTAATATTGTGTTATTGTGCACGTATGTTGCTCCCTACATCTGAAAAAAGAAAGAAAAGAAAAAAACCTTCATAAAATGGAGACTTCAGCCAAGAAAAGAATGGCACATGAAATCCACTGAAAATACAGACAAACAACCCTTAAACGATAAGCAGTACAGACTGAGGTGCTTCATACAGTATTTAAGGTTTCAAATTTGTTGGGCAGAATGACCGGAAAATATGAGAAATGGTCACTGTGGTGAGCCGGGTTTTTTGTTCTACAGTGACTAAGGTACAGTGAAAAAAAAGAAAAAGTTGTGTAGCCATCAACACAGAGAGATCACCCTTAAAATCCCCAAATCCAGCTTTCAAAACCCTCCTGCTGAACAAACAAGAAGAGGAGCTTTTGTGTTTAAAAATCTCAGTAATGGTCCCCTTTAAAAATCTACATAGAAAATGGGGGACTGTTGGCACCCTGGTTTCTCCTTATGAACTGTAAAGACTTTAGTCAGTGGCTACAATGATTCATCATTTTCAATATAGAGGTTTTTAAATGTCTATATTTATATTAATCACACTGACCGACTCTCTCTCCTTTAAATGCATGTTCAGAGTCTGTAGGCTCTGTGTGACCCAGGGGTGCTTATATAACTAAATGTGGGTGTCTGGGTATAAATACGTCTTTATGATTTTTATAATATATATGTCTGTGGGTTGCATCTAACTCCTGTGTGTGTAATAATGTTTTTCTCTCAGCTGAGGCTTACTTCTCCAGCCTATTGTTTGAGACAACAGATATAAGTTGCGATGGGAGAGGAGCGTCGGATTTGGTGTGTATCCCCCATTTCCAATTATAGATGGATCATTACAGACAGCGGAGTCCTGAGAAGCCAGACATCTGCTCCTCACATGAATGCACTCACCTCCTAGAGACCCGGCTGCCATCATGCTCTGGAAGCTCGTGGAGAATGTCAAGTACGAAGATATCTATGAGGTGAGCCGACACCCCCGGTTGCATCTTAGAGCTTTGCAGATAGAGAATTTGAGCTTCTTGACACCCCCAACTCATCTATATTTTTAAGCTATTTGCTCGTAGGTTTCCGGTCGGTTTTCTCAGCTTTCTCCAACTTTTGGAAAAGCTGGCTTGGGGAAACTTCGCTATTCTGAAAAAGGACTTTAAGATGGAAATCTGACTACTTTAACTTAGCGGATTTCTCTTTTTTTTGTTATTTTATTTTTCTTTCTTCGTCGCCCCCCCCCCCTTTAGGATCTGATGGGGAACAGTGGTGCTAGTGAATGTGGGCAGAGAAAATAGAGACTGATAAAGGCAGAGGCTCTCCACGTTTTGAGTGTGGGAGAGAATTAGGTTTTCAAGACTACTTCGTAACAGATTCGAGCTTTTAATTTTTATTTTCAATAACATTTTTGAAATCGATAACCAACGGATCCCAGTAGAGGACGAAAATATAGAAGGAGGGAGGTCGACGGATAGACGGACAGATGGATAGATGGATGCAGAGACAGCACAAGCCAAGGAGCCGTAGCCGACAATTTTTTAATTTTCTTTTTTTCTCGTGTTTTGCTTCTTTGAGAGTCGGGGCGTCCAAACCACCCCATGTCTTGGCATTTTTAACGAAAATTTCTGCCCGGGTTGAGTGCGCACCATTCTTTACCGCTGAGGCCAGGGAGACTCGGGTGGAGATGCTGCCCGAAGCCAGGCGGGAGCCTGCCTCCCCGCGGGCGGGGCGCCCCGGCCGTGCGCTCGGGTCTCGGGCGCCGACGGAGCGGCGGGGCGGCGGGGCGGCGGGGCTGCGCGTGGGCCGGGCTGCCGGGCGGAGAGGGGACGGCGGCCCAGGACCGCGGAACTTCGCTCCGAGCTCACCAGCCTGGGAGTCCCCGAATTAGGCGTGAGGGGAAGCGGGGAAGCGAAGATTCCGAGGAGACGTCGAGGGAGGGAAGCGGGAAAGAAAAACTTGGCGGAAGGCGAAGAGAAAGGGGCAGAGGAGTAAGGGACGGGGAAGGTAGAAGCTGGCGAGCGGGCAGTAGTCGGAGGTCGGAAGGAGGGGAAGTCGGAGAGGGGAGGGAGGACGAGAAGCCAAGTCTCGGGCGATCGGCGCGGGAAGCGCTCGGTCGGACGAGGCGGTCGCGATGGGACGCAAAGAGGATCCCCAGCCCGCGGGGGACACGCCATCCCGCCGGCTCCGGGAGGACTCCTGAAAGCCGGGCGGGGAGTCGCCTTGCGGACGCTAGAAACGGGCTCCTCCCGACGCCGCCGGCCCAGCCCCGCGACCCAGACTGCGGCTCCGCGGAGCCCGCGCGCGCCCCGCCGCTGCCCGGTTGCGTTTCGCAAGCAGCGCCCGGCGCCCGCGCCTGGAGCCTCCCAGCTCTGCCCAGCCCCGAATCCTGATTTTGGGGTGTGTGTGCGTGTGCGTGTGCGTGTGTGTGTGTGTGTGGGAGAGAGAGAGAGAGAGAGAGAGAGAGAGAGAGAGAGAGAGAGAGAGAGGAGATTCGTCTTTCTGCGGAATGATGATTGGGGCTTTCCTTTCCTCTTTGTGGTTGTGTATTGACTGTAACGAAGAGCCGCGCCTCCGCCTGGTGGGGTTTGTTTCCGTTCGGCCTCCTCTTCCTTCTTTAACAGGCGGGATAATGCTCTAGTCGAAGGAGCTCGAACTGTCCTAAAGAATGTGAGCGCCCGAAGTGGGCTTGGCACGGGCGGGGAAGGGGCCACGGTGTAAATAGCTCAGGGTATACAGAGAGGGACTTCACTGGGTTCCGAAAAGTAAGCAGGATAAAACTCGTTCTAAGAGTCTGGAAGGTAGACTGGCTAAATGGGAAAGGAGGGAGGGAGAGAAGAAAGCAGGGAGGGAGGGAGGGAGGAAGAGGGAGGGGTGGAGTGGAAGAGGGAAAGAGGGCAGAATAAAGGGGGAGGGAGAGAGAAGAGTCACACACACACACACACACAGAGAGAGAGAGAGAGAGAGAGAGAGAGAGAGAGAAAATACTGCAGGTATTCCTATCTGCCTAATTTTTCTGCTCAAAAAATATAGGAGAACCCGCAGCCCGGTGGAAGGAGCCTATTTAAGTCGGGAGAAAGGTTGAACTTTAACAGAAATGGCAGTTAGGCCAGTTGAACGGGTTCCTGAAACATCCAAAAAGGTTTTCTGTTGCCCCTGGCTTTGCCTGGAAAGGATAAGTTTAGTGTACTTGAAGATTGATTGCATATATTTTAAATTGAAGTAAAAAAAAAATCACAGACTGCAGGAGCACTAAAGAGGGAAAGGCTGCACGAGGGATGGAAAGCCCCCATCTCGCCCCTATCCTTTAATAAATAAGCATAATCTCCAGTATGCGTGAAAGTCTGCAAACGTCACTGTAAACAACCGGGCCCACCGGTTTACTTTGCTCTCCCCTCCAAAGGAGGAGGCAACGCCTTTTTATTTTGTTTTTTAATCTGCACAGGAAGCACCTAGGGCGATCCATTCTTCCCAGTAGGAAAGTCCCTCTCCAGGAACCAGGACACCTACGTTCTGCACAAGCCCCCAGCGATGCTCTCTCCTTCACCGCCTGGTCCAGGGGAGCAGGGGCTGCTTTACGCGCGTCCCCGGCTCAGTTAATTGAAGTTCTGCCTCTTTCCTGCTAAACTTTTTCCCCGGTCTGCCTTCGCCAGCCCCCTCGTCTGATTACATCTAGTAATTCTCCACTGAATGAACGTCATTTACAATAGTAGGGAGCTCTGCGCCCGCTGCTGCTTCACGCTCCATTTGTCCTCCATTCTCCCTTTAAAGTACTCGTGTAATATTAATAGTCATGAATATCAATTATTATGAGGAGGTGTAGGCAAGCGGAGGGAGGAAGGGGCGGCCGAGCAGTCTGAGCCCAGCTTCGGGCGGAAGAGGACTGCTTCTGGAGCCCCGCAGAACCGCAGAAGAAAAGAGCCAAAAAAACAGCAAGAGACCGATGAACAGCTCTGTGTGTGTGTGACAGGCGACGCCAATCTCGTTTGGTGGGGGGGGTAAATTTTTTTTTTTTTTTTTTGATGGCTTGTCCTGGAAACACCTCAAGCTCGGCTCCTGTGTCCAGCTCGTTTCTCTGCTGGACTCCTTGATTTTTTTTTAAATCATTGTTTGATTTTGAGCAGTAACCAGGCTTTTTTTTCCAGATGTTAGTGCACACCTATTCGTCCATGGTGAGTCCGGATTCACGTTGTACCAGAATTGCATGCTCCCTCCTCTTACTGTCTCTCTGTCTCTGTCTCTTGTGTGTGCGTCTCACTCTCTCGTCTCTGTCTTCCTTCGAGCGCCTTTGGCTTGGTAATTTAGCACCATAATTGGACGAGGCTGCAGCTGCTTCTCTGCATTGTGTGTTCGTCTGAGCTCCATGAGTCAACTGGGGAGAGGGGGGAGGCCGAACAGAAAAACTTTTTGCCATTGCAGTTTGGAAATTTAGGTTATTATTTCTCCAAAAAGAACCATGGGGACTTTACCATGGCATTTCCACAGAGGAGAGGGAGAAACTCTCTCTCTCTCTCACACACACACACACACACACACACCTCCCCCCTCCCTTTTCACTGAGTTTAACACTCCACTTAAGACCAGCGCTAAGTTGTCTGGGCCTTTATTTGTTCTTTCCCCCCCCTCCCAATCCCAGGTCCTTCATCTTCACTCCCTGGAGTAGGACAGCAATAGATATATTTAGAAAAGCAACCTTAGAAAAACTCCTGTGAACCACAGTTCAACTTTAACAGGGACTCAGGATATGATTTTGAATGAGATCCATTTCAATCAAACACTACATAAATTATTTAATTCCTCTTGGGGAGGGAGGGGGGACTGGAAACTCAGATCAGGCAGATTCCTGGGTCTCCTGGAATGATCAAGTCGTGTGGGGAGCTCCTGGTCAGCCGGCTGGGTTAGGAAGAGTAACAGCAAAGCCAATAGTATGAAGTTTTATTTGTCATGCTTTGGGCCTCTGGAAGAGTTAGGAAAAAATAGTTTAAAACACCCAGAAAAGCAAATACCCTATGTCAGACTCCTGTATTTTTCATTAGGGAATTGAGAATCTCCCCCCACACACACTGTTACTTTACCCTCACCCCTTTTGCCGGCTTTGCACCCCAACAGAGGGCTTAGATGTTGGTTAAGTGGGTGATTCTCCCCCTTTTCCCCCAAAGCCTCGCATTTGGAATTGCTGAAATCATGTACCCTCTGAGTCAGCTTGGGAGTCTGTTTCAGACTCTTGCGTCCCCTGTCTCGGGAAGAAGAAGATGCCGTAGGTGGGCTTCTCCATTTGTCGATTGTATTTTTTCCTCCCCTTCTCTCTCTCTCTCTTTCTCCTCTCCGCTCCCAGGACCGGCACGATGGCGTCCCGAGTCACAGCTCACGGCTCTCCCAGCTGGGCTCGGTGTCCCAAGGACCTTACTCCAGCGCTCCGCCGCTGTCCCACACGCCGTCGTCAGATTTCCAGCCACCCTACTTCCCGCCCCCCTACCAGCCGCTCCCCTACCACCAGAGCCAGGACCCCTACTCCCACGTCAACGACCCCTACTCCCTGAACCCCCTGCACCAGCCCCAGCAGCACCCCTGGGGGCAACGACAGCGGCAAGAAGTGGGTTCAGAAGCCGGCTCTCTCCTGCCCCAGCCTCGGGCCGCCCTGCCCCAGCTCTCGGGCCTCGACCCCCGGAGGGACTACCACTCGGTCCGCCGGCCGGACGTGCTCCTGCACTCAGCACACCACGGCCTGGACGCGGGCATGGGTGACAGCCTCTCGCTGCATGGTCTCGGCCACCCTGGGATGGAAGATGTCCAGGTAACGGCACACAAACAAACACACAGTAAACAAATAACAAATGCCCCGGGTGGGGGGGACAGGCGGGGAGGGACAGCTGTGTCTCCTTTGGGGGAGGTAGTTTTCATCTTTAGAACAGCACCAGCTGGACACCACGTACGTAACTGTGTGTATACGTGTATGGCTCTCTAGTGGCGATTTCTGGAGGTCTGATGATGAAAGCCAGAAGCACTAGAAATGAAAGAATGAAGAAGAAAAATATATGTGTGTTTGGCTAGTTTAGGATCATCAGAATCAAGGCTAGATGAAAGAATGAAGAAGAAAAATATATGTGTGTTTGGCTAGTTTAGGATCATCAGAATCAAGGCTAGATGTTTTTGTCTTGCCTTAGCTGTGTGACTCCTTCTTGTTCTCTTGCGCTTCGTGCGAGCAAGCTGGGTGCCCTCCCCAACCCACCCGCTCTGCATGCCCAGTAGTGGGCCTGGGCCCCTGACAGGGCAGGTGGAGTCCTGACTGCCTGAAGCTACAGCATGGAGGTGCAGGGACCTCTATAGAGGTTCTTGCTGGATTTGCAAAGACTTTGTTAAGTGTGACAATGCACAGTGGAAGAAAAACGTGTGCTATTTTGTCCAAGCCAGGTCTTACTTTGAATGTCCCATAAGCTGTTGAACCCTTTTCCAAGATAACTGAGTTCCAGGGTCGTTATCTGAGAAATTGAAGATCTGTGAGGAGAGACCCAGAAAGTCATAATTCTGTTTGGGAATTCATGAGGACACATATGATTTTGGAGATTCTTTTCCCCCTATGGACCATTAAACGACTGTGGAGCAATGTTCTCCGCATCCCTCTCCAGTCCTCCTTTCCACTAATACCCTCTCCCCAGTGTCACCACCCCAGTTGAAGAGACATCATATGTTTGTTTCTTAAAAGGCTCCAAACACTCCCCCACCCACTCACTATCCCATCTTCAATCTACACAATGGAGCCTGATTTGGTGGAGAATACTTGGTTAAACTAAACAAAGAAACATCAAAGAAATGATTTATAAAAACTCTCTGGGTGATTCTGAGCAGGTCTCCTTTTCCTCCCTAATTTAAATAGTCTCCAGAAAAGATAAATATGGTTGAAAGGTATTCAATGGATCCTTCGGTCTCATTGGCATGGTTGTATATATTATGCATCATTATGGACATACCTCTGAAGAAAAGGAAAACAATATGGGAAAGGGAAAGGGTGCATGAGTCCTTCCTCTTTACCTTGCTGAAGAAAATGTATTTTGAACAGTTAAAATGTGGGGACAGAATTAAATGCTGTCTGTGTGTAGTCTATGATGGCTTACTGCTTTAAAGGAAATTCAGTTATTTAATATTTCCAAAAATGACAGAATCACCTGAGTTGTGGCTGGATTTACCCATAGTCATAAGAATGGTAGTTTTGTTGATTTAGCCGAGCTTAACTGTCCCTGTCTGGAGATAATGCTCATTTCAGAATATCATATGAGAAAGGAAATATTTAATCGTGTTTTTTTTTAATGCATTGGGGTAATATATGTCTGGGGGGAAAAGTTTTTAAATTAACCTTTCTGGGTACGGTTCAAAGTGCTAGATAATGAAAGTGGATCAACTCATCAGCATTGCTGTTGGCAATGCTGCACTGGCCGTGTCACCACACTCGGCAGGCCTAGTGGTTTAGGCGACGGAACCCAAGGATTGCGCCCAAAGAGGGAACAGATTTCTTTGGTTTTAGTTTTTTGTTTTTTGAAAGAGAGAATTGTGAGAGGTTTGGAGTGTTCGGTCAAATGCAAGGGACCAGAGAAAAACAGGGCCAGGTCGGTGTGCATTTGGGAGAGCACCCTTGTCCGAGTTGTGGCCGGAGCTTAGATCCGGGAGGTGGACAGAGCCCAGAGCAGAGACGGCGCAGGCCCAGGGCCCTCGCTGCTCCCCGCCCACCCCACCTCTCCCCGTTCCTCCCCAGATGCATCCCAGCAGGTCGCCTGGCGAGGTGGGGAGGCCCGCGGGACTTTCTCGGGTCGACCCTCACTGCAAGGGGTCGCGGGGGATACACTCTGCGCCCGTCCCAGGAGGGGAACTACAGGGGCTGGGGCGATCTCTGTCTCCGCCGTGATGACAGGCGTCCTGAGGCCGGGGTGTGGTTGACGTGACACGGGGCAGGTGACAAAGAAAGACAGGGGAAGAGATGGACCTAGGACCAGACCCTCGAATCCAGAGGCTCTGCCTCCTCCGTCCAGTCCCGGAGGATCCACTTCTGACTTAGGAATCTGGAACGCGGTGGGGGACGGCGGCTGAAGTTGCAGGAGCTGATGGCGGTTTCGGCGTTTCGCGTTTCCTGCAGCTACGGGACGCGTGGGCTGCGCCCCACCTGTCTGTAAAAGGGACCAGGGGTGCCTCAGCCTGGACCCCAGTCACTCGTTCCATCTCAAGGGCCTGTTGTGTGTGCTGGATCCTCCTCCCCCATCCAGCCGCGGATCAGGCAGATCCCAGGGCGCCGCCAGGCCAGGGGCCCTCACACCCAGCGGTGCTCACCTGGCCTAGGGCTGGGGGGAGATGTTGTGTGACCCAGACACACGCGCGGGGCCACCGCCCCGACCGTGAGAGAAGCAAATGAGGAGAGCTAATTAACCAAATGCTTCTAATAATTTTTTAAATGAAACTATAAAACCCTGTCAATTTCTATTTCAATTTACTCACAGGGGCTATTAAGCCAGCAAATCGCTGCTTGGGTTCTGGGTATGCTACATTCTACCCATTGTGTGTGTGTGTGTGTGTGTGTGTGTGTGTGTGTGTGTGTGTGTGAGCGCGCACGTGGGGAGGGGCGGCTGTGTTTAAAAGTCAGAAAAACAGCATCAGAAAGAAAGAGAGCGTGAGGTGACAGCTAGTTTGGAGCTTGTTTAGTTGCTGTGAACACCTCTTTCCTTCTTCCGATCTTTGCTCTCTAACCTCTCATCACCTTTACTACCTAAGTGTAAACATATAAGGATGTTAAGTCAAAGCCCTTACACACACACACACACACACACACACACACACTCAAACACACCCTAGTGTCTTAAAGCAACCCCTGGTATCACTTTTAACTAAAGAAGTCTAGTAATTACGAGTCGGAGTCGTTTTTCTGAGCTTCCGCACGCAGTCCTAATTAAATCTTTACGATCCTCCCTGTGACGATTAAGCGCCAGCATGCTGCGTGAATATCCTGTACAAAAACCCAGCAGGCGTCCGTAATTAGATAGAAAATCAGACAAGAGCCTTCTCATTAACTACCACAACTACCCCACGTCGCTGATGAGGCGTATATACATATTTACGTACCGACGTGAGGGTGAGGTGTGGGCGCTCACGATCCGGGGCCTGTGAGATCGCGGGTCTGCCCACCCACAGACACAGGCGAATATTTCTGTTCCGCGTGGACACGTCGCCACTGTAGACACGTGAGCACAAAAGGCGTGAATCGTGTGTGTGCGCGCCCGTGTGCTTGGTGGGGTCTGCTGGGAGTTCCGAACAAGTTACATGAAGCATTTTTCTTTTTTTTAAAGCTTTGTACTATTTCTTAAGTTGGAGATGGCATGTTGCAATATGGAAAATGGTCCTTACGGAGAAAAACAATTTCCCCCATCTTTCTGAGAACAGAAGAGTGGCTACGAAAAACGAAAAGAAACAAATGAACATGACCCCTCCATGATTAGATCGTCTCGTTTCTAATGTGCTGCTTGTTTGGGGTACACAGTCTCTTCCTTGTGATGAACACACGCCCTGTCTGGGGACGCAGCTTGAGTGGGTGGGAAGTGCTGTCTAAACACAACCCCCCTTACAAGCCCTTTGCTTTTTACTCCTCTGTAGAGTGGGTGACAGATTAGTCCAAACGTAGGTGCCTAAGGATCAAGGAAAGCAGCTGTACGTGGCAGAAAGGCCTAGCATTGATTTTCTCTTGGGAGTAGGGGGAGGGAATCTACTGCCTTTGGATGCCCTGGGATGCATGGCTAGAACCCTGTTCTGGTGCATCCTGACAGTAAGAATATCATTCTAACAGCTATTTCCCCTCTGAAATGCAGCCAACAACTAGGGTCGAAACTTTCCTTCTCTGGGATGAAAATGGCAAGGAAGGTGAATGTTCTTTGCCATTACCCAGGTGCTGACTGGGAGATCCTCCGTGTGTGTGTGTGTGTGTGTGTGTGTGTTGGTGTGTCTGTAGTTACTGCCTTTCTAACAGGTGTGCTTCTTGCTGGGTAGCAGAGGTGGCAGGGTTGGGAGGGGAGCAGATTGTGCAGGTCCCCCCAAGCGATTGTCCTGCGGCAGGAAGCTCACCCAGCACAGGGATGTGTGTGAACTGCAGTGGGTGTGCGGTCCTGACAGCCTGCAGACGTGTTCCTATGTGTTGCTGTTCGCATTCCATTCCAAATTGCTCAGACTTTAATTAAAATCCTATAACGTAAACTATTATGTATTTGTAAAATGACTCTGGGGTTAAATGCACTGGGATAGCATAGAAAACAGAAACTGCTCTGACTAATATTGGTGAAAATCTTTCAGTGCTGCTAGATTTTCACAACTCATAAGAGCAAATAATATAAAAGTTTATGTGTCTATGTAATATCTATGTTTAACGTAATAACTAAACCAATCCTGCATCCCAGATGTCTCTCACAGTTTCCTTTTTCCTCTTCTTCCATTGGAAGAATTTATAATTTGGGTGTATTTCATTTCTGTGTCCATTTGGAGGTAATAATGATAATAATAAAACCTCCCTTTGTGAATTAATATAAATGGAAATAACAGCAACTCCAGTTTGGAATGACATGATTTATGAGTGTGATTCTTTAATATCCAGTCGATTTGAATAGTGATGTTTTTATATTCACAGTCAGTTGAAGATGCCAATAACAGCGGCATGAATCTATTGGACCAGTCTGTCATAAAAAAAGGTATGGATTCTTCCCCCCGCAAAGTAAGAAAAGTTTCCTCTGCATTCATGTCTTTATGATGAGTTTTCACTTTGAAGGATTTCATTATTTTATAAGACACAAATGTTTGTTCACAATCATAGCACAGCGACTATCTGGATGAAAATGCCTGTTGGGAAGAAGGAATGGGGGTGGGGGACCGCAGGGAGAAACCCGGATGAGAGAGACAGAGGAACAGAAACTATTGCCATTTTTCTCACAGTACCTTCGCTAGCAATTCTGGATACATTGTAAATAATTGAACTACCATCACGTATGGAACTGGCTGGGAGACACTGCTTTCAAAAATATGCTATAATTATTTCATTGATAACTGGAGTTTGTTGAGCTAAAAACCCTATGCCATTAGGGGTAGCTCCTTCTCTCTTGGCCTTTGTATTTGATTTTTGGGGTGGTAATTTTGTTCCTAGTTCTCTGTGTTTTATGAGTTGTTTCTTCAGATTTTTTTAAATTGTGCCAAATGTGTTGCTAAATATGCTCTTCCCGAGAAGCTGCGCCGGGCTCTGCACAGTTCTCAATCTTCCTACACATGCATTCATGATTTAGTGTGACTGTGGAATCACCCCATACTGTTAAAGGGCATGTGATATTAACAAATGTTTGCAGTCTCTTGTACAGCTGTAAGCAAAATAATTAACTAATTAAACTAATTAAATGTAATTACAATAACTCATTTCGGGCGTATTGCAGCTGCTTAATTTTTCCCCCCTCTTCTCTGACAGTCACTGAGAGAATGCCTGGCGATTAGGATGGCTGCCTGCCGAAAGGCCCCAATGTCACTCACATGCCACAAATTTAGGTGTTTGAATGTGTAAACAGTGCAATCTTTAATGATCACAAGAACTGGTATTTGGAGCTACAATTTTAACTACTGTAACTCTTTCTTATCGATGCTGGACAAGGCCTGTCCTTCTGTTTGGTGTCAACAATCCCTAGCTGCAGTCACTTCTGATTCCTTTGAGCCAGAGGACATTCACAAAAACAATTAAAAGAGAAAAAGATGCTTCAGAAAGTAATGCGGAATCAAGCCGGTAGAATAGGAGGGTTGTGAAGGAAGGATTCCAAACAGGGTGAGGTGTCCTCAATTTTCTTCTCTCACAAAAGCAGAAAAAGTCGCTTTGAGAGGTGGGAGGTGGGAGGCGGAAGCTGTCCCTGAAATGATGCCATTTGGCTTTGGAACGTAATATCCCCAAGAAGACTACTAGGGCTTGGGGCAAAACTATTTTAAGTGTTGCTCCAAACATCTCTCCTGCTCTTCTTTAGATAGTATCGTTTGGGTTTTTAATGCCGGGGTTTGGGTTTGCTGGGACACTCGGGCTCGTGCTTTGATTTGCAACTGCGCTGACAGCTCACTTTCACCATTTCCTCCTGGGTCTTCTCTTCTGGTTAATTGCTGGTTGATGGGAGGTGGGTATGGGGAGGAGGAGAGGCGCTTCGTCATTGGCTTTCTTGGTTTCTTTTCTGTTTTAGTTTCCCGTCCCTTTTCATGGAAAGCTAGAACCCCTTAGCTCAGGGTTCTGTATCCTAGAAACAGCGTTGGGGCTGGCTGTAGGGCATGCCCAACTGATGACCAATCAGAAATGTTCTTAACAGCCAGGCCAATAAAAATATTTGGAACTTAGCTTACCTAACAAAATGGAGCTGAAAATATTCTTAGATGTGGGATGCTTTGGTTTCAGGGCTTGTATATGTTTGTCAGTGAAATGTGAATACGTATGTATATGGGTATCTCCAGGAATAAGAAGAGGAGAATGCTGACTGTCACTGGTTCTGTTCTGGAAACTCAGAGTACTTTTTATGGCCTCCAGAATCTTTTTTAAAAATGTGCAGCTTAAAGTGTCTAAGTGGCACCCCAGTCATTTTATTGATTTAGGGAGTGTGGTATGAATATAAAGTGTGAGGTCAATTCTATCATTTAATATTTCAAGTATTTGCTTTATTACATGATGAAAATATACTAATATATTTTTATCTTTAGAGAGCCATGGGCAAAAGAGGAATAAGTGGTTGATTTACTTTTCTAGATCACTGTGAATCACTTAAAATAAGGTTATGGGTTCATTAGCTCCTTCCCTGCCCTCTGGTCTCCCGTCTTTGCCCCTCCACCACATTTATGAGGGATGACTCCCAGAGATTAATTTCATAAAAGAGGAGGTGAGAACGTTTCCTGAACTAAATATTCTAAATTTCAACAACTGGCAAGGGACTAGGTTGCTTTATTTGTTTTCTAATGGGCTTTTAGAGAGATTTAAAAAATTCTGCCTTATTACTAAAAAAGGCAGCAACTGGCCCAGGTTTAGGTGTCTCTGCTTCTGTGTGATGTATTGAGGCGGAAGACTTAGACATACAGGATATATGTCTCTGTGTGTGTGTATCTCTCTCTAATTATGGAAGGTCTCCCTCCTAAAATTTAACCAGTCCCATTTTCACCCGTGTTGATATCACCCCATAGATTGTAGGTGAGCTCTCTTGTTATGTTTGCTATCTGGGCTTAGCTGACATTTCTGAAGTAATTTAGTTAAGAGGAAATGAGTTGTTCCCAGTAGAGAGAGCAAACGAGTGGAGTGAAGGTAGCCAGCGTGATAAATGGCTCTTTCATTTGAAGATCTCCAGAGCTCGTTTACGGCTAATTTTCTGTATTGGCCCCCTTTGAGCTATTAATGCAGTCGGCAGGGACGGGGGCCCCTCTCCTCTTAGCTGCCCCATTAGAGCTCCCATTAAGCCAGCGAGTCTCAACTCCATGGCAGGAGTGGGGGGAGTAATGAAAGGTGCTTTTTAAACTCTCCTAATCTAAACCGGCAGAGGGTGGTTAATACAATTTGAAGGGGGCTGGTCCACGAGCAATCAATAAAGTAATAATGAGAAGGATTCGGTGCATTAACAGTCTAAAAATCCAACGAGACATTAAAAAATCATTCTTAACTCTCAGTTCCATTAAGATTAGGAATCTGGGCTGGGAGGGGACAGGGTGGTGCCCAGCTCACGTAAATGATCACTGCCACCATCCGACAGCCTAACCTAAAGGAGGCTCACCTAGGCTTTCAGAAAAAGTTTTTGGTGCAATTAGAGGCCAAGATGCAATCGGCTTGACACCTTAGGTAGCAGAAAAGATGCTGGGATTTCTTGGAAAGGCCAGAGTGGCTGGAGTCCAAGGTCCAAATGTTGTGACTGTGGGGCATTTTCATTGGTCTTGGGGATATCCTGTTTGGTTCGTTTCAGTCCAACCTCCTGTTCTCTCCCACTTTTTTCCCCGTTAGTCTGGCCCCTTCCCCACATAAGCGCTTTGATTGGTGTGGATTTTCTCTGGGTGGGGGGAGATATGGAAATTGCCAATTTCAATTACAAGGGGTTCTGTTGGGATTCCTCCTTCTGGCCTAGGAGGTGAAAGCTCCCAGAATCTGTTGGAGCCTTTGAGAAGGGTATGAGTTTCCTCTCAAATGGAGAGGTTCACATTTCCAGAGCTGACTTGGATCCCAATTGGTATTTATTCAACTAGAGACTCTCAGTTTCCAGCCACCCAGGGAGTAATCAGAGTTCATAGAATTTCAAAGCTGGAAAGGTTAGACACTCTTCTCCAACTCCCATCCCCACCCCCCAGTGTGGAAACTGAGACAGAGAGAAGACAAATTATTTTCTCAAGGTCCCACACACCGAGTAAGTGATGGGACCTAACTCAGCCTCTTGAAGGCTTTGCCCCCAAAGGATGCCAACACTGGATGTTTTTTTTTTTTTAAGTTCCAGCTTTCTCTGTGGGAATCCTTTTATTTTTCTTTCCAGCATTTCAGTGCTCACATTTCTACCCATGCTCTTATATACACGTGGAATAACATTTAGCCAACAGGTAGATGAGAAACAATGCAAGTATGAGGAAAGCGGTGATCTGCTGGTAAGAAGTAATTATTTCAAGCAATGCTCTACCTCTTGTGGCTTCCTGGTGTAGTTTCCACATCTAAGTCCAGGTACATTACAGAGGGACTTATGCTTCAATCTATTAGATGGATTCATTTCTTCCTTCTCTCCCACCAGCAGGTCAGACCCACAGAGGACCTGCCTCCAGTCAAACACAAAGATCTCAAAGCTGTGATTTCATACTTAAGTTTAAAGAGTAAAGATGAAGAGCTAACTTATTAACACTTGGGCTCTGTAGAGTCCACTAATGAATAAGATTTTCTCCAGTTTTCCTTCCTCTCTCTTAAATAAAACTCCAGTCCTTGTAATGAAATATTGATCATTTTTTAAACCTTTTTGTCTTTTCCTCCCATATAATGCAAGTTTAAAGAGAGGGGAGCAAATTTGGGAGGTGTTACGTCCAGAAGTTGGCCATGCTATCCAACTGAGAACTGAAGAAGAAAAAAAAACCTCTCAGTTTTAATGTATGCACAGAAAATTGTAAACATGTAAAGAACTGAAAGCTTCACGCTGAGTTTTGCTATGCTCCATTTCCTTACCATTTCCTGCTGTCGCTTTAAACCTATCTTAGTCATCTCTGGGTTCCGTGAGCAGGGCAGTGCACTCATAATTACTAACAAATCAACCGGGCCCTGTTGCTCCCTGGGTTTATTGATAAGCTGGAGGAAAGCAGAAGGGAAAAGACAAAGAGGATAAAATATGGGGTTAATCAGCTGAGGAAAGCATGTGTGACAGTGGTGGGGAAGGTAGATGCTCACAGTAGGATGGACTTAGAAAAGCGCAGGGACAAGAAATATGTAAAGTCTAGTTTAGGGGACCAGTGCAAAGGCCCAGGTGGGAGAGAGGTTTAGAACCTGAGGACGGGAGAGTAGAGGGTGCAAACAAGATTGATACTTAAATTAGAAAATAGAAATATAACCTGAAGCACCTCTGCTCTAATAGTCTTGGTCTTTGAGGGGAAAAAACAACGCCACCCTCCTCTTCCCTCTCCCCCTAGACAGCAGAGTGCTGAGGGGAGCTGACTGGGTGGGTGATGTTTAGGTGATAATGTATATGCAAAAACGTACAGCCCTTGGGAGGGAGCGATATACATTCCCCAAAGGAAATTGCTCTTGTCTGGTAAATCAGGCAATTAACAATAGTGAAATTAGAGGGCAGGTTATAGAATGTCTCTATAGACCTAGGTTTTCAAGAGATTTGGCGCCTGGGACTGTGAAAAGCAGGTAGAATTCCAGTTCTCAGGAGATACTCAGTTATCCAGTCCGGGAAATAGGAACTGAACTTACTATTTTCAGCTTGGTGCTAAGGTGTAGGGCAAGCCATTAAAATATTCTTTCTAAATAGTGTTTACATTTTAAAATGTTGCTGAATATCAAAGATGAGATTTTTTTATACATTTTATTTCTGTAGTTCATACCATGTTAAAACTACAAAGGGCTGTCTATATTTTGGGCAAAAGTTTTTCCAGGGTTACCATGATTATATATTATTTGCTTATAGTGCTTGAATATGAATCCGAAATATAGAAATCAGGACTGCAGTGAAAAAGAAGACATATTAAAATAGATGTGGATATTGTGCAAGATAATTAAATGACAGGGTGTTCCCACCCCAATCACTGTTTTTTTAAGTAAGTCACTTAAATCCGTATTTTACCCAAATTTAATTAATGCACTTCAAGTTTGCATTGGTTCACTCTCAAATGAGAAGCACTTCACTGATGAGACTATGATCAGGAGAATCAGAAATAAGAAAACCCCCTCTGTAACTCCCCACCACCACCGTGACAGGGCAGAAGATTCACTCTGGTACCTCACATCATTCATCTGCCCTGAGACAGACTCTGTAGACAGATCCAGAAATCCCAAAATGTCTACTAAGAAGTAGAAAAAGGGAATGCTTCAGTCTTCCCATCCACTCTCCTCAGAAGGCCCTTTCTGCAGGTGTTTGTAAAGGGCCAAATGCAATTCATAGTGAATAAAAGATCTGGGACCTACCTGGCTTTTAGGAGTCTCTAAATAATCATGGAGGTCTGAGTGCTAGGATCTGTGGTAGAGAGAATAAGCTGTTTCAAGAACCCTCAGGGTGGTTAGTCTGTTCTAGACAAGGGAGGTTATATAACTTATTTGGTGTGTGGGGTTCTAGGCTCCAGATGGTAGAAAGAGCATATCTTTCTCTTCCTAGAGTTATAGAATGAGACAGAGTCTTTATTAAAGAGGGGGAATGGAAGCATCCTTTTTCACGCCAGAAACATTACATAAATCCCCTGGACTGGTGATCACCAAATAGTGCTTGAGGGGCTTCAGATCCCAATGGAAGTAGCTAAGGTGTAGGGCAAGCCAGGAGGGGATGTTGCCTGCCCAGTGGCTTCTAGAGCCTGCAGAAGACAAATGGGCATCAGCAGTGTAGAAGTCCAAGGGAAGGAGACTGTCAGGGAACTGGGAGGCTGACCTTTCACTGTTCCTCATTCCCAGCTCATTGCCAGCCTCTGGTTCTATCAAGCCCCGCCTCTTCCTGAGGTGCAGATGACACTGAAACACAATTAAACAGAAATACAGGCTGAAGAGACTGAATGCGGCTGGGTAGCAGTGGCAACCAGCTGTCAGCTCTTATTAACTTCCGCATAAAACATACCTTGAGTGCGGTTTGTTATCAATTACTTGCCGAAATGAAACAACTGGGGCAAGGCAAGACCGCTGCTCACATGAATTAGAGTGATTGGTTGATTGATCAGGGCACCTGTTGTAAATCATAACTGCTCCAAACAATCACCAGCCGGTGCTTTACATTAATTTGTAAACAAAATTCATGTCACCGCAGAATTGCTTTCACTGGAGAGGAGCATTTGGGTTCATTTCTAAACGAATCTGTTGTTAGGATGTTGGAAAGAATGGGATCCACTGTAGAGAAATGAGCAGCTCTTTGGGGCCCAACTTCCCTGTTTAATGGTATTATTACTTGGCTGTTCTTGGGCAGGGTGACAGATGATGCCCACCCTCCTGATCCTTGCCAGTGATGACCATAGATTTGTGTCCAATAGGAGAGGAGGGAAGGGTTCCCATAAAGACCATTGGTATTACTATTTTATATCATTGATGGGGGTGATCACCTTCAGGCTTCAGCACCAAATGTGATTATCAGGAGACAGATCAGGACACTAAGATTCAGAGAAGTTTAGTGAGATGTTTAAGGTCACACAGCCAGCACGTGATGGAATCGAATTTGCCAGGTTTCACAGCACAATCCAAACTCTCGGTTGCTTGTTTTTCTTGATTTGTGTAGTGAGCGGGACAGTGGCAAGCGACTCTCACATGTCCACACGCATGGGGTAAGTTTCCAGAGGAGTGATGGCTTTTGCATTTGTTTGTACACAGTGCTCTGAACGCACCGCAGAACCACGGGAACAAACACTTCCTCCTGCAGCTTTCCGCTTGGCTCCTGCCCTGTGGCCTCGCCCCTGCGCACTCAGCGACACATTCTATCGGCCGGTCACCAGGATCGAAACCCGGTCACCTTTATGGCATTTTTTTTTTTCTCCCTCTCTAGTTCCGGTTCCTCCCAAATCTGTGACTTCTCTGATGATGAATAAGGATGGCTTCCTGGGAGGCATGTCTGTCAACACCGGTGAGGTGTTTTGCTCGGTCCCCGGCCGTTTGTCTCTGCTCAGTTCAACTTCAAAATACAAAGTAACTGTGGGGGAAGTTCAGAGACGGCTGTCGCCCCCCGAATGCCTCAATGCGTCTCTCCTCGGCGGCGTCCTCAGAAGGTAACCCCCCGTATCGACCACTTTTGATACTGCGCGGTTGCCTAGCAACCGGATCCCTAAGTGCGTGCAGCTGCCGCCAAGGGCTCCGCGCGCCCCCGTACGCTCCGCCTCGCCCTTCCGCTCACCTTGAGGGCTGGGAACCTTCCACTTTCACTGCCCGGCACCTGGCGCCCCTCTTCCCATCCCCAGGACCCTTCGGGGCATTCTCTACCTTGAATGGGACCCACAACCTAAACTTACCTAAAACAGGAGTTTCATGGAGCAACCCCTTTCGTACCTGCAATGTACTCTGATCTCTACTTTGTTTGAAAGTGCACTTGGCAGCCGACTAAGTTGGTCCAGTCCCACTAATGCATTGTGCCTCGCAGTTTGTAAAGCTCTGTTCTAGACTTGTGTGACTTCCTTTCTTCAGTACTACCACCAGTAATAACAATGACACCACTTTAGAAGTATTGACAATTATTCCTTGGGGCCATTCATATGCTCTCCGATAGGAAACTGGGGAAGGAGGTGGCTTTTATCTTAAGATTCAACGCCTCCCCCAAAGTCCCTGCTAACGCCTGAACCCTTTGGTTAGTGTCCCTGATATGCAAGTGACATTGCATGAGATGAATTTTTCAAGTTAGCCTATCTTGGGGGTTGAAAGTCCCTTTCTTTCCTAAAAGTGGCTGGGTGAACAGTACAGCAAGAGAGGTCAGAGTAACTGTTTATTTCTTGTAGTTTTGCTCAGACCTTAGCACATAAAGGAGGGTCGTTGGGAAGCAGTAAGGGTGTGACCCACAGACTTTTCTCACTTTGAGTCCTTTTGCTCTGGTCTACTTTGTAGTTCAGTTTTCAACTGAGTCCTTTGAGCCCCACAATGTGGAAGTTTCTTTCAGTCACCCCTGGGCATTGATGGTGGGTGTATGAAACTTACTATGCGATTAAGTGAGGTAATCAATATAAAGTGCTTATCCCATAACTAAACTCTCTCTGATGCTAGTTTTAGTGTTATTATGATTACCATCGTCATTAGTGTCCTTCCCCCTTTAACCCAATTCCATTTTATAGCAACTCTTGACCTCTTCCTCTCAAAGCCCATCTGTTTCAGGCCAAGCCTTCTCCTTTCTGGACCACACAGTTCTTTCCCTTTTTTTGGCAAGGTTGTACTTGCCCGGTTTCTGCTCACCTCACTGGCTCCATGACAAGGAAAGAGCTGGGCTTGTGAATGTGCAACTTCTACCTTCTCTGGACCGACAACCTACACCCTAATTATTCCCATCTGGTATCTTTTTTTTTTTCTCACCAGATAAAAAAAGTAAACGACTCAATTTTTTTTATGCTCTGTATTGCAGAAATTAAGCAAACCTCAGCAAACTATCAGCAAATAACCAAAAGGAAGAAAAAAATAAGTGCTAACCTCAAGTTAAAACCTCTTCAAGCTCCACTGGGCTTTAGATTGCTAAGTCTAAACTTTGTTTCAGGAACACTCTGAGGTTAATCAGAATGTTAATTCTTGCAATTTCAGAGCCAAATCGAAAAACGGGGGGAGATCTTTGCGAGAAAGGCTAGAAAAAATCGGTTTGAATTTACCCGCGGGCAGGCGCAAGGCAGCAAATGTCACGTTACTCACCTCCCTGGTGGAAGGTAAGCAAGACGTTTGGCCATTTCACGAAGTGGTGGAGCTTAACTGTCGGCTGAAGGCTGACATTTTACATGTTTTATGATTAACTGGAAATCATTGCAATTGTTGTGCCCTTTTGAGTTGGATGTCAAGCGATTGCTTGAGAGAAGTTCAAAGGTCCTTTTACTTAGAGGGAGCTGCAATTGTCCAGAGGCCAAGGGACAATGCAAGGGTCCCTGAGCTCTGGAGAGTGCTCAGGTCTAGTCTCCAAGCCAGTGTAGGGGTCGTCTCTGCCGCCAGGTGCAGGACATGGTGCCTGAAACACCCTCTGTATGAACTCCTGCAACAGTAACTCTGTAAGAAGCAATGCACTCTACACCCCTTCTCCTTCCCAGATTTTACCTCTGAGTCGTCAGTAGTAGAAAACACAGTCGATTTATGAAACTATTATTGCATTCATGACCTCTAATGGTTATTTTAAAACTCGTGTCACTCTCAGGGCCCCTATCTCCTGCTGATTACCTGGGACTTATTGTTATTGAAATACAGCTTTATAAGATCAGTGACCTAGGAAAAATATGGGGTGGGGAGTGAGGAAACATGGAGCGGAGTCGTGTATGATCTTCAGCTGTGAATTTAAAGGCCCATACTTATAACAAACACACTCTAATTTGCTCATCATTTTGGGATTGCGGATGATATTTATGGTATGTAATAAACAGGATCTTCTCCACAGTCTAGAACAAGAGGATCTGCATTTGAATCTGTGGGATGTGGAAGGGATAGGAAATAGAGCCAGATGGACCTAATGGAGGAAGCTGTAGAATTTTCTCTAGAGTCTAACATGTAGGTCTTGGTTTTTTCTTCTATTTTTATGGATGTGATATTATGACACTCCTGTGGGGAGTTAGTTTTTAGAGGAGGGGATCTTAGAATATTTAGGCAGCAACCATAAAGTCATCACATTTACAGGCAATGCACTTTGCTATCTTTAAGGCAAAGTTGCCTGGCCCAAACTTACCCCCAGGGACAGCGGTCACTAAATTTCTAGACCACGTTTATTAGTGGTTGACTTTTAGCCTGGGGGTTTTACTTTTTGCCCTTTAAGGCATTGCTAATATCACAATCTTCATTTTGAAAAGCAGTCAAAGTAATTTCAGCCCAAGACGGATTTAGGTGGAAAAGGAAGGAAACTGGAAAACGCACTGAAATGCCAATATTCATTTGGCAGTTTTTCAGTGTTGTGAGTTGTTGTAAGCACTGTACCTGAAGTCTTTGGTTACTATGCTAATGATGATTAAAAGTAAGTCATGCTCCTTAAAATAACGTAGCTATGGGATAATTCAACATATCTCTTTTTCATGTCGGGATCTTCCCTTGAACCCTGAAGTGTGTGCTTTAAAGGGCAATAATGCTTTATTCGAAAGGGGCTTCCACATAAGTTAAGGAATCTTTCAGCTGTCCAGGTTTTCTATAGCTGCTGTGTCACCTTTGTGCAGTAGAAAGTCCTTAAGTAAGAGAATGATGGCAGGAACCTCTGAAGAGGAGAAACCTGAAACCTAACTGGCAGGAAACTGACAAGGAGATTAAATATTTCATTGCCGGATAGAAATGGATCCATATACGATTTACATGTTCTTTAATATATGTGGACATAGACACACAGGGATCTATATTTGTATATATTAGTTATTATAGGAAGATACAAAAGATAGGAAGACTTTTAAATTTTATTTAAAGCAGGTATAACAGATGCTTTAAAAAAGAAAGGGGGAATCTGGCTTGACAATCCAGCTCACTGTCTATCTAGGTGCAATTGTAAGGTGGTTCCTGAATGCCTGCCCATCTTTCCCTTAAGACAAAGCATGGGGTGTGGGAGACCTGAAGCTGTTCAGGGGATGTCTAGCTAGGACTTGGCTGGAAGGATGATCAGGGAGAGGCTGGAAAGAGCGGCAGGAACAAAGTTTGTTCCATCAATGTCAGTTACGGTCTGAGAACCATGTTTAGTTTGGGCATCTGTCTCATCTTTGCTATTAACCCTTAACAGTTGGCCTCCTTTGTAAATAATAACAGAATTGACCAGGGAACGCCTCCTGCCCTTGGGATGGTCACGGACTGGGTGCTGATTATTTCCTCTGCGGTTGTCTTTTCAGGAGAGGCTGTTCACTTAGCTCGGGATTTTGGGTACATTTGTGAAACGGAGTTTCCCGCCAAAGCTGTTTCTGAGTATTTGAACCGGCAGCACACGGACCCCAGTGACCTGCACTCCCGGAAGAATATGCTGCTGGCCACCAAGTGAGTGTCCTGGACTCGTGGTCCTCATCCCAGACTTCCAACCTGCGGAGCTGCCTCGCTTGGGAGGAGGCGGTGGGAGCGGCAGCGCAGACTTCCTCGGTGGGGCAGGAAGCAGCTCAGTGGTGGAAAGCCCGTGGCTGGCTGGCTAGGGAACCCTCCCATCTCCGCCCCCCTCCGCACCCACCCCTCAGCGTTGATTATGGGCTTCGTATTTGTGTGTTTTCTCTATTTCCTAGTTTCTGAGAGGGATGGCATTATTAATCCGAATCCAGGCTTTTTACAATTCACATCCCCAACCCTGGGGATGGCAGGCAGACCTTTTCCGGTTGGGTCCCTGTTCCAGTTCTTTCCTGCATCCCTGGATGCATATCTCTCCGTGGGGTCCGCATCTCCCTGTCTTATCCACACAGCCACGCGTGCTCGCTCAGGGTGTCTATATGTCACCCACGTTCACCCATCTCTACCCGCAGCTCTAATTACTCTCTTTCCAACGTTGCTGTTTGGCATCTTCCACAGACGTAAAATTTACTACAACTCCAGAGGGGAAAATAGTAAATCTCTGGCTAAATTTAGGTCTAGAGCTCATTTGAACTTTTACAGTGGGTTTTCTATTTATTTGATTTACTCCTGTCTTTGGCTTCGATGTCATATTGCTGGTGTTTTATGGCCGGCTCAGGCCTGCAGTGGGCGGCGCCGCGTGCGCCAGCACGTTTCTCTCGCAGGCGCGGCCCAAACAGCGGCGCTCATTTATTTAGTGCTGGAGGACGCGGTTTGTTCCGTTGACAGCGTAATTTAAAGAAATATATGGAGGGCTGAAAAATCATTTGCTCAAATTTGTCCAGATGTTTTTGAGACGTGATTGGAATTTGATTGCCCCTTTCCGCAGGGTCAAAAAATATTAATGTCCCAGAACTTTAATTGCTTACAGACCCTGGTTTGGGCTTTGAAGATTTAAAATGTTTGACTCTAAGCATTTGTTCTCCTCAGTTCAGCATTTCCTTTTTGGCACTTTGGTAATGAGTACAAACTTCAGGAAAGCCTTTAACCATCTCTTCCAACGATCAAAACCTGGCACCCACCGTCTTTGTAGAAGGCTTTCCTCTGATGTACCAACTAGCAATATAATAGATCTTTATCAGTAAATCGCCCTCTTACCCCTTGCCCTGGTGGCTAGTGGCAGGGGAACTGTTGGTGCTTTATAAAAGAGTAAAGGTACTTTGGGGAAAAAATAAAACTAAAGTGGCTAAATTAGATGACAGGATTCTACAAACAACTCTGTGGTTTCCCTAAGGAGTGCTTGTGGCTTCTCTTAAGACCAGCACTTCTTAACCTGGGGGGAGTATCAGAATCAGCTGGGGAGCATTTTCAAGATAATTATTTGTGGACCTAGCCCCAGGCTCCCTGAGTGGGAATCAGTGAGGGTGGAGGCCTGGATGTGTGTATCTGAACCCCACAGATGATCCTGAGGTATGTCTGACTTAAGAACTGCCCTATTTAGGTCAGAACTGTTACCCGTTTCTTCCTGGTTGGGAGGATGTATGTATGCATTTCGAACAGAGAAACGAGTAGTGAGAGAATTCCTGGTAGTGTCCTCTACCCATCAGCCTTAAAACCAAACACCTTTTCTGGCTGCTGCAGGTTGGGGAGGAGGTATTCCCCATCTAATTTGGCCATTTCTCCTCCCGGGAGTAATCCCCTGGGAAAAGGTGCCCCAGGGTCACTGACGTGGGCCTCCAGGTATCTGCCCTATTCATCTGTTGGCCAGGCCAGGTGTCACCAAGTGTCAGACTGTCCCAGGGAGGCCTGTGATTGGCGTTCTGTAGTTTTTCTTTTCTCACCACCCTGGAGACCAGGTGGAGGCAGGCTGGCAGAAGTCTGCCAGCCTGTGAAAGGCTATGACCTTTGGGATGCCATACCTCTGACCACAAGGTGAACCAAGCCACTGGACCTTCAGGGCTAAAATCCTTTTGTCCACCTCCTATATTAAAATTTTCTCAAATAAGTTTAGTCCATAGTTAGGCACGCAGGATTTCTAAGGCTGGGAGATTCCTCTAAATTGTCAGTGCCTTGAAATAAAAACCTTCAACGATAAAAATCTACCCTCCCTGGAGTCTTAACCATCTACCTTTAGGTTTTATTTAAACAATGTGGGAATCCTTTTATATGGACAACAATATTGTTGTACAAAGATCTTCAGTAGCCTGTACTTTAAAAGAAAGGGAAAAAGGGGTGGTGGTGGTGGGAATACTTCCCTTCTCACATGCTGCAGGTAAACAGCTTTCTGCTTTGAATGGAATCGGCATTCTCTCCTGGAATAAACAGTTGCTTGCCCTGGGCCACGCAAGGCTCCAGCAATCTGCTTCTGTGCCAGGGACAGGCTTGTGGCCCAGGGCCCTAACTCCTTCCCGGCTTTTTGAGTCTGATCACCAAGAGGTTGGAGAGGCAGGGGAGAGGAGGGGGAAAGGGCTTTTAGAGGAACTGTCAGGTAAGAGCTAAAAGTTACTGAAGATTGCAAATCAAACGCTAAAGCCTATAGCACATTTCCCAAAGCGGGGTTTATGCAGTCCTGGAATGAAGGGGGAAAGACGGGCAGGGGGCGGGGGGAGAGGCCAGGCTTTGGGATGGAAGGGGTGCCTAAAATCCCCACCCCCGCTTTCCTTCCAGTCCCAGCTGCTCTAGAAGGGAGAACGCTGGGAAAGGAAACAGAGCGGAATCGCCCACATTAGCCTCGCTCTCCGGCTCTCCCGTGACTGGGCGCCCCTGGGCTCTTGTGAGCGTCTCCTTTAGAATGTCAATGACAACGACACTGAGGGTGGTTTTTTGTTGTTGTTGTTTTGCTTTCTTATTGTTGTTGTTCCTCTCCCGCCCCTTTGCAGGCAACTTTGTAAAGAATTTACAGATCTGCTCGCTCAGGACCGGACGCCGATCGGAAACAGCCGGCCCAGCCCCATCCTGGAGCCGGGGATCCAGAGCTGCCTCACGCACTTCAGCCTCATCACGCACGGCTTCGGCGCCCCCGCCATTTGCGCCGCGCTCACGGCCCTGCAGAACTATCTCACCGAGGCGCTCAAAGGCATGGACAAGATGTTCTTGAACAACACCACCACTAACAGGCACACGTCTGGGGAAGGCCCAGGTAGTAAAACTGGCGACAAGGAGGAGAAACACAGGAAATGAAAAATTAAAAAAAAAAAAAGGAAAAATGTTTTAAATACAAAAGGAAAACAGAAAAAAATTTTAATTTTAGCTCTAAAAATATTGGATTGGCTTTGGAAGAATTATATTAGGTAGAATACACATACAATCAAAGTTAAAAAAAAAAACAAAGCTAAATAACTTAAAAAAAAAAAAAAAACTTGAGGCGTACCACGGAGCAACAGTATCGGTTCTCAGTGTCTATTTCAAGATACACTTGGAGACAACCGTCCGGATTTTCCACTTCGGTTCTTTCGAGCTTAGTAATACTGATAATAAAAAGAAAACCATGATTTTTTTTTCCCTTTGGAAAATAAACATAAGACTAAACGTGAGAAAACTCTAACTTATTGGAAGAAAATCGGAGAAACCGTGTCGGTGTCAGTGCTTTGAGAGCTGGTTGACTGAGACGCACGAACTTTTTAAATTTTTAATATATTTTTAGGAAACTCTCTGGCAGTCCCCGCCCTTCCACCTCACCTCGCCCCTCTCCCAGCCACCCTTTTTCTACGTTGCCCTCCCTCCCTCCGGCTGTCACGGGAATCTTCAGGGATGCGCTGTTGTGGTCCCCTTGGTGACCCCGCCCCCGCCCCGCCCTGTGTCCTTAACTCAAGGGGGCCCAACTCCGGGCCGTTTGCTTAATTAGGGAGGGCGAGGGCGGGCGGGGCGGGAGGCCCGCGGGGACGCAGGCGGTGGCTGCAGCTCTCGGGCCGGCTGGCCGAGGAGAGGCTCCCGCGGCCCGGCCGAGGAAAATCCGGACCAATAAGTTGATTCAGACTCCTCATCAGTTCTTTTCCGAAACGTTACTAGTTCCCAGCCTTGCCAGCATCTGCCTACAGAGCATCTTGCATTTGTTATCATATGTGTCATCTACCGATTTTAAGAACAATAGTAAAACCCAAACACAATATGAATACGTTGATTAGTATGTAATTCCTTCGGAGGGGTATGTACCATTTCATTCTCTTCTGTTTTCCAAAGCTTTGCCCGCATGGTTTATGAGCTTCTTCAAAGAGGACTTGGGCTTCCTACACAATCTATAAGGTACAGAGAAAAAAAAAATTCCGATCCCTTTTTAATCACAGCCTGTGTGTCAGAATTCTGCAGGTGCACTTCTTTAAAGAAGCTCAAAGGGAATAATTTAGAAAGTGGCCAATAAGAGATTGAAGCAGCTTTGAGTCTAGTTGCTAACAGATACCTCAACACAGAATTCCGGGGAAGTGGGGAGCTGCTAAATGAATTTTAGGGGAGAGGAGTAAGTGTTCTTGGAGCCCAATATTTTAACATTATTGCCTTGCCTTTAAAGCGGATTCCATTTCCTTGGGCTCTTTGGTGATTGTGGGGAAAGCAGCAGCTTTGCTAGTGGTCGAGTGGTCGCGGGGAGGGGGGTGGTGCAAGCTCCCGTGTTTCAGCAACAACTGCTTTCTTACAAGATGCTTTATGAATGAGGCGTTTTTTCCCCTCCCAGACGTGCACTTGTTTTTGGCAATAATGGTAAAATAATGCAAAGTGAAAGGAGATGTATTTCAGCTTTGAATGGTACTGTCTGGATACACTGGGACTATTCCCAGTGGATAAAGTTTCATACATTTAATATCTCTCACTTCTGGCAGCCCTGCTCCTTTCTTGGGCTTCACCTGAGCATTATCTTGAAATAAGATCTGAAACCCATTGTTCCCACCATCCCCAAAGCAGTGGGAAATCCCCAGGGGCGAAGGAGTGGATGACCTAGGTCTCTAAATAGAGTGTGCATAGACGCATCTCTTTAAACAAAGTAGGCATTAGGACCTTTGCAGCATCCCTTGAATATAAAGATCCAGAGGTTTGTTCTGCAGGATTTACAGTTAGGACCCACGGGGACTCTCAGGTCTGCTGCCCCATGGGCCTTGGCCTGGGGAGGAGGGAGGTTAGAGGGTCGGATTTAGGAACCTGCTGAGTTTTGCACTGACATTTTAATGGGGGGGGCTGAGTTAGGGAGCTGGTTTCGGACCACCAGGAGGGCCCAAGCAATGGCTGATGTCAGACCCCAGCCCGTCCACGTCAGCTTCTTTGGGGGCTTCTGGGTGTTCAGGGCTCAGCCATAGATGAGTTGACAGGAGTGCAAAGGCCGGGAACTAGACCTCAGGGAGCGTGTAGACACTCCATCTCTTCCCAGCTCAGAAGCCTGCGCCTTTGTCCGAGGGCCTGGCCGCTTGCATTAGACGTATTCTGATTGCCAAAGGCCGGGAGAAACCGCACTGAAAACCATCGTCTCCTTTCCTTGCAGGGCAACGCGCCCCACGCGTGTGACGTGCGAGAGACGCGATGGACGCGCCTTGCTCTTACTGTGCAGGTCCCGAGAGCGTGGGGGCCACTCGCGCCCAGTCGTGTTGAGGACATAGAATCAGCCGCTGGAGGGGCCGCGGGCCGCGCGGGCCCTTCCCGCTCTCGGTCTCACCCTAAGGGCTAAGGCGACCGAGAAAGCCCGGTGCTCCAGTAGGTAATGGGGCGGCGCCCCGCGGGCTGCAGGCGGGAGGGGTCTCAGCGCTGCCCGAGCCCCTTGCTGCCAGCGGCCGCCCCGGGCGCGTGCTTCCCGAGGGCGAGTGGCCTAGAAATGTCCAGGGGATCGGAAGCTTCCCCCGCCTTTGCCGGTACGAAATCTCTCCACCCTCAGGCTCCCAAAGGCGGGTGATGGGGTAGGAATTGTCTTACTGGGCTACGTAGGCTCCTTCGTCGCCCTTCGCCCTCCTCCGGGCGTTCCTTTGGCGCCCGGGCTGAGCAGAGCGCTTAGCATCTCTCCCCCGCACCCCGCCTCCACGCAACGTGGAGAGAACCCACTGCCCCCTCTCCCTCCCCCACTTCTCCTTTCCTGTACGACCCCCGCCCCCTTGCTTTCGTTAGCCAGGCCTGCTACGTTTATCTGATAATTGAGTTATTAAAAGATTTGGTTTCCTTGGGCCCATAAATCAATAAACAATGGGATTAACTCAAGAGTTTGCCTTTTAAGTCAAGGGAAACGTTTTAAAGCAAGCCCCTTTGAGTCTTGTTTCCAAACTAAACAGGTGAGTTGCAGCTCTCCCCCCACCCCACCCCTGCACTCTTAAGACACTGTATCCAAGCCGCGTGCCCACTCCTAAGTGCCCGGTCCCAAACCAAAAGAGCTAAAGGTAGAAAGCAAGAGTCAGGACGTGGCAGCGCTGCCCTCACACTTTCCACTCTGCAAGTTCCTTTGGAGGTTCTAAAGGTCTCCTGACCATTCTCTGTCCAGTCCTGCCTCCTCTTGCACGTATTGTGGCTCTCCTGGAAGCAAAGAGAGAAGAAAAGGGCTGTTCTGGGCGAGGATTCTCCCCTAGTTAGCTCGCTTTCTTTTTTCCTTCTCCCTGGCACCACATCCTTAGCTTTCTCCAGCCCTACATAAAGAACTGAAGAACCTTTCAAAGACCTGGCTGTTTTATTTTCTTTGGCCAAGGAAACCACTTTTTCTCAAGCAACTATTTTATATCCTATGAAAACTTCGGTCGAATGGAAAACCTGAAATACCCCAAACTTATCTACACACTGTTCCTCCGGTACAAAGCCTTACTTAAAAGGGCAACTCGTCCCTACTTAGAGTGTTTATAGGGAGTTTGTCCTCACATTTGATATCCTGTATGCGTAATACATTCTGTGGAAAGGAATTAACCTTAAACCATCTGATGTTGCCTCAAGAGCCCAAACAGTGTTTCCCCTCCTGTGCTGATGTATGTTAAATGATCAGGTTAAAAAAAAATAACAAAATTCGTTTTGTTTTCTTTTAAAAAGTAGAATGAACACTATTCTTCTTGAAATGCCAAAATCGACTCCTCTGTTGAGTTGGTCTCTAATTCACTAACATTGTTTTTGACAACAATCGAGAAATATCAATCTATTGACTCTTCACGAGAAGAGCTCTGGAGGGTATCCATGTTAAGTTTGTATATATTTATTTATGCTTAATTTAATGGGAATGTGTAAATATGGTGAGCAGGTAGTTTGGGATTATTTATCTGTGAATCTATACCTCTGTGAATGGGTGGTTAAAAAAAAAAAACAAACCGCTTGACCCTAGGTAGAATCCTATCTGAATTTTTCTGTTCTTTATAGACAAGCTGTTATGGTAATGGGTAGAAATTGGTTTATTGTCCAGTGTTGACCTGATTTACATAAATAAAAAGATTGTTGTGTTTTTGTTGTGTTTTCATCTTCAGTTTCTTGAGTATAGATATTGTTTAATTCTACAGACAGAAACAATTTATGGCCAAGAATTTTTTTCTTTTTGTCCCCCCCAATCATTGAAACACAGGCAGTGTTTTCCTTACAATAAATACAATAAATTTTGCCTCCCAGAAAAAATGGACACTTTTGTTTTCACTAGAAGGTGTTTTTGATTCATTAAAATTCCAAATTGACACTCTTCTCTCCTATTTCTAGCTGGATTTGCAATAAAAGCCCACGTTAACTGCATCTCTTGGTTTATATTGCCCTTTAAAAAAATGAGGTTGTCAAATTACTTACTTCCCAGGTTATTAAGAGTCCGTGTCCCAGGAACGAAGGGCCTCTGGGTCCAAGTCAAAGATGATGCTCCCTTCATGTTGCTGGTGGGATGGCATTCTGCCATGATGTCTTTGACGGAGATGGTGCAGGACAGAAGCCCACAGGGCCAGGTATGGGCTCCTGCACCCCACACCTTGGGATCTGGGGGAGTTAACTGGCTCATTTCAGGACTGAACCCAACCCTGACCTCACCAGCAGTGCAAGGCCTTCCGTAAACAAATGAGGAAAACTCCCTTGACCAGAGGAGGAAAGAGGCTGTCTTAGGAGGTTTCCTACCTTAGGCTCAGAGGATGCCCAGGGAAGCCAGAGCTTTTCTCATTTGGGTTAATGGGCTGCAGCCCAGCCCTAATGGGCTGCAGTGATCAAACATCTTCTCAATCTGTATTTCATCCCAAGGCTTGGGTGTCTTCCCTGAGGCTAGGAAAGTAAATCCGTCCAAGCTGTTAAACGGTATGCACGAGTCACTGTTTCTCTTTGGACCTCAGTCTTTATCTGTAAAATGTGGGCCTCCTAAGGTCCTTTCCAACATTGTCTAGTTTAATTGTAAAAAGCAGGAACAGCAACGTGTATATATTTAAGGATAACTGGCAAAGTTAAATCTCGAAAACCCTGGATTAGGAGAGTGCTTAGCATATAGTTGGCACTCAGGTGATTAATAATATGCCTCCCATATCAATTTTCTGTTTTTCAGATGACTCATTCCCAGTTGGACTTCCCTATAGGGAAAGACAGAAAGGACAATGGAATCTGCTTTATGTGAGATTTTCCACTTCTTGGCTTCCCTATTAACTAAAAAAGGGGGGGTATCATGGCTAGAATTATAAATGAGCGAATCAAAAAGGGAAGGGAAGTAGAAGGAAGAAAAAAATACACAAGGGAAGTGTGATTAAGAGGGCGTGCAATCCATTTATCTAGAAAGAAAATAGGTATATGCCTTTGTCTCTGGCTCAAATGTTTTACATTGAGTTTCCTTTTCATTTGCCTTTTGGAGAGTGAGGGGTTGGTTACCACTAGGATTATACAAAGGCGGTGATGAGTAATTTCCATACCCTATGGCAAGTTTTCCTACTGAAGGGTTAACACCAGCTCTGGAGAAACAGACCTTCCATCTATTATTCCATAGGTAAATTCCAGACCACCTCCTCTTTCCACCACCATTTGACAAGGATCTGAGACAGTCACCCCAAACTCAAGATCCTGAGGGGCCTGAATGTGGGGAAAGAACTTGAGGAGAGGGAAGGAAAGATAGGAAGCCAGAGAGAGCCTTGCCTAACAAAATGGCCCTGGGCTGCTAGTTACAGCTCCTCGCCGGCCCTTTTGTTACTGTCTTAACCAGGCTGTAGAAGGAGTAAGGAAAGAACGGCAGCTGGAGCCGCTAGGCCGTGGACCCTGACCACAGGCCCAGCGCGGGGACGCTGGGTGACCTTGGAGGAGGTGACCTGGAGGCAGCCAGCCCAGGTGCGCGGCTTCCAGTGGCCAAGAAGCCCGCCTGCTCGCCCGCCCGCATTAGCGGCTTACGGGCCCTGATTAAAAATAATGCTAGGAGGAAGAAGAGCCGATTGTTTTTTTATGAGGCCACATTGTTTCTCTTCATTTGCAAAAACAGCCCCATGGGGTCCTTTCCCTGGGACCCCGGGCAGCCAGAGCTTAGAGCCACCAGAGATATACTGGCCCGATGGGACGTGTGTCTTCTTGGGGGCGCTCATGACTCCCGACGCAGGCTGCCTTCCGTGCGTGGACTTCGAAGGCGGTTGTGTCATGTCGAAGCCTCAGAAATTAAATGTGCAGCCCACAAGTCCATTAATTTTAGCTTCCCATTAATCTATTTAAAAAGTGAACCAGCAATGGCTCTATAAATACAGTCCTATAAAGTTGAACACCTTCCCATAAATCTTCTGAGTTGTTTATTTACATGTATTCCCTCGCCCTCTAACAAGCTTCGTTTCAACTTGGGGAAGACCCGAACCGACCCGACCCGCCACGGGGTGGGCTCACCCCTCCCCAACTTCCCCGCAGGAATCGTGGGCGCCTTGGAAAGGAGGAACTGCGCGGGGGCAGAACACGGAGGGCGAAAACTCAATTTTCCTTCTTGACTTTGTTTCCTTGTGTCTATCCCAAACTCATGCTCTCCGTTATTTCCCATCACAAGCTCCACACTGATTTATACCGTCATAAACAGCATTCTTACGACTATAACTTCTCTCATAGCTTGGGGTGAGCTCCTTTTTCACATCCCTGGCAGCCACTACTTTTAAATCAGGCCTCATAAATAATCCCAGCGCTTCCTGAGGGCGAGTTCAGTCAAACGTCTCCCCGGGTCCACTTTCTTGGCACGGGTCCCTCCCTCAGGTCACAGGTTGGAGCACTCCCACCGCCTTTTCTCACGTTTCCAGGACGCAACCGCGGACAGCAACGCGGAGACTAGGCACCAGCGCTGAGCCATTCACACCCCTGGCCCAGTCTGCGTGCGTACGTATCGCGCGTAAGCCGTCCCTGCCCGCGCGGAGCGCACGCACGCGGCGCCCCTGCCCGCGACTAGGCACGCTCTCCGGGTGGCTGGGCCGAGTGTCAACGAGCGCGCACGCGCGGACGCCTACGCACGCGCACGCACGCACGCGCCGCGGCGCCCCGGGGCGTAACTCCGGGCCTAGCGACTACCCAGGGCGCGGTCGGCGCGTCAGGCTTTTTGCTCCGCGTCCTGGAGGTTAAGTTTGCAAACGGCTGCGGCGTGGGCAACGTTTTTCTTTTTTTTTCAAACTGTTTATGCTGAGATTGAGGGAGCCTTTTTGTCACACAAGTTCAACACGTTCTACGCTGCCGCTGGTCTCAAACTAGCAAGGTCAAGCGGCGATTTTTGGCCCATTTGTTCGGAACCTATTTGTTCTTTCCCACTCTGCTGCTTTTCGCTTTTCCCCTTCTCTCGGACGGGCTGCAGCCTTCTGGAGCTGACTCAGGCGAGAGGCGTCCAGACTCAAATAGGGGTCACACATGCTGCCGGGAGAGGCCTCTGCATAAAAATGCTCTTTAAAAATTTTAAAAAGCAGCATAATAGCCAATGGACTTAGCAAAGCGTGACCTGCCCAGGCCGCTCGGAGGGCAGGCCTGGCAGTCATCTGTGTCTGGACCACCAGTCAACGTCCGGGACGTACCTGTTCGCTGACGTATTAGCAAACGTTTCAAGGATGTGGCTGTCAGCTGTCATTAGCCCACGCGTTTTACCGGGAGGAGGGCACGTCCAGGGCGTGTTTGCGTAGAATATTCTGGGGAGGTCAGAATCTGACCTCTGGAACAGTCAAATGTTCCTTCTTGTACAGACATTTATCAAATGACTGGAGAAAAGCTGGCACGTGAGCACTGGGGTACAGAGGCGTGGAAGGGACGCTTGCAAGTCTTTGGGGAAACTCGGACCCAAATCGGACACAAGTCACCCCAATGAGTTCTAGCGCTCCCTGCGTGAACCATCAGGTCCTGAACGCTAGAACCTGGCGTCCGGATGCGCAAGTAGAGGCCGGGCAGCTCGGAAACACCTGATGACCTGGAAGCGCCGGTGGCTGTTCAAGTGGGCAAAGTGAGTGCGACCATCATCTGAGTTTCTAAGGAAACAGGATATTAGATAGCTTCTACACAGCAGTGGATTTTACTGGGAAACGGTCCACCCTTGTAGGTTTGGGAAGGGGTGGGGAGGGGTTGTACAAAATGGCTGGGAAAATGCCAATCAATGCAGAGAAAACAAGTGTAAAATCAAACCAAATCTTAGTGCTCCATTAACCAACTACCCCCGCCGCTGCCGCCCCCAAAAAAGGTGCTAGTGCTAACTTTGAGATCAAAGTATCAATCTTGGACTAGGTTGAATTTTGTGTATATGTTAAACTCATTGATAAATGATTCTACCAGAAACAAGGTATGAGACCTTTTTTGGGGGTTGTAGTTAGGGCTTTCTCTCTCTCTCTCTCTCTCTCTCTCTCTCTCTCTCTCTCTCTCTCTCTCTCACACACACACACACACACACACACACACACACACAATATGGGAATTCCCTAATAGCAGGACTACAAAAACATCCACAAAAAAACATATACCAGTGTGAATTTTCTTTTCCAAGGGAGTCCTATGTGTTAAGGAACCCAGGAAAGGTTTTTTTGTTGTTTGTTTGTTTTTTAGGTATTAGGGCTCTTGCATTCAAGAGAATTCTTTTGGCCAGAGATTCCTAAAGATAGGAAACTACCAAGATTTGAGGCAGAAGCACAGTTGACTCGTTTTATGGGTTGTTTCACGCACTTTCCCTTTTGCTGTTTTTAAGAAGGGGTTAGGGTTAGGGTTAGGGAAGGGGTGGGTACGGCACAGGCCTGAGCCCTGCCAACAAAATGGGCCCACTGAATGATTTCATTCCCTTTTATGTGCAATATAAATATTCTTTTCTTCTTCAAAGATAAGGGCCATTCTAGACAATGGGGTCAAATAGTCCAAAGAAGGATCAAGCTGATCTGAGTCCCTGTGACCTTTACCCTTCCTTTAATTCTCAATAGTGAACATCTGTGTTTGGTGGCTAGTGCCTGAAAGTAATAAAGACAATTAGAGCATTTTATTTTTTCTTGGGGGAGGGGTTTGGATGCTGGTGTGGAGAGGTGAAAACTTTATGATACTAGTCTGCAGGATGAAACTAGGGGAGTAGCAGCCGTTAGACCTTGTTGCTTTGTAGGCCCTGAGGAGTGGAGTGTGGTAATCGTGTACACTGAAGCTGTAGGTGATTCATATTGCTCCTTTCTCAGTGAGGCTGTGGGCAGTTTTTTCTTACAGTCCTATCATCTGTCACCTCTGCACCAGAAGAAGATAATGTCCACCTCTCCCCGGCACTGTTCTGAGTTTACTTCCAGCTGTGAGAACAGTTAATGAGGTTCCTGAATACATCCTCACTTTCCTCCTACTTTGGTGAAAGCCCTTCTCTCTCTTGCACCTAAGAACAAACTAAAGCCAAACCAAACCCAAACAACTTGACAAAACACAAACACCCACCACATGTTAATTTATTGAGAAGTATTTCAGCTTCCACTGTGTAAAACTTCAAAGTCCACCCATCTTGAGGCCATTTGAAAGGGGCTCAAGTTCTGAAAGAATAAGATATTCCAGAGATAACCAATTAGAGAAATTTATTTCCAAAACAAATATCGAGTGAAATAACACGTTTTTCTCAGTACGTGGTGTCCCTGTGGCACTCTGCTGTGGGTTTTTGATGATTCAAAGCTTGTTTCTTGTAAAGGACATGTATCTGATCTTGAATGAGCAAACCTATTACTAATACATGCATAAACTTACATAACAATTTAAGACTCTTGCGTGAAGTTAAAGTTGAAAAGTGACAAACTACACACACATGCACATACACAGATATAGAATCTCAGTTGCAGTGAAACATTTTTCCTAATGGAGGTTTTTGGAAAAGTCCTATTTTTAATATTCTAAAATTCGTACAAGGGGTATGTCTAAGAATCAGAGGATGAAGCCTTCAAATGAGGGTATTGTTTTCCTGTCAACTAGACACTGGATGGCTTCTCTGCATGTCCTCACTCGAACGCGTACCCAGGAACATGTGTCTGCAGGGCAGTCGTTCTGCGTTTAGTCTCATATGTGCACAGGCACACGCAGAAGACTGTTTTCATTCATCATTCCTCCTTGATGTTAAACATGTGTTGGGAATTTTAGAACTCAGACTTCTCCAGATCATATTTGTGACTTTGTTATCACACATGCAGTTTAGAAACCTACAAGGTGATAACTAGGTTATTCTTCCTCTCTCTCTCTCTCATTTTTTTTTTTTTTTTTTTTTTTGCTGTTAATAACTCTGTCCTTCTTCCTTTCCTCTCCCCCACTGGCTCCCCCCTCCCCAGCATTCTGTCAAGCAATAGGCTGTAAAATAGTTATCCAGACCAGCAGCCAGGCAAGTGCCTTTTGAGAGTAATTTCTGCCCCAAGCGTTTAGCCCAGGGCAAAGCAAGCGTGCTCTCTAACTGATCAACCTGGATATTTCATTATTCATTAATTTACTGTTTAACCAAATCCCACTCATTATCAGAGGCAACGCTTGGCAGAGCCCAGCGAACAGTAGCAGTTGGTGTCAGGCGTGGAGAATTGGCCCATTTGATCCTGGGCTGTTTTATTATTCAACACCACTGACTGGGAAAAAGGTCCATGAATAATAAAGAGCCAAAGCGTGTTTGAACTGAGAAGCATGACACAGCCTTACAAAACAGCAGTTAGAAAATTAAAGGCAAGGTGGCCCAGACTTTGCATTTTTTATCTTGGCTGTGGGCACAGACATTTATATCCCTACATTGTTTTCAATGATTTTTTTTTAAGTCCTGAAGACAGAGGCATTTGTTTCAGTCAGTCTCACCCTTTCAGAACAGACCATTGAAGAACTCAGGAGCAAACTCACACGGTAAGAAACAAACATGCCTCCAGATGGGAGCTTGAAAACATAATTTCTAACCTCATAATCAGTTAGGTCCTTTGTGGCCCTTCTCAGCTTTGGGGAAGATGTGGGTGATTTTAATTCTCCTTTGGACCTGCCGTCATTCATACCCTGGGTTGGTTTAATAAGATAATTCATGATGCTGATCAAATGCACATTAAATTCCCTTTCTGTCCAATTGGTTCCTTGACAAGTCTTTGGCTTTATAAGTACCTGGCCACAAAAATACATATAGCAAGGGTTTTAGAGATCCTATAGGTAATATCTAAAATCTCATTAATATGAGAGAAGGGCCTATGAACTATATAGATGTGAAGGGAAAGTTTATGTTCCCCCAGAAGCACCTTTTTTTTTGTTTGTTTACACAGGCAATGGAGGTCATAAATTCTTTCCAGCTCTGTTAGATCTGTAAATGCAGTTGTATTGAATACACCTGTTGGATCCACTGGTGGTGGGCTTGAAAGTATGACTGTCGTTAGAACTGACCCGCCCTGTCATTCTACTCACGTATCCTTTTTATTCATTGCTTTATAGTCCCTGAATAAGTATGATGAGACAGAAAACAGTAATTGTAACAGTACCTTTTGTATGTTGCCTTCTACTGCCTCGCAGCCCCTTCCTTTTATTCACATACAGCCTACCTTACACAGAGAAATAAAGCACATGAGCTGTAGCTCTTTCATTTAAATGAGCATAATTGTGTAGGAAGAAGTTTCTAGGGACCAATAAAGTCCATATGGGCTGCCTATACTCATAAAAGTTATATAGATGTAATCTTCCAGGATTCTTCAGAACTTGGTCAGGGTAGAACTGCCTTGGTGCTAATATACTTAGACAAAAAAAGGCCCTGTCCAAAGGTGGTGGTGGTGAGATCAAACCTCAAAAGATTTTTAATGTGGAAATCGCTAAACAAATGTTGAAAGCACTAGGGGGAGGCTTGGCTTTTTCTTACCTCAGGATAGTCTCTTGCTTGCCTTGGATGCATTTGGAAACTATTGTCAATGTGTTGAATGTAAAGTAGGACAAAATGTTAACATGGAAAAGTTCCTTTTAACGACATCAGCCTGACCACTTCATCTTACAGATGCTTAGAGAATGGCTTGTCCAGTTTCATGTGTGTGGCTCCTGGCAGATTGCCATTAGAACTTTAGTTTCAAAGTGCTCTTTCCTCTACAAAAGATCTTAGGACTTTGGTTTTTATTCTAAATAAGTGTCAAATTGTTTTTCTAACATATCTTTCAGTAGCGTTGAAGAAGAGGCCTTAAAAAATTCTGACCCCATGGGACTGAAGTACAGTATTTTAAAGACAGATCCCTTACGACAGATACTCTCTTGGCATTACAATTTTTTGTATTAGTTACAAAAGGAAGGTGAAAAGTGTTCCTCCAACTTAGTTGGGATTGGAGGGTCAGGTTCATAAGATAAAGAACTCCCTTGTTTTTCCCTCCTGATGTGGTGGACCAGGTTCTTCACTTATTTTAAATAAAAGTGAGTGTAAGTTAACAGAACTCAGTGTGAACATGATTGAAACTTGTGGCAGGTAAAAATGATGCTTTGACTTCTCAGATCATGCCAGTCACGATTAAATCTGAAACCACACACCTTTAATATGATCACATGTGAAGAACTCCCAAAGTGAAGAAAAGTGGACACTATTAGCCAATTCATCCATTTGAGAATCACAAGGTCTCTGTTCTGCCTTTTATTCCAGTCTTGCTCCAGACTGAGGTATTGAATCTTACCCTCCAGGGAGGTGTGACTTTAGGACTCTGAAGCCTCATTGATGCCCCTTTCAGTCCTTGAGATTTATAACTTGGAAGAGTCTATAGAAGCAGTGTGGGAGAAGCAGGTCTCCATACTCCCTAGAGAAGAGACGCTGTGTTGGAAATTGGGAAGGGGAAGAAATCTTAGCATTTCTCTGGGCTTGATGGATCATAGGGACAAACAGACCCAACTCAAATATCACCTCATCTGAGAAACACTTCTTTCCTAACTCCTTTACCTGCTGTTATAATTACTTGTTTTAACTTCTTGTCCCAAGATTCTCAACCTTGGCTGCACATTAAAATCACCCAGAGAGAGTTTAAAAAAATACTGATGTCCAAGCCCCATCCTCTGATTTGAGGATTTGATCTGAGACACTGGTATTGCTTCAAAAGATCCTCAGGTGATTCTAAGGTACAACTGAGATAACAAATCAATGCATTGTGTTCTCAGAGCACTAACTTCATAACAGGACGTTTCCCCATTGTCCTATTATGAAAGTCTCTCCCTGGCCACCTCATATGATAAACTCCAAGTGTAAAGACCACGTCTTAGTCAACTTACATGAAACATGTAGTTCTTATTCATTCAGCAAACTCTTGCTGAGCAATTACTAAATTGCAGAATTTGGGGACACATCAGTAACAAGACAGACATGGGCCTTTACCTGTGAAATGTACAATCTTTAGTCCTGGAAGGCAAGTATGTTGACCCTGCCTTTGTGGATCTATCTAGGGTTATCTGATAGTTGGCCAAGAGGCATCTTAGTATGACAGGTAATTGTTGAGTGCCTTCTCTGTGCCAGCCACTGTGCTAGTTCCTGGCTAGGTTAGGGCAGATGCACAAGGCTGTAAGGGCTCTCGGTTTGGACATGGTTTTATCTGTGCTTTGCATTGACTCACCCTGTGTTTCCTAAACCCTGTACATTTGTGAAATTTTTGTTTAACCCTTACCTACACAACGTAGCTCAGATTTTTAAAATCTAAAAGTTTTCGACAGATTGCTAAAATTCCTGGTGGTTTCAACTCCTAATGATGCACTTTAGATGGTAAATAGAATGAGTATGTATTGATATTTATAGATTGTTTCCATTTCTTTTACTCTAGTTCCACCCCAAGCTAGGACACAGTATATTTTTCAGGTAATAATGAATTTGAAGTTTATATCTGCATATCTTAATATGGTATGCCTCATCAACATTTCCTTCTAAATCAAAGTATCCATTATATAGATAAAATAGTTGTAACATTTGCATTCCACTTTATGAAGTATTTTCATTGACTTAAGTAACATCATGTAATTTGGTCCTCGCAACAAGTTGGAGACGTAAAGTGGGTGCAAAAGCACCTCTCTTGATTTTATCGGATGAGAAACCTAGGCTCAGGTTGAGACTCAAGGTCAACTTGCAGGTAGTCGGAGAGCTGATAAGGTCCATGCTCTTTCTATCATTCCATACTGCCATACTTAACAGGAGGCTGTATCTACAGGAACCACAGAAATTCACAAATACTGTACTAAGTTTTGTTACAGAACTTGATATGCAAAAACGACAATGGTAGTGTTTTATTGTATAATAGCATGATACATATTTTAACACATACTAATTTATATCAACTGGACAAAAAGGTGTATACATTTGTGAGAAGTTGGAACTATAGAATATTTTAAAAGGATGCAGCTTTACCTCTTTCAAGTATACAGAAGAAGCATACTTGAAATAATTAAAGAATCCTTTCAGAAATTCTTAAGAGTACTCTGGTTAATAATAAGATTGCTCTGTAAGCATACTCTCAGTTATTTGTATGTAAATAAGTGCTCCTCAAGTGCTCAAGAATACTAAAGACAGTGTATTCTCTTAAGCAGTTTATGTACTCTCCCTGTAATCTGTATTTACACTGGCCAATTGTTCAGCAAGTCTTTTCTCCATTGATATGGTAAAGAAAACTTCTGCTCAGCCAGACCTTTGTCAGGTCAGAAGTTCTGATTTAAGTGAGTCTGAATTAATGAGGTTTTACTTTATTTGCAAGTTAACAGGTTTTGAACCATATATATGCTTTCATATACACTTATAACTTTACTAATATATGCATTTTTATACATGTAAAAATATTCTGCAGAGCTACCGACTTGATTTACCAATGAACCTGAGACGTTTCAAATTATTTTATAGCTTCTTAGCATAGATTTGCCTTAGTCCATCTGTAGCAGTGGAGGAAAAATTCTGTTTCCTTAAGTCCTTTTATGAGGGTGCCAAAAGGTATAAAAATATGAAGCCATTTAATAGCCAGGCTCTTTGAAAATACCCAGCATACACAGTGTGCATGCTAAGTTTAATCACACTGATGGATTTACATGTAATGTCTCAATTCCACACTCCCTCATTAGTGCAGTCAATCTTGAAGTTCTCCCCGGTGAGTGAAGGGTGAAGGTGACTTCGACACGCGTGAAAGAACGGCTGGATATCGCCAACACCCAGAAAAAGACAGTGGGAAAAAATCTCTACCATATGAGGCTATAATCCTAGCTGTGGTCAGTGTGTTGAAAGCTTTATATTTCCTGACCACAGGATCTTTCTATAAAATGGACAGGGAGAAGGGATATTCCCAGGATTAGCCAGCTGGCTATTTCTATATGCTTATTAAAATTTCTGGAAGAAATGGTGGGGCCTTTAAACCCTTTTAAAATATATCCACTTGAGAAATCCTAAATTTCCCTCTCACCTGAATTTAGTGCAAGAGGGCTGGATAAAATATTTTCAAACTTAACTTTTGACAGTTGCAGCAAAGAAATGGGAATACAGAAAATGGTGGTAAAAACAGCGGTAGTAGCAGAAGCAAGGAGAGAATCCAGATGTCACCTTCATAGGAAATCTTTTTCTGTTCTAAGGACCCGCAGGTCAGGCTTTATTAATTTTGGACAAGACACAGTTTCATTCCATCCCATGCAGGGTACAGGGACAATCTTGTCTTTTGGAGGCTGCATTTGGAAACTACTGTCTCTTTGTATTCAATATCCACATGCTATTCCCCTAGCTTGCTGAGTGAATCCCTGCACAATAGTGGCATTAAGGAAACCACAGCACGGGCAATGCATTTGACTCTTTGTTTAGGGAAGAAAAAGCAACTTAACGATTAATGTTCATCAGTAGACACTGGTCATCAGGTATCCTGTAGAAGTAGCACTAGAATCAGGTCCACTAATGAGACATCCTCAGTATTTAGTCAGGCCTGCCAGGCCCGGGGACATTCTGTTTCATGGTGTTCCTCCTCTTTTTTATTTTAGAGAGAGATTTAATAAGTGAAGCCGAGATGTGCACTCTTTCTCTCTTTTAATCTCCCCCTTTCTCTTTTCCTCTCTTGCACTTTATCTCTTCGTCTCTCACAGATAGATAGATAGACAAATAGACGTAAAAGATAGATGTAGAAAATGATCTTCATCCTTTCCTTCTTCCTCTTCTCCTTTGAATAGATCACTGAGCCCACCAGATCTTCATTTTTAGGTGTAGGACTCCCAGGATATACCTAGGGGAAATCTAATGTACTTTTCTGTCTTGGAGTTTTATCATTCCAGTTGAGAGACTATGTCTCTTTCTTCTAATTGGTATCTTCAGAACCAGTGCCTAAGCACGCGTATCAGACTGGTGCCTTGAGCAAATTCAAAGAATAATCTTTTGTCTAAAAGAGTAATGAAAGCGGTAATTTATATTTGTTCAGCTTTATTACAGTTGATAGCGTGCCTTCACCTATTTTGTTTCATTTAACCCCCGCCACAAGTTGTCTGGAATATTATGAACTGCACAGAGTTGGCTGAGTAAAGGGAAGTCAGGGAAAGTTAATAGGCTTTGTCCCGTGACAAGCAACGAAGAGACTTTCAGCTCATTCTCTGGAAGCCTTCTAATTGGCAGTGGACATCCTGTCACACCAGAATCTTCTAAATTACAACAGAAAACCACACTTATCAATCCAACTATGATAATTTAAGTAAATAATAAAAGAACGAATTAGATGAATTTTAAGTGTGTGTTTCCAATCATCTAGCACCTAAGGAGAGGTGTATGTCCAGGTCAAGGGCAGTGGGACAGGAGAAAGAGAGGACACTGAATTTTGAGAAATATCTGTCTTTCTGGCGTCCAGCCATCAGTACTTAGGGCACAGGAAGACAAAAAGTAGCTTATATGATTATCCACAGAAGGAAGGAATGAAGGGAATATAAGGACAGAAAGGAAAGCGAGATAGAAAGACAGAAATAAGAAATAAAGAATGAAGTAAGGAATGGGCAAGTGAGATCATAGTAATACCACCATTCTTTATCACAGAAAACCTGACATTTAGGACCCTAAAATATTATGTTTAGAGTCGGCCAGACATTTAATAAGACTTTGAGACAAAAAAAGCCTTCCTCCCCTCTAAGGTCTCTTCTACTTGATTTTTGAAGCCAGAAATTTCCCTGACACGAGGCAAAGTTTTTCAATTCTCTACTACCAATTTAAAAAACTTAAGTACAACTATACAGGTAGAAGAGTATGTGGCACGGATGACTTTCAATCAAAGTAAAAATGACGATTTCAGCTTATTTCCTGTTTGGATATAGGGGAAGTATTTATAACTAAATATTCTTTGTGCCTTTGACAATGTGATGGAGTTGCTGTTGAACTGAAAACGAGTGGAGGAAGTCAGCGGGGCCTCTTAACATATCAGTGGAGAAACCTGGCCTCCACTGCCTTAATCAGGGCCAGGCGCCTCCTGTTGTGATACAGTGAGAAGAAGACAATGTCGCTTACATTGTCACGATGGACTTTGATATCTTGCAAAAAATGCATAATCTGAATTTGATCACAGGGAAACATTAGGCAAACCCAAATCTGAGGATAATACACATGACAAGTGGTCTGTCTGTTTCAAACTGCCCTGGTTCAAGTCTGGCCACTTGCTTTTTCTGTTATCACCTGGTATCACGTTGATCCGTGGCCCATGCTGATGCATTCCATCTTACAGTGGCCCGTGTAGGCTTGGTCACTTATTTGGGTCAGGACTGATACATGAATTATGGAGAATTCTTAGTCCCTCTACTACAAAGTTTAGCATTTGAAGTGTCAACTCCTTATCTACTGATTTTCATGGCTTTAGCTATTTGCTTCCTATTTCCTACTATATGGATTCATGCTAACGCTGGACATATGATTAGCCTCTCATTTGGTGCTTGTTTAGTTATTCTGTAGCTGCCTGGAAATAAATGCCTTTTCTTTGCAGTGGTAATGGAAAGGTTTTGAAGATTCTCTCAGATTTAAGGGTGGGAAATAGAACAAACTTCAAGCTGAGCACTAGTTAAAAAAAAGTCTCCCCCACTACTCAGAAGTCATTTACTTTATTGTTACTTCCTGTGTTTTGCTATCAAGGACCCCCCATGACATCAGCAGCCCTTGGTTAAAAGCTGTTCACTGGCTGCCTCGACAGGCTTTTACTGTTTAACTGTTTCATGCCCAGTTGAATATGTCATATACCCATGCTTCCAAGGGTTCTCAGTGAGTTTTACCATGACACATGTTCTAGGTCCAAATCATAATCTTTAAAGACATGTCTGTTTTTTTAAAACTAGCAGGTTTAGAGTTGAGCTATAGGAAATAAAGGGTGGCACATGCACAGAATCCATGGGGCTTTCCTGAAAACTTTTACTGTCAAATTTCCGTCATAACTCAGGGCACATCTGGATAGTACAATGACAGTAGGAATTTGGGGGTTGGAAAGGGGGAATGTGGGATGTTTCTGCCTCTGTAGAAACATTCTGAGCCCTGCCTTGCTCCCAGAGAACTAAAGGCTGTACAGCTATCCAAGCCTCCGCCTGAGTGATTTCTGCTGTATCTGAGTTCTTTCTGTGCCAGCATCAGTCAGAACACAGCCGTTAGCAGGAACTCTCACGAATGTGGGGAGCAGCAACACAGTAGGAGTGATTCTCCCTTCAGCAGCAGTGGGTCCTTGGGGTCTCTGTAAACATAGCCTCCTATCAGGCTGGCTTACAGATTGTCATAGTGTTTACAGATTGTCCTGAAAATGAGATGTCATGTGAGGGGTTCCCGGGGTGCAGCTCTTGAAATGAATTCCATATGAAAAATTAAAGTGATTTGGGATCTTAGTACAAGTCAAAAACCTATGCAGAATTGTAGATGAAAGGAGTTAGTACTGTAAATTATGTTATCATGGATGGGGAACATTTATATCAATCATTAGGGCTGGAGGATGAATTTATATATGGGTAATTGATGAGTCACATTAAAAAAAGGCTAATGTAGATAATAGGTGACTAGAAAATAATACCCTTGATGTTTGGGCCTGAAGCTGTCCTCTGAGTCAGAGTAGCTAACAGTCAGGAAATTATTTTTAACTGTGTGTGTAAGAAAATGCTGAGTACCTTTTCCTTTAGACATCCCTGAACATCCTAAGTCATTACAGGTGCTAAAGCCATGTAAGGATTTTAAAGCACTGCTTACAGATTCCAGAAGAGAAGGCCTGTGTGGTCTGTTTTACTGCAAGCACAGTAAAAATTAGTGGGCTCTATTTATTCATTACTAATCTGGTGGCAGAGATGTATCTTAATTCCTCATGTGCTTTAAGTGCTGCTGCTATTATTTGTTGAGAAATTTTCCCTTTTTCCCCCCTATTAAATCTTTGTTCCAGGAGTTGTGTTTATTTGGCATTAAGTTAAAAGGACAGGATGTTGTTAAAAGAAGGGACCACTTTACTGTTCCTATTAACACAGTATCTTGGTACCTACTGCTGCTAAAACCCAATTGACTCAATCTCTGAAGTCTGTCATCAAAGGGTAATTTGGAAACTATTGGAGTTCACAGATACAATTTTTTTAATCTAAAAATACATCATGATCAAATGGTTGAAATTGTGTGCAACGTTATTTCCCTTCTCTAGGTTTTGGTAATAGCCATATCATATTTTAATTTTATTATTTTTCCATGATATTCATAAAGTATGTTAGCTTCTGTCCTAGAGGTACAAATGTATTTAAAAAAAGAAAGGAAAACTTCTTTTGATAAAGAGTTCTATCTATGTTGACATGGACAAGTAAGAGCATTTAAAATTGGAGCAGATGATGGGAAACATCTGAATATTAGCCACAAGATTGAAGTGGTTAATAAGGATGTATCTGGCCATGTTTTAAAACTGAAGTGCAGAGCATAAACAGAAATTTAATGAAACCCAAAGAAATACTAAATAGTGCATTCTTTTCCTTAAGAGTGATGATTTAATTCCTGAGATTTCCCTTTTTCCCCAAAGAACTCAAGTGACTAATAAGGTGAAGTTCTTTGAAGTATCTTAAATTTCATATTGTATTATGCATAACTGAGTGAACATTCCTTCTTATGGACTGAATGTTTGTGTACCCCCACTTCCCAAATTCATATATTGGAACTCTATCCCCACCCCCAGTGATATTATTAGGAGGTAAAGTCTTTGGCAGGTATTAGGATTAGATGAGATCATGAGGGTGGAGCCCTTATGAATGGGATTAGTGCCTTTATAAGTGTGATGAGAGAGAGCTTGCTTCTGCCCTTTGCTGTTTACCATGTGAGGATATAAGAAGTCAGCAGCCTGCAACCCAGAAGAGAGTCTCACCAGAACCTGATCATGCTGGCAGCTGACCTTGGACTTCCAGCCTCCAGAACTAAATTTCTGTTGTTTATAAAGCCATACAGTCCATGATATTTTGTTGTAGCTGGCTGAGCTAAGACACTCCCTGAGAAAACCCCCTTAGCTTTTAAACCTGGGGCCCAAATCAGTGTTTCTTTGTAATATGGGTAAATTTGTACCTCGGACATTGTATCTCACCAGCTCCTACCTAGCTCCCTGGCACATGTAAGAGGCTCAGAAAGACCACCCCTGGTTATTGGCTTATTTTGATCTCAACCCAAGTTTCAGATGTCCTAGGAGTACCAGAGTTTAAAGCTGGTACTTTTTTGAGGGTACCTGAGAGAGTCAGGTGAACACTGTGGTTTGTTTGTTTCCCCCTCTTGTCTCAGGCATTCTGGAAGTAGAGAGTTATGGCCACTCAGTGTGCCCTGGGCAACTCCAGATAGAGGACCATTTTACGACTACCTAGGGTAAAAGCCACTAAAAGCACCCTGAATCAGATGAGTGGAAAACCATCCCAATAACATATTTTGGATAAAAATGAAAAAGAGGAAATGGGACCAACATTTATATTTTAGTGACGTTACAGTTGTTTCAGTGGACATCTGAAAGAACAATGATATGTGATTACTAGGTATAATTAAGCTTTTGAGAAAAACAAAACAAATTGCTATGTTATCTCTCTAAGCTATGAAAATAGTTAAGTAGCACATTAGAGATTATTTTTATCAGTGTGAGAAGAACACTAGATCAGTGGTCAAGATACTTACTTGGGCATCAGTGCTGGCTCTGTCACTAAGTAGCCACATGGCCTTGTAAAGCTCTTCTAACTTCGTCAGGCCTCAGTTTCTTCACCTGTAAAATGAGAGAGCTGAGGTAGACCAGTTGGACTGTGGACCCTGCCTCTCCATGCCTTACAAAGGCATTTTAAGAAATAATAATCATCTGACCTTCTTTATTTTATTTAACGTTTTACTTCTTCTGTTGGGGTATGTAACCAGGTGACAGCTGGGGGCTCTGTTCTGTCAACTCATTAATGAAAATATTACTGGGTTTGTTCAGAACATCTACAGATATGCTAATTGGCAGTGGCTCCATTCTTCTCAGGGAGCGATTCCAAGTGAAATATTTGGAATTGGTTTGAAATACTTCTTCCTTATTCCTGCCTGGGGGATTTATGTAAAAGAATAAAAAATTTACCCTAAGTCAGAAGATTCTCTGGTCTGATCCACCTCTTCAAGGACTTTAAGAGCAGGAGGGAAGGTTTTGGCAGTTTTTCATTTTCTGCAAGAATGTCAGCATGTGGAACAATAACGAAGTCTGGAATTGCTCTTCATAAAAGTGTATAAAATCATCAGCAGAATGGAAGGGAAATGCAGCAGGTGAGATCAGAGATATAAAAATAATTTTCCTATTACAAAGTAGTTTTCTTTCTTTAAATGGCATGCAGGGCTAATCCACCCTGATATCCATGTTGGGTATTTATCTGGTAATATATTTCTTTGCAGATAACTTCATACTATATTACTATTGTGATAAATTCTCCTCTTTCTGGAGCTTTCCCAAGTGGTGCGACACCTTAAGTAAAGCAGCTTCTGTCAGTGATGCAGGTGACTGTGCATACTGTTTAGAGCTCCAGACCATGGATGAGGCATTCCATGAAACATGACATCCCAAAGGCTAGTAAAAATGACCTTTAAAATCTTGAGTAAGTTTGCAAAAGAAATGGGGATAAGGCAACTCGAGTATCCCAGGACAAGCCAACCACAATGCCTGCAAGGAACTGGCATTCATGTAACCCTAAGAATGTAAATTGAATAATAAGTTTGTAGACTTTAAAGCCACAGAAGATGCCTGGGGTCAATGTTAAATGCAGAAAAAAAGATACTGTGCTTAAAATTCTGTTATAGAAACTTGAAGACTTTGTCAGATTTCCAAGCCTTTCTCTATGCAGAAAAAACCCCATTTTTTGTTGAACACATGCATGATATATTATACATGCACACATTCTAGGGGTTTATGGGTGGTGGTAGAGGGAGTAATTATGGACTGCTGTTCAGAGAAAAGGCAAGAGAAAAGACAATTGCATTTTGATGTCACAAATATTTCAAAGACAAGCTGAGACATTTTTAGAAAGGTAAGAAGGTGGGCAGGAAGATGCAGAGCTGTCTCCAAAGAGATTTGCCCAGAGCCCTCCAGATCATCCTCTGGAGAGTGGTCTTAGAGTCAGAAAGAATCACTGAAGACCTGGCAGTTAAACTTCCTTCCCTTCAGTCTCTGTCTGGAAATGGCGCTTCTCTTTTCTGTGTTTGCTTTTTGTCTTTTCAAGGAAAGATATCAGGCCTGGCTATTCATTCCACTTCAAAGAGTTTCTTTAATTTACAAAACTAAAAATTTTAATTATTTAATTCCAAATTCCTTACATTCAAAAGTCAGTAAATCAGGCCTATTCTAGTCAATTTCTATGTAATTCAGTTCAATTCAATGCAATTCAGAAACACAGCCTACATTTCTAAACATAGGGGTCAATATTGGAACCTACAGGAATTGTTCTTCTTGTTCCTAAGCTAGCTAGATGCTACAAATAACACTTCTGGCATCTTGTAGAGAAAACTCTTTACTTCTCCGGAAATGAAAACTGTAGATTAAAAGTTTGGCAATAATTTATGCTGACTCAAACAAAAAGAAAGATGGGCAGCCTTGGGTAGTGAAAAAGAACAGTGACCCTGCAGTCAGAGAGGCATGTCTGGCTCTACCACTTACTGATTGTTTGGTCTTGGGGAAAGGTGCATAAAACCCATGCTTCAGCTTTCTCATCTGCAAAATGGGTTTATAATATTTATAGGAATATTCTGAACAGTTAAATGAGCAGGCAGCATAAATCACTTGGCACAATGCCTGGCAAATCACAGAATTCACATCAGTGCTAGTTTAGCAAGTTCCCCCTCCTTCATTGCAGTCATATTAATGGAAATGTGTTCCCTCTACAATTGTTGACTCAAGTAGTGTATAAGCAATGCAGCTCTATTTGGCTCTGAAATGTGGCACTCCCTTCTTGGTGTGCAGAGCCCCTAATGTTTCTCACCTTTTTTGTTTCTTATCAGCGCCTGCCTCTTCTACTTTTCCTTCTCAGGCCACAGATCTCTGTTCTGAGGAGTGTAAACTAATTCAACTCTCGTTGGTTATACAGCAAGATTACTCTTTCCTAGTGGCCTTCAATGAATGGTTCAGAGGGATAACATAGAACCCACTACCTGCTAAACTATATCCCTTTTTGTACTTTTTCTGTATTTAAACTTCAATATTACTGTTCCACTCTATTGTCTAACTTGTTTAATTAAAGATTTTATTAGTCCTTTATACACTTTTGATGTGAATAATTATAAATATATGAAACTATATACACACTATACTATCTATGGAATGACATTGGTACCATTTCTTTTTAAATTTTATGTTTCTTGTTTCCTCCTTTTAAACACAGGTCCCTGGGTAGGGGTTTGATTGGTGATTGGTGGGAGGGATAACACCTCCCTGAGGCTGATGTCTTCCAAACTAATGCCACTTATGATGAGACTTTTTTAACTTTGGTCAACAGATTGCCTCTGACATAGCTGAAGACTGGAGGCCTTCAATATAAATCCAGCTGATATAATTCAATTATAAACTGTTTGAGTATGGTACCCACGATGTGCTTGAAATGGAAGTGTGATTTTTGCTATATGTGGCCTTTTGCTATATGTTTTAAAGAGATAATGACACTTCATGGGTCTGTCCATTTAGGGCTCCAACCAGCCAACAGGACAACCCCCTGGGACAGCCTGAGGCCACAACTTGCTCCCAAGGTGTGTTTGCTGTACTCTAATTTGCTGACAGACATTTCCTTAGCCTAGATCTCCGTTAAAGAGGCTGAAGAGGGGCTTGACTGGGGTCATTTATCTTGGGAAGTGAACGCAAGAAAAGGAGTGGGGGACTGGGAGGTGAGAAATCAGGAAGAAGGAAAAGCCAATCGAAAAGTGCATTATGGAACCGATCATGATCACAACTGTGTGCAGTCGGGAGGAGGGAAAGGGGTGCGTGCCCTCCAACTCCAGACCGCACGGGTCTTGAGTTGCCAGGGGTGCACATGCGTGGGAGAGGCTGCGTGTTTTCCGCACACCCCTCGTGGGGAGGGGCTTGGGAAGAGAATACAGCGTGGTACAGCTGGAAGAGGTTCTTCCTGGCCCCTAGGGAATATCTGGAGGAAACCAAATGTCCTGAAAGGCGTAAGAAGTCTCTAATCCAGAAGTGCACGTTCCCTTCCAGCCAGCTGAAGAAGGACCTAGTTTCCTTGGGGAACTGTCTGGTTTGATGAGAAACCGGAAATTTCTGACTTTACAGTTAAGGTCCTTAAGCTTCAGTTACCTTAGGGTACTGTCCTGGGTTACCCCGAGAGCAGAGCCTGCTACAGAAGTTGGGTGGAGGTCTTTTATTTAGGCATTTCCATCTCAGGGAGCCAGAGTTCAGGAGAGGGGTTGTTACAGGGAATGGGGAGAGTGAACTCAAAGGTGCAATAGGATGCGTTATTGTTTGGTCACCCAGGGGCGACGGGGGCTTCATCCTGCCGGGACTTTTGAAGGGCCTTGTGAAATGCATCTTTTTCATTATCCTCCAGGTTTAGGGAAGTTCAGTACATCTCCTTAGGTCACAGGGCTATTAGAGACAGAAAACAGATTTTAATCCAGGATCTGGTTGAATCCCAAGGTCTCTTCCTCTTAACTATAATATCAGGCTATAGTGCTCACTTATATTGCATATTTTCCATATGATAATTGCATACCTATCCAAAACCCACCTATCTAGAAGATAGTTAGATGGTAGGTAAGAGCAAAGTTATCACACATTTTTAGTTATTAGGCATAGTTTTGATCTCCAGTGGAATCTTTTGTAAAGACTGTCAGGTCATTATGTCCTGCCAGGGCTAATTCCCAGACCACTAGACATAATGTAACAGTTAAGGTCTCTTGGAGGAAAGCATTACTTGTTAGGGGCATTGTCATTGTTTTAGTTTGTTTGTTTACATGGAAAACAATTTAGGAAATCTAATTTCTAGAGAGATATGTGTCATTATAAAGACTTAAGAGCTTATGAGATGTTATACACCTTGGACATTTTTTCTGTAATGAGAATGAATACAGCCGTCAAAATAATGTTTTGATTAATCATAACATTGGTGATATTTTTGAGATTGAGTGTGTTCGTGGCTTAGTTGTTTATGTTGTAGGCAAGCTTAACCATCTGTGGATGGTGTTTTTTGATGTTAGTGGGGAAGTTGTTTATCTGTCTCTACAACTGCTTAGGATCTGCCTAACCAAAATTACAAAGGAGCAATGTTTGTCTTTAATGTCTTAAGTTTCTTTTTGGTATTGGTTTTCCCTTTCTCCACACTCTCAGATGCCAAGTCCATCTATTTAATCAAGAAAGTCTTTGTTATCCATCATATGTATAGTTTGGTATGGATTTAAATCAGTGTATTGGTATTTATTGTATTTATTACCCTTTGTCCCTTCTGGTCTCACTCCTTAGGCTCCGACAACTCTGAATTATCTGTAGTGACCTAAATCCAGCATGCTGCCTCTGCTCTTTGCTGTACTCAGGAGGTCCCCTTTGTAAGGCTCTCCTCCCTCCTTTCTGCTTGGTTATCTCAGTTCATCTTTCGAGACTCAGCTCAGGGATAACCACGTTAGGAAGTCACCCCTGATACTCCTGTCCTTTCCAGGAGGTTAGGAGACACTCTTTTCTGGTCCTATAATGCTCTGTATAGATCTCTATTATTATACTTACCACATTGTTTCATAGCTGTTGTTTGCATTACACAGTGATCGTCTTGAGGGCAACAACTATGTTTTATTCACATTTGTCAGCTCAGCACCTGGTAAATAGTAGACGCTTCATATATGTTTACTAAATTGAATTTGAACCAAAATTTAATATTTGGGGGGCAGGAGTTCTTTCTCTAGCTCCTAAAATAATAAAATAAAAGACTGCTTCTTCTACTTTTCCTGGTGGAATATCAGTATTTCTATTCTACAACATCTTGCATTCAGGGTTTATAACTTGGTAAAAAGTTAAGCTTGATATACATAGTTTCATTTGATTAAAATAATTTTAAATAGTAGTGGTGCTGTAGAATGATGTTGGCATGGAGTAGCAAGTGTGGTTCTGAATTTTAACTGACACAAGACACCAGCTTTCAAACCAAAAGCATATCCTTTGGTTTTAGTGACAGTGTGTGCCAATTCTGAGTCATTGCATAGCCAACTGTAAGGTTTAGAATATTTAAAAAATGTCCGTGCTCTGTAGATGGTGCGATATCCAGAAAGTTGTAACCTTGAACTCCTGTACTCACTGTTACTTTCCCTGCTCCTTGCAATTCCTTCATTTTGGGGACCATTACCATATATATGTAATCACTTATATTTGAATGTTTGAATTTAGTGCTTAGGCAACCTACATAATTCTAAACTTTAAAGACTGCATAAATACATGCTTATGGATATTAAGGGAATTTTCAGTTCCCACTTCATACATAATCATGTCATGCATTCTAAAAGCACAGTGTTGGGGGGAAAATCACAAATCAAAGTCATTTATATCTAATACTGTTAGTGAGAAAACTTTAATATTAAAACAGTAAACATCAGTTATTGCCATCACAATGACAGCTTGGTAGAATGAACTAAAAAACTGGGAACCTAGACGTGTTTAAATAAAATACGTGTTTTGTTGCATTTTAATTATTTGGAATTCTGTTCAAATAAATAGGTGGATATAGATATGGTTCACTGTTTACTTGTACTGCCACTGTTTCAGAAGCAGTTTTCTCATTTTGTTCTCTACTGTTATCACTACCAGCCTATATTAAAAACTTAGTGACTTCATTTCAAAAATTTTTCTTTCCACAGGGTCCGTGATTTACTGGCTTACTATTATAATTTTTTTCGATGACTCAGCTTTTGTTTATCCAGTTTATTCTGTGTGTTTCTCTGTGCATATGATACTTTGTCTCAATTTTAATGTCTTAGGTTTATTCAGTGGTATCAATTAGGTTCCCAAATGTGAGTTTATGTGTATGTGTGTTTGTATGTTACGTATGGGGGGAGTTTAAAAGAGAAGAGATTGTTCTTTCCACTTACTGTGTGTATCAGTCAGTGTTCAACCAGAGAAATAGAATTGGTAGGATGGGTGTGTGTGTGTGTGTGTGTGTGTGTGTGTGTGTGTTTGCTTATGTACATGTGTAAAACAAAGAATTGGCTGACATGATTGTGAGGGTTGGCTTAAGCAAGTTCAAAATCTGTAGGGCAGGAAGGGAAGATTATGGTCAGGATGGTACTCAGTGGGCATAGGCCAGAGCTGTTGTCCACAGGCAGAATCACTCTCTCTCTCTCTGTATCTTTAACTCTTATTTTAAGGCCTCCCAATCAGGCCCATCTAGATTATCCAGCATACTTTACTTAAACTCAGTTGATTAGGGACACTGAAAACATCTGCAAAATCCCATTACAGCAACACGTAGATTAGCATTTGATTGAATAACTGGGGCTGTAGCCCAGCAAAGCTGACACATCAAAAAAAGCAATCACACTACACTTACACTGTGTTTGGGAGGAGGGGGAGATAAGGTATACTTTAATGAAGCAACTGAGCAAGAGGATAATCCACAACTAGCAAGTGCTGTTGGAATGCGAAGGATGTGAAAAGTTATTGTTTACTGAAGTCAGTCTGGGAAGGCTTCAGGCTAGGTCTTGAGCTAGATTTGAGTATGGTAGTTGATCTAGAAGAGAGGCTATGGAGAATGTGGCAGATTGAGAAGGATGAGTAGAGGCAGATGGGTAGCAGATGAGGGTCAGGGACAGGAATGAGATTAGGTTGGTTGGCCGGAGTTGCAGACCCCAAAGTCTCTATGAACTAGGTAGGTAATGTAAATTAATTAAGTGGGCAGCCATGTGAGGCAGTTAGGAATGGTGAGACTGTGCTGACCTGAAAAGTCGTACCCAGTTTAAAGTCGTTCAGATGAAAACAAACAGGCAAAAAAACGCTGTTTGAGCCAAACAAATATACTGGGGGTGTTGCTGTAGAATGAAAATGTTCCCCACCTCCACCTGTATTTGGAGGTGGCGCCTTTGAGAGGTGATTAGGTCATGAGGGTGGAGTCCTCATGAATCAGATTAGTGCCCTTATAAAAGAGATCCCAGAGAACTCCCTTGTCCCCTCTGCCATGTGAGGACACAGCCAGAAGATGGCCATCTACAAACCAGGAATTGGGCCTTCACCAGACACTGAATCTGCCAGTGCCTTGATCTTGGGCTTCCAGCTTTCAGAACTGTGAGAAATAAATTTCTGTTGTTCATAAACCACCCAGTCTATGGTTCCAGTATTGTGATTTATAAGAAATATATATTTGGTATTTAGATGACCAAATATATATTTCTCATATATATAGTAGTTCCCCCTTATCCATATGGGATACATTCCAAGACTACTACTAGTGGGTGCCTGAAGCATACACTATGTTTTTTCCTATACATCTATACCTCTGATGAAGTTTAATTTATATTAGGCACAGTAAGAGATTATACATATATATTAAGACCAATAACAACACATACTCAATAATTACCATGAGCCATAATAATTACTACTAAGCATTTTCATGTACTAATTTTTTTTAACCTATCCAGTGGGTACTATTGCTATTCCTAGTTTACAAGTGAGAAAAGTTTGGAATAGAGAAATAATTTACCCATGGTCACACAGCTAGTAAGTCACATTCTCTACATAGATGCCTCTGGTTGATGCCTGCCTTAGTCAGCTCAGGCTACTACAACAGAATACCATTAAGTGGGTTCTAAGACCAATTTCAATGTGGGGAGAGGGGTTCCCCAACACCAAAAAAAAATTTCAGACACCAGCAGGGTGTTGGAGAATTCAATTCGATTCAACTCAATTCTGACACTACCTGGAGATAGCATCAGATTCCACAGGTTAAGGGCTCAGTCCTACAAGACTGCCTCCCAATTCAGGGCTGATCCACAGGTCTGCAGACCAGAAATTGAGTTTTCTTCTACAGTTGCTGCACGTTATTTATCCATTTCTCTTTCACCATTCCTTCATCTGCTTCTGACTTCTGCGGAGCTGAAAGAAGGGATGATAGGAGAGGGGCACATGCCTTTTAATTGACCTGTCCTGTGGATATAGATTCTCTTGGCTGCTGGATACCCGCTGTCACTTCAAGAGTCTGATGCTGTCACTCTCATATAGGGGCCCATGGGTTCTTTGAAGAGTCCCCTTTGGGAATACACTCTAGGTGCCATTTTAAGACTGACCTCTTGTCCTCTAGCTAGGTGCCTCTGCAGTCTGCCAGGTAGCCTTCTTGGGCAGAGTCCTTTCAAGATGTTTCAGGTCTTTGGCTTTCAGCAGCATCAAAGACTCTGAGAAGAACAGGAAATGTTTTTTTTTTTAATTTTTTAATTTTTTAAATTTATTTTATTTTTTTACATCTTTATTGGAGTATAGTTGCTTTACAATGGTGTGTTAGTTTCTGCTTTATAACAAAGTGAATCAGTTATACATATACATATGTTCCCATATCTCTTCCCTCTTGCGTCTCCCTCCCTCCCAACCTCCCTATCCCACCCCTCCAGGCGGTCACAAAGCACTGAGCTGATCTCCCTGTGCTACGCGGCTGCTTCCCACTAGCTATCTATTTTACATTTGGTAGTGTATACATGTCCATGCTTCTCTCTCACTTTGTCACAGCTTACCCTTCCCCCTCCCCATATCCTCAAGTCCATTCTCTAGTAGGTCTGTGTCTTTATTCCTAGAACAGGAAATCTTGTTAGCTCCAACCTCCAAATATATTTAGAATCTAACCCTTCTTACCACCACTACTGATGTCACTTTGGTCCAAGGCACTGCCATCTTTTACCTGAATTCCTGCAGTGGCCTCCTCTGGCTACCTGCATCTGCTCTTGCCCCTCTGGGACCTATTTTCAGTATAGCAGTCAGAGTGGCCTTTTTAAAATATAAGTTAGATAGTGATCCTGCTCTGTTCTAAGCCCTGCAGTGGTTCTCTATTTCACAGTAAAATACAACATTTTTACAATGGCTTGCAAACCATTACATGATTGGCCCCTTCCCCTTGCCCCTTTCACTTCATCTCCTACTTCTATAAGCCTTCAGCCCCATGATCCAGTCCTAGCCACCTCCTCGCTGTTCTTCAATCATGACAGGCAAGTAGCCTCCTTAGGACCTTTGCATGAGCTGTTTTCTCCGCCTGGGGTGATCTTCCCTCCAGTTATCCATAGGTTAATTCTTTTATTCATCAGGTGTTTTTCTCAGAGGCTATCTTGCCAATGAAGATCCCTTTAAAAATCCCCTCTCTTATCATCCCTTTAAAATTATAAACCCACAGACCTGGTCACTCCTATTAGTCTTAATGCTACTCTCATTTTCTTTTATTTTTTCTTAACACGCTTATCCTGTTTAATATGTTAGGCAGTTTTCCAATTTGCCTTGTTTATTTTTATTGTCTGTCTTCTTCTTATGAACGGAAGCTCTACAAGGGCTGTGGTCTTTGCTTGGTTCACATATGCGTCCCAAGTGTTGAATAGTGCTTCACAGGAAAGAGAGTAGATGTAGATTTAGTGTAGATATATATTTGAATGAGTGATTCATGGTCAGTTAGGTCATCCCTTGTCTTCAGCTTTGAGCCTCAGGAGAAATTTCCAAATTCCTAGAGAACAGAAAACGTCTCATTTAATAACTATCCTGATACGTAGAGTTTTTGTAGTGTTTTCGTAGACATTGTCTCATTTGGTCCTTATAACAACTCTGTGAAGAGAAAAGGTCAGTTTTCCTTTCCCTTGGCTACCGTTCCCTTCCTTGCTCCTTGCGCTTTCTTCCCCACTCTCTTTCTTTTTCTTACCGTCTTTTTCTTTCCTCTACCTGTATTTTTTTGAGTGCTTAGCCATGCCAAGTTCATAGGAGTTTTCAGAAGAGGGAGGAGATGGACTTTTAGTACAGGGAATACTGCAGTGGGGATATGTAGGAGGTACAGTCAGCCAATATCAGGGCACAGGGATGCTTTCCTGGGTGAATGATGTCTAATCTGAGACACGGATCGTAAGTAGGCATTAGCTAAGTGGCTGAGGAGCAGAAAGGTACGGAGAGCATTTCTGGCAATGGGGATAGTAGATGCCGAAACAAAGAGTGGAGCATGGTGGTTTCTGGGAACTACAGAATAGTTCACTGGCTAGAAGAAAAGTGAAGACAGTTGAAGGAGAGGGATGGAGGAAAATGGGGCAGTACACATACTTTGAAAATAAAAAAAATGGGGGGTCAAAGAGTTTACGTCACTTTCCTGTGGTCACGTGATAGCAGAGCGAGAACAAGGTCCTTCTCTGCCTTTTTGCTGCTTCACTGAGCTCACATCATGCCACACGTCAGAGCCCTCCTCTTTACCAATACCAATGAGAGAGTAAGGCAGATAAAGGGTCCGATTGCATTCATCCCTTTACCCAGAGACTCCATGAGGAAAGAGCATGTTCTCAAGTAATAGCCTTCTGAGGGAATGTTCTGTAGACAAAGGACGTTCAGAGGGGAATATTTGGGCTGCATGGACATAATCCACATCTTTTTATGTCTTCCCTGGCTTTTTATATTATTTAACATTTTTGATCATTGGATTCTTTCGTTTCTTTGTACATTCACGAACTTTGCTTTTTAGGCCTCCACCATAGTGAAAGCTGGCATCGCTGGGGAGATTCTTGCTTCTGGCTGGGTCTTCACCAGTGGACTGTAGTGTAGGCAGCTTTGCAGGAGTTGTTTTGGAACCTGATGGATGCATGATGACACATGGTGATCTTGCTGCATTTGCATTTCAGCTTCTGCAGCATAATACCAATGGTTTGTTAATAACTTGTTCACTGTATCGTATTTTATATGCTGCTTAGATATTTTGTTGAAGGATTAAAATACATGGTAATAACTAATAATGAAATAATGATGAGGTCCAAAAGCTGCTTTTATATACTAAAGAAAGAAATGTTCTAGTCATAATACAAAATTTTCAGCTGATACAAGAAGCCAGTTCCTTGTAACACAAATGTGGTTTTAGCTGTATATTTTATATTGCTGAAAAGTTGACTGCAGCAGTCTTGGAGAGCTTTCATATTTGCAAAAGGCTTTTAAATCATAGACTATTCTATGATTTGTCTTGTGCTGTTTTACTCATAAGTGAAACTTGGAGGCAGTTTCAGAGAAACTGGAGACAAAATTAGGAAAAATGGAGTTTTAAGCAATTTATTTAGATTATTGTAATTTAAAAAATCACAACTCTGCCAATCATGATCACAAATATATTAAGATATTTAAAATATTATTAGTATGTTAAAATGCATAGGAAGAAATTCTAGAATGAAATGTATCAAAAGGTGGAATGATGGACTATTAAAAAAAAGCTTTTCTATATTTTCCAAATTTTCTACCATGAACATGAATTACTTTTATAAACACAGAAAAGTAAAATGAGCATTTCATTTTAAGAGCAGAGAGCAGATACCTGTGCTGTTGAACTGAAAGCATTTTTCTGGAATGGAAGAGCTCCAGGTAGACTGTGCGTTTATGAGCTCACTGCCCCATTCACAGTATCACTGCTCAGTTAGCTAATTTGCCTCTTTAATACAAGCAGTATAATAATGGACAGACATTTCAGTGCAAACTGTCTGTAAGAAGGGCTCCTGCTGGCTGTTTGGGCCACTCTGTTTAGAAGACTAGAAGACTAATTAGGAAAATCTCAGGGGACTTCTACTTTTTCAGACATTAGAAATGGAAGGAGTCTGAAATTTTGATTAGTGAGTTTTGGTGGTGAAAAGTTAAAAAAATGTTAATAGACTTTATTTTTTAGAGAACTTTTAAATTTAGAGAAAAAGTGAGCAGAAAGCACAGAGAGTTCCTATATACCCATTCACCCCTGTACACACACACACACACACACACACACACACACACAGTATCCCCTATTAACATCTTGCATTAGTGTGGTACATTCATTACAATCAATGAGCCAATATTAACATTAGGGTTCACTCCTTGAGTTGTACATTCTATGGATTTTGACACACATATGATGACACGGATCCACCATTACAGGCTCATAAAGAATAATTCCACTGCCCTAAAAAATCACTTTTAAAAATCTTAAAAGCATATGGAGTCTGTATTGGCTTCCCATTCTGGGCCCCCCCTCTCCTTTTTCCTTTTTCCTTTTTTAAAATATGCTCACCCTAATTAGATTTTGGGTCCATGGAGAGTGCCATGGATACTCCACTTATGACCCATTAGGAGAAGAAAACCACTGAAACCATCATCTCACTCTAATGGGAAGTTCTAGGGCTTGAAATATGGTTGGATCCAGGGACCCAAATGGGACTATCCATTGAAATGTAGCCTCCCAAACATCCTGATTTCAACCGTGTAGTTTTTCTTGTTCTCTTGTGTTAGTTTCCCTTCTACATACCTTCATTCTATCCATACAGGTATTAAACTCAAGTCCGCTTGATTCTCTAAAGCCTTCTCAGAAGCTCCAGACTTTACCTGTTTCACTCTTTCTGTATTTATGTGACATTTGACAGTCTGTAGCCTTCAATGTAGTATTTAATTATATGCTATTACTATTTGCTAATGTTTAAAGTAATTTGATCTTGTCTCCATAAATGGAATGTAAGTTTCCAGAGGGTACTGATCAGAGGGGTTGGGGCCATCTATGTTTGTATTTCTTTGGTAAGTCCTACATATAGTACAGTCTATAAAAAGCCTTCTTTTTTTTTTTTGATTTGCAAATTTTTAAAAAAAATTATTTTATTTATTTATTTTATACAGCAGGTTCTTATTAGTTATCTATTTTATACATATTAGTGTATATATGTCAATCCCAATCTCCCAGTTCATCCCACCACCACCCTCCCACCACCCCCGCTTTCCCCCCTTGGTGTCCATACCTAAAAGCAGTCTTAATGTGTTAAGATCTCAGACCAAGTGGTAAGTAGAGGCATTCCCTGCACTATTCAGATTGACTGCATCTTCATGTTCACTCACAAATTGTTAACTCCTCTTTTATCAGTGAGAATCTTTCAGACCTAGGAATTTAAAACCTATAGAATGAACATTTTTTTAGGGTTTAGCAAAATTACTTATTCATTAAATTTTGGCTAAATTGAATTTATTTGAATTTAGAAATGATGATAGGAACCAATAGTTCCATGTTTAGCAAGAAACAGGGAAAGTAGTTATGAAATGTAGAACAAAAAGTAGGTTGACAAAAATTATGCCTGAACAATTTTAACTTTTATAAGTTTCTGGTAAGTGTAAATATTAAAAATGTTCATAGTACAAATAAAAGAAAATAAGTGTATTTACTTATAAATGTCCTAGCGATTTATAAACTGGGACAAGCCCCATTCTTTTTGAGCCTCAGAACCTCTTCTGTAAAATAGGACTAATAATTATAATTATTGTAGATACTTTCTTGTGACCTCTCTTGGCTCTAACATGTTAGATTTTTGGATATTTTTATGTTTTCCTCTGCATTGAATAGATAATCAAAGATCGTGTGCGTGCGGTGTTTTTCTGTTAAAATCTTCTTAACTTAAAGTGAGACTGTACAACCAAAGTATGATTATCCAAGGAGTCTGTGGAAATACTGACAGATTTAGCAGAAGGAATACATTCTAGGGGGTTCATTTTGGAGTTCAGATGAAGACATTGGAAGCCTTAGGCCAATTCTGAGAGAGAATATATTATTAAAGAAATTTGGATAGAATATAAAGGGTTGCAAAGTAGCATCACTTTATGAGGAGCAACTGTTAGTGATGATATAATGAGGACTGTTCAGCTGTGGGTGTGCCACTGGGGAGTGCTCTTTGAGATCTCTGAGCGAGGGAGACTTTGGATGGGGCCAGTGTTGAATCATGGGCTAGGCAGAGCA